>NC_050070.1:78839346-79179594 GCF_009764565.3 Dermochelys coriacea | reverse complement strand
ATGTTGAAAAATTCTCATGCAAAGGAGTTTTTCCTCTTGTGAAAATAACCTTTCATTTCCTTCTTTTCCCCTGCCCACTGAAAAATAATCCAATGTAAGAATTTGCTGGGCCAGATCCTTATTTACACAAAGGGTCATTTACACTGATACCCCCTTATAAGGCCCCTGTATGCTACCGAAGCAGACTAAATGGTCTTTACCATAAATGAGATTCAAGCCTGGTATGCTTTGCTTCTTGCAGATTCTAAAGAGACTATGTGTGTGCGAGAGAAAAATCCTTCCCCTTCTGCAGCGTTGATGGAGGTGAAAATGTTTGCTCTGCTACCCTGTACATTACTAAACATGAGACAGGGACTTGCATCTTCTACTGGCTTGTTCTTCTGCAGCTGGACTGACCAATGTATGAGTACAAGGGCTAAGTGAGTTTTGCAAAAAAATATTAAAAGCCCACAATCAAGTAGGAGAGGGTTGACAGAGAATTTTATAGTCGCCAGAGGCTTTCAGCTTTCTGTAGATGTAGGAAAGTAGGACACCCTTTTGCAGAAGTGATACGATGAATCACGGGGCATGAGAGTAAGTAGTGCTGTTTTGTTGTTCCTGCTCCCAATGCCTACAGTGTAAGCATACAGTCTGACTGCATCTGTTTATTACACTCCAAATGGTTGACCAATGTGTAGCCTACTTACTGTGATCCAAACAAATTACTGACTTAGTGTTATCACAAAGTAAATGAAGAAGTGATTCTGAAGACTGCTCAGTATGCTAGTCAGACTTTCATGAACTCTGCATTACCCCATGGCGATCAGGACTGTGCAAAAATGATTGGTGGTGACTAGGAATTAATTGGGCCAATGTAATTACACATTGTTGCTTTCACCATAGATTTTCTGATTTTTTTTTAATACTAGAGCGGTGCTTCTCAACTGTGGTCCACCGTTTGTTCAGGGAAAGCCCCTGGCATGCCAGGCCGATTTCTTTACCCGCCGCATCTGATTACGGCTCCCACTGGCTGCGGTTCGCCCTCCAGGCCAGTGGGGGGGTGCGGGAAGCGGCGTGGGCCAAGGGATGTGCTGGCCGCCCTTCCTGCAGACCCCATTGGCCTGGAGCGGCAAACCACGGCCAGTGGGCACTGTGATTGGCCAAACCTGCAGACACAGCAGGTAAACAAACCAGCCCGGTGTGCCAGGGGCTTTCCCTGCACAAACGGTGGACCGCAGTTCTACTAGAACAATGATGAGGTAAAATGACTGATAATAGCCCCCAAACTGCATAGGGGAGCCTTTTTTTGGGGGGGGGGGGCTGAGGAACATTAACAAATAAGCTCTGATATTTAAATGACTAATGACTAATTCATTTTAATAAGATCTAATTCAAGAGTAAGAACATTTTCACTCCATGAAATTCATAACAGATTCTAATAGAGAGGAATGAACCAGGGAAAGGGAAAAAGATGAGGCAGCAGAAACCAACCATACATCACCTTTTTTGAAATTAGGTCAGGTATGTCCATCCTTTTCTACTATTATTGAAATCCTTAACAGGGATTTTAACAGATCTATTAATGTCTGCTGGACCAGTTGCCATTTTCATATTATAAGCAACACACACATATATAGTACATTGCATAGGGAATTTAGAATGTATTGTATTGCAATAAGAACATTTATTTTCAGAGAGATTTGCCAAATTATAGAGGGGATGTAAAAAGAAGGGGAAGATCTAGCAAGTGCAGTTTTATATTAGCAGAGCTACTCCAATTTAACTTTAGTTATCAATAAAAATATAGTTTGAAACCCAGCTAAAGTCACCTATATCAAGTAGATTTGCTAACGCCATGCAGGGTCTTAAAAGAATGTGACCCAAATTTCACTTTTGATACAATATAGGAAAGTTTGTGAATTATAAGTGAACCTTTCCTAGCATTGTCCAATAGTCTTTGCATTTCCTCTCGCTCCCTTTAATCCAGTAAAAATGCCAGGACACTTTGATAGTACCCATGCCTTTACCTGCTATTTTGAATCTATGAAGCTTTCCCCAGGATTTCTCAATACTCACCATACTTTTCCATGGCCTATCCAATCCAAATATTGTACCCATATTATTCCCAACAAAAACAAAAGTACAAGTTTGTAGAAACTGTTTATATTCATTACTAAGGCTATTTCATGGTAAACTAAGTAAAAAAAAAAAAAAGTAATTTGAGGAAGTGTTTGGTTATCCTGAATGAGTTTTCTTGTCCCTCTCAACCCCTCATAGCAAATTCAACAGTTCTGTCATTTCACACTCCCACAAATATTGAATAAAATGTCTCAAATTTCTCTCATAGAAATCAGCTGCACTTGCTCCACTGTGACCTTAAAATAAAACACTATTGATGATCTAGCTCAGGGATTGGCAACCTTTGGCATACAGCCCGTCAGGAAAGTCGGTGGCAGGCTGGGATAGTTTATTTACCTGCAGCATCCACAGGTTCGGCCGATTGCACCTCCCTCTGGCCACGGTTCACTGCTCCAGGCCAATAGGGAACAGAGCTGTGCCAGATCCAGAGAGGAGAGCTGCAGCAACCAGAGCAAGAGGGGCCAGAAAAGCAGCCCACGAAGCAGGTCAGTGCTGGGAGCAGAGTCACAGAAGCAGCCTGCAGAGCAGACCTGTCCTGGGAGCAGAGCTGCAGCAACCAGAGCCAGACGGGCCAAAGAAGCAGCCCAGGCAGCTGGAGGCAGAGCAGAAGCAGTGCTGAGACAGAGTGGTGGAGCTGGGGCTGGAGCAGTCTGGAGCTGGATGCGATGAGCAGCTGGGCAGAGCAAGGGGGACCCTGGGGAGCGGGTGCAGCACAGGGAGACACCTCAGCCAAGGGGCTCTGCAGACCTGGCTTGGATCATAACCCTGACAAGACAGGGGTGACACTGGGAAGAAGGGTCCTACCACTTAAAGTCTGAGAGCGTGTGGCCACCACCAGAGCAAGTGTCCGACCCACAGCATCCCTACAGCACAGCCAGGGCTTGAGAAGAAGGCCTGGGACTTACAAGGACAGTCTGTGAACTGCCCGGACATTCCAGAGACACTGTTTGTGATGTTCCCAGCCACAGAGCGGGGTGATGAGTTTCCTTTAACCTTTCCCATTATTCCTTATTCTTTTCAAAATTAATCGTTGATTAAATAAATTGCATTTGCTTTAAATTGTATGTAATGGTCCGAGAAGTGCCCAGTACAGAGAGAGTACCCCACACCCTATACCCTGTCCTAGGTGACCACAGCAGGGTTGGGGGTCGAGCCCCCAGGAATCCTGGGCCCAGTCTTGTTGGGGTTACAAAGATTCTGCCAGACAGGAGAGTTGAAGGGGAGTCCTCAAGGGCAGGGAGACCACTGGGTAAAGGAAGTGGGAGTGAGGACTCAGGTCCTTTTGCTACCCCACTTCACCAGGGTAGTGCAGAAGCCAGGAAAGTTCCCCATAATAAAGGGACTATTCCTCCGCTTACGTAAAGAAAATATTAACAAAGGGAAGGGAAGAGCTTGAGCAAAAAGAATGATGAAAAGCGAAGTGAAGAGACAACAAAGGAAGGGAAAGAGAAAATAAAGCAGCTAATAAGCAAATCGTGCAACATGGGGGAGGGGGGAACTTGACTTTGCTATTGCTATTTGGAAGGAGCTCAGATACTACAGTGATGGGTGGCAGTATAAAATTGTAAGAGAGATCCAGAATGGACAGTAGCATGAAAGAGGTAAGCAGGATAACTGGAAGAAAATGAGATCCAACCAGAGGAGCTGATAGTAGTTAAGGAAGAGAGATCACTGGGGACAAGAGAAATAAGACATGTCTAGGGGAACTGACCGCAGTACTTGAAAAGAGTTGTGATAAACGAACAGTCGGTGAGGGAATAGGGAGGAGAAAGGAAGTCAAGATTAAAAAAAAAATCAGGTGACTTCTTTCATTAACCCTTCCTTTTCCCAGAGAGGAAATGAATATAACCTAATAAACAAGTGAGCATAAATGTACATCAAGTGTAATTTGGCAGAGCTATCTTCTGATGTACCAACCCTATTTTATTCTGTGAGGAAAATTATTGAAAAGTAAAGGTAAGGTGCTACATTCTAATATTTGGTCAATTGCATCCCAGTTTGACCTCCATACATGAGAAAAACAGCCCATTGTATATGTGTACTAAAATGAAATACAGGGTAATGGTAATTAATATTTAAGTATCCAAAACTGAAATTGTCCTTAAAAATATTCTACAGTTGCTTGCATGAAGATACTTGCATTAACAATTTCTGTTTGTAAAATTAATAACTTTATGCCATTTCATAAAGGTAGTGCTTGACAATTTACTACAGCTGTTTTATCCAAGATGATATAAAGCTCAACTCCCTGCAGAAATCCCTCTGAACTTTGAGCTAAATTTAAAGAGCTTTATCTTAAAAGCTTACAGTCCCATTTGGGCTCTGGTACTTCAAGACTCTTCCAACAATCCTTAGTTTTATGCATTGCTACAACAGCAGACCATTTCAATACTGCAGTTTTTATATACACTATATTAAAATACAAACTGTGGAAAAACGACATTAAAATGAAGTTAAACTTGAGTTGTAAATCCACAAAACAGAGACACTCTCAGTCAATGCACCCTTTCACTAGTAAAAGTGTATTCAGTTGTTGGTATCTCATAAGTGTACAGTAATGCAGGACAATGTGCAATGGTTTTTTGGGTTTTTTTCCTGCAAATAGATTATTGTAGTACAAGCATTGCATTACTCAGTAAATTGCTAAAGGAAATAGGAGTTTTGTGGGATCCACTGATAGTTGTGGATCACGGATGCAAATTCAGCAAGACAAAATTATTTCTATAAAAACTTCATGTTTTAGACTAGTGGTTTTCAACTGTGGTCCACCATTTGTTCAAGGAAAGCCTCTGGCGCGCTGAGCCGGTTTGTTTACTTGCTCCATTGGCCTGGAGCGGCGTACCGCGGCCTATAGGAGCCGCAATCGGCCTAACCTGTGGCCGCAGCAGGTAAACAAATGGGCCCAGCTCACCAGGGGCTTTCCCTGAACAAACGGTGGACCACAGTTGAGAACCACTGTCTTAGACAATCTTATTTTCTCAAAGCAGTCAGACTCTTTCATTTTACTCTTATGTGATACTAAATACGTGTTCATAGAAACATATTCTACGGACCTCCATTTCCTTCATATTTTCCTCTCTACACTAGGGCTCACTCACAACTCCTAGATTTAGGGACTCTTCAGTATTTGATACAAAACCCAGGACTTCTCCTCTTGTATAATCCATGCTTCAACCCTCAATATATGTCCCCTGTGCCTTAGTCCTTCCTGGCCTCTTTCTTTCTTTTCTGCTTCATTCTCTATAGGTTCCAAATACGAGTGGTCTATTTAATGTGAGACCTGCATTTATGGGATAATTTAATGTATAAATACCATACTGCCATTTCAAACTGCATCAATCCCAGCTAGTTCCTGTGCATGCTGTAGTCAGCTATTCCTTTATGGAATAATGGCAAGGTGCAACTGGAAACACACAGCAAATGTTTACTCCCATGTTATGCACACATATGCACATGAGCCATTCTATCCTGTAAAGAGAATTATTTGAATCCCTTGGTTCTTGAGTAATTTCCAGAATAAGTTGATCCAGTATGAATATTTATGGCAACTGTAAAGTGTTTTGACATGCAGCATTAGAATATAAAGGGAGATCAGAACACTGCAAGAAGTAAAGGAAAAGATGACCTCCTGAGGTCCCTTCCAACCCTGATATTCTATGAAAAATTAAATATTTTGCTACCTTTAAATTTAGCAACAAAGTTGGAGCATAAGTCCTGCTTAAGAGTTGACTCTTTTGTGAGAACAATGTTATCAAAATACTTTGTTCTATTTTTCTGAAATATTGCTGGTTATTAAGTTTGACCCAGTGGGTGACAGATCAAGACAAATATCTGATGCAGCAAGTTGTTTTTGCTATTGGTGCTTCATGAGGGTTGAGCACTTCTGTTTGATTGCTTGTTGTGTTATAACACTAAAACCAATAATAAAATACAAGTTCAAATTAAGCAGAAAATGAAAGAATTTAGACGACTCATTTTACTAACACACAGGAACTAAATGTTTCTGGATTCCTTACCAGTGAAGAGTAAATGTCTATTACTGTGAGTAAACGAGGCATGAGACATCATCATCACCACCACCACCACCACCAGGGTAAAATAAAGCATCAAAACCTGAATGATTGTAGTAGAAAGAAATTTCTTTTATAATGGTTGTGTTTGAATTAGAGATGTGTCAAAGATATGAAAAGTAGCTAGTCAGAGTTTGATTCTACTACGAAGTATTAAAAAATTCCTCCTCCTCACTACAATTGAGCCTAAGATAGTCTTTTATATCTAGAGCATCAATGGAAACTTCTAGTCTTCTAAAGTTTGCAAGTACAATGACAGATCTTTAAAATGTGTGCAAGAGACCTGAACTGAAGGACACAATAAAAATTCCAGACAGTGGAGGAAATATAAAGGGATAATTTTTAATAGGACCAGTCTAATAACCTAATATATGTGATCACCACATGTGCGCTGAAAAATCAATATTTTGAATATTTGCTGTACTTAATAGCCACATTCATTTTCAAAAAGTTTCTAATCTTTTAAAGTCATGAGTAATAATAAACCTATCATGTGGACAATTTCAAGCAAACCAGTCAATACTAATGACTGGTTTTGCTAGTGAATCAGTAAAGGAGAGAAGCAGGTATTTCAAAAACCCCATCTTATCACTGAGCATTCCCAAAATACCTGCAGGCCCACCAGCAGACAGCATTCTGAAGCAAATAATACAATTACAATTTTTGAAAAGTGGTGCTTCTGTGAATGATAGTAAGCTGTCAATGGGTCAGAACATACCCTGAAGTTCTGAAGTATTCAAACCTTCACATGGAACCTTCCTATTGTAACTCCAGAACAAAAGGATTGCAAACAGAATTTAGCCTGAAAGACAAAAATAAACTATGAACCCTTTAGCGTTATGAGGAATTCTCCACAAATAACCTTTGCAACAGCTTGTCTTTTTGATGTGGAAAGATTGTCTGTGTAACAATTGGTGGCTTATTCATTGTGGATGTTTTAAAATTGGAGATCAGATGGAAATATATGTTATCATTTAGACAGAATATTCTGACTTTAAAATATGACCTTAAGTCATCTAGTAGCCAGTGTGTTATGCTTGACTTGTTCATGTCAAGCTTCCAGCTGGCACCTAACAAAGGCATTTTGGGATGTTGTTGCAATAAGCCAAGATTTCTCTGTCAAGGTGCTTCCAACCAGCTTTTAGCTGCTCTTGCATAAATATAGAATTCTTCTTCTATGTATGTTAATTTTCCTGTTTCCCAAAACTATCTGCATAGAATAGAAGGATTTAATCATACTGCAGGATTTGCCAATATTCTAAAGGCTATAGCTTGTACTCATATAGCAATAAAGGAACCTTCATCAGTATGCACACGAGTTTTGTAATTAAAGTCAGTATTCTGTGTATGGCCAAATGATAAGTGCAATTATAAAAGATTACATTAATTTTATGAACATCTGTGCAAAATATACAAAATAATGCTGATCTGTACATGTTGGCAAATTCTTGCTTATGAAACCTATTAAAGGACTGAAATATTAAAGGCTTTCATCTTTTGGTAAATATCTTAATCTGTCACAAATATACAGAAGAGGTGGGCACTGTGGCTCAGTTTGCCAATTTGCATATTGGGCCAGATTCACAGATGGTGTAAATTGGTGTAGCTGTCTTGTAGTCAGTGGAGGTATGTAACGGGGGGGTTAGGAAGGTTGGGCAGCTTAGTGATTGGAGTGCTTTTTTCCCAGCTTCCTACTTGGTCAAGGTGTGTCAGTCTTTAAGGCTGGGGAGAGGTAGGGTGACCTGGCCCTCCTACTACACCAGGTCCCAGACTAGGGGCCTATGTCAGTCAATCTCTGAGTAGGGGGCCTGCCAGTGGAAAGTCCACTGCCCTGGGCTGCTTCCTGCTGCAGTCTCTTCAGTTTAGGGCATGGGTCCCGTAGTTCAATTTGTAGTAGTAGCTTCTCTCTAGTAGTGCCCCATCGCAGACCCTGGGTGGCATCCTTCTCTAGTCCCTGGTTTCTCCAGGCAGGGCAGCTGTATGTTTGGTGGGGTTGGACCCCACACAAGGTTTCTGGGCTTTGGTCACTTGGTCTTGTCTTAAGCTGGGTACTCCTAAGCCCCTTTCTTAGTCTCTTCTGGCAAGGGACACCGAGCTTGTTCATTGGTGCCTGCCTTGGCTGGCATGCTAGTGACCCTTCCCCTCAGGTAGGGAGGCAGCTAGCACTCTTTCATGCTGGTGGGCAGCATCACTGCCCACTTCATCCCAATGTACATTGATTTACACCCAATACGGGCCTGATCCCACTGTTGTGTTTTGTTATTGTATGTACAAGTCATATAAGGTATGATTGATTAATTATGTCAGCAATGTTCCACTGTTGGTTAAATCTTGATTTCCTTATTTATGCAAGGTAGTCACAACAAGCCAAATTCTGGCTCAAGTCATCCTCTTCTGTGGAAAATGACCTGGGTGGGGAAAAAGGGGAAAGTGTGTAAACTTCTCTTGCAGAGCTTTCCACAAATCTTGGCACTGGTGGGAGATGGGAGAGTTTGTGTCCAATAGAGCAGGCAACATTTTAGCATCCAAACTGAGGTTGTCTAGGATCTTCAAGAATGAATGTGGATGTCCTGTACTTCTCTAGTAACTTTGGGGCTCCTAGCCCCTATTCACAGGGACACCCCCACCCTCCACTGACCCCAGATCCTCAAAGGGAAGTGGAGTCCTTAGTGTGTAGGTCATGCAACAGTTAGTCTCAAATTGAGTTCTACCACTTTCTCCCCACACACACACCCTGGTGTGTACACACCTGTGAAGTCAGTTGAACCTCTCACACATAGGTTGGAGAAAAATCCATTACTGAGAAGATATTCTCTGGATGTAGATCTCCTTGAGACAATCTAGTTCTCTTGATCTTTTATTTACACAAATTAAAATGATATTAATTCCACTGAAGTCAATAGTTATTCTAGTTTTACACTGATATAAGTGAAGTCAGTATTTGGTCCATGGGCTTATTCTGAGCAAGGCAAGCAGAGCTTGGCTCCAAGTTTCTACAAAGCAAGGATAGAACTGTTGATCCTGCAGCCTACTCATATGAATAGTTCTTTTGACACCAATCGGATTATTCATGTGAATAATGTAGAATTGGATTGCAGGAAGCTGAGTATTATTAATCACACTGACAACCAAACATACCGCATCTGATCCAAAAATAGCTCCATTGCTAAAAGTACTTTGACATCATGACACTTTTACTGATGGGGCTAAAGCAGATTTAAAAAAGGACTAAAATTAGTGTGCATGTTTCTGTCTACAAAATATTCTATAAAATGAAGTTTGATCCCCCTCTTCTACACTCTCAAGGAGTGTGCCTTAGTAAAGTGACTTTTCAAGCCTACTTACCTGCTGAAATTTGATGTATTCTTTTTCAGTAATGATTATAAAATAATGAATCTAAATGAGTTTGGTTTGAATTCTTCATTTAAATGACAGTAACTGATAGGTATACAATATTACGCGAAATACATTGTAATATTTTTAAACAAGTTTGTTGGATGTTAATACCTATTTTTCTATTTCATCTCATTTGTTTAATTTTCACCCAGAAGGAATAATGCTGGAAAAAGAGACTAACAATTCTGTATCATGTAACTTATTAGTTCACAGATTATAAGCCAGGAGACAGTAATGGAGCCTTTGACGCTTTATGGTGTCAGAGAGATTGCGGCACGTGCACACTAAATTCATGTGTTGAAAGGCCTTGAAAGGAATTTTTGCTGAGTAATATCCTCATGCATATGCAGTAGCTGCTTTTCCTAACAAGATGGCTTTTGTATTTTCTCACCAAAGACTTTTTTAAAAAAGCCATTTTTGAGTTACAGGAATACAAAAGAGCATTTGAAAGTGCAAATTTCTAATTTTGTTTCCATGTGTGCAACTCTACAGCCAAGCATATCTGATTTTAAAATTGTCAGAAAAAAAAAACTGGTCCTCAGCTCTGAATTTTCATGGTAAAAGACAACCAAGCCTAAGTGTTTTCATATCACAGTGGCAATAACACTTGTGTCTTGTGTAAATTAGTGACTTACCACCTTTGCAGCTGTACAGTTGCTGGCTCTTGCTATAATGCAGGCACTATTTTTTTTTTCTAGAAAGATAGAAAGCCTTTCTGAGTCTTTCATCCAATACTGAAATACAACCACATTGATGATGGAACATCTCAAACATTTAACTGTGCATAGCAATACAAAAGAGTAAAATAATTGAATAATCATATCAATATTTTGCATACATTTTATGTATGGTGAAATTCTAGCTCCATTGAAGTCAATGGCAAAGTTCCCATTCACTTCACAGGGGCAGGATTTCACTCATTGTGTCTTATCTGAGGATCTCAAATCAATTTACAAATGTGGGAACATATTCCCAAGGAAGATTATTTCTCTCTATGTAGAAGAATACTGTATCCACTTGAAACTGCAGGAGGGATTTTAAGCATATAGAATGTCTTATTAAGACTCGTAGCCTATAGCAATATAAAAGTTAGTTACAATTCTTCCTCCTTTTTTGAGGAACCATGTATGACTCCTATAAGATCTTCCTCAAATTTTGCCAGGATACCCCTGCTCTTACAAAAAGTGTCATGGGATCTTTAAGTGGTCAAGGTTTGGGATTTTCATTTTGTGCAAAAGATGAAACCTCCAAAAGCATGCTACCCCTTATGGATATTTTATGGTGTTGAATAAATAGATTATGAGGGCCAAGCTGCCATTTCCCAAACCATCAATATCACTTCCTGCAGCATCTGATTTTCCCTAAAGAGCTCCACACAAAGACTGTCAGTAACAGTAGTTCACGGATTTAATAGAGACTAAACCCAGTCAAACAGCCGTCAGGTATGGTCTAGTTTTACTTGTTTTTGCTTCAGCGCAGGAGGCTGGACTTGATGACTTCTTGAGGTCCCTTTCAGCCTTACATTTCTGTGATTATGTGATACAACCTTGACTACAGCTCCTATTTACACAGGTTTCCAGTACTCCTCAAGGCCAGTTTCTGCGTCTCAGATTGTTGGGGTTTTGGCTATATCCCCTTTATTCTAGTTACGTATTTGTGATGACAGCTAGTAAGGGGTTGGCTTAGGAGCCAATATGGCAATTGTATGTTATCTGAGAAATCCCACTGAGCCACAGGAATCTTTCTAGTAGCTGGCTAAGCTGCTGTAAGGGCTGCTTTGTGCTGTCACAGCTCCTCTGCAGAATAGAATCTTTGAATAAAAATGAGGCAAATTAAACTGCCATAATCCCTCATTCCAGAGGGGAACATGACCAAGAACTTGGGGATAGCAGATATGTTTGGAAAGTAGTATTATTCAGAAATCAAAGAGTAAAATCCTTCACACTGACCAGGCCAGCACCGCTTAGCTTATGCAAAATGAAATCACAGCCTGAGGTGGTATGTACCTCCTGAGTTAGCAGAAGACAAATATTTTGCATAGCTCTCCAAATCATGTCATTCAGTCTTTTGGCACTGGAAGTGCAGATTTTTGATGTAATGAGCAAATGCAAAATTGATTAGGGTCAATTAGAAGAGCTCTAGCCATACAGCAATTTCTATCTGAGCCTCTTCATGTAAAATGACATACAAATGTTCCGTTATTTCAGACTGGAACTAGGACATACATTTTTAACAGGGAGGGTAATTAACTATTGAAACAATTTACCAAGGGCTGTGGTCAACTCTGTATCAGAATTTTTAAATCCAGATTTTTTTCTAAAATATATTTTTTTGAAATTTTGGAGAAGTTCTCTAGCCTGTGCTATACAAAAAGTCAGAGTAGATGACCACTATGCTCCCTTCTGACCTTAGAATGTTATACTAAAGTCAAAGCTGCACAGATGTCACATACCTTTTCTGAGCTGTGCTAACTACACCTAAAAATATGGAGAGAAATGCCAAATAAGATTCCTGCATCCCAAAAATGTGCTTGATGATTGAATAGGGAGTTTCATGTACACAATTCTATCTTGGTCTGTTGATTTCCCTGGCAGACAAACAGAACTATTAGCCAAGTCTGTAGAAGCATCCACAGTCTCTGAAAATCAAATATGGCAAAGTAAAAGCATACTCTGTCACTCAGAAAACACAATTAGGCGCCAGATGATCCAATATACAATTTAAAGCCAAAAAAAAAAAAGACAGGGGGAAAAGAGATACTCCAGAAAAGGAGTAACAAAATTATTCCATCATAGTCACAGATGTTGAATGTGAGCAGCAGCCTGTCTGTGTCTTTTGAGTCAATGCAGATATTCCATATGAGAAAGACAATATTATTGTTATTACTTGTATTGCAGTAGCATCTAGAGACCCCAATCATGGTAAGGATCCCATTGTGGTAAGTGCTGTATGAACATAGTGAGAGATACTCTACTATGAAGATCTAATTTGTGATGATACATGGAAAGTAAAAATGAAATACAAAAAGGGGGGAAATGGAAATAAGGCTGGTTTGTTACATAGGTAGCTATTGACACAACTTGAAGGCTTTTCTCTTGTCATTGACTCAGCTATACATAATTGAGTTACAACCAACCCATCATAAATTGGCTGATTTCTATGGGTGTTGCAGCAGAGACATGTCTTGAATTGTTGCTAGTGGTCTTACAGATTCATTCAGGAGAGTGTCCATGCATAGCATCAAGGACAGCGTGGGGACAATTTTTGGAAGAAGTGGATGAGTGGGTGGAAAAGGCTGGCATTGTTGGTGGAGGTGATTCCGTGAGAGACAAGTATAGACGTGGGCAGAGTTTTAAATATTTACCCAAATGGTGTAAAAGACCCTCATTTGTAGCTCCAGGGGAGCCTACACACAGCACATAGTCCGTAGCCAGTCAGGTCAAATGTGAAAGATGTGTATATGTAAGATAGACGATATCCGCGCAGAAGACACATGGATTCGGAATGTACAAGTGTAGATAAGTGATTAAATTATTATTTTTATTACAATAGCAAAGAGGCCAGTTGTGTTCAGGACCCGATTATGCTAGGAACTGTACATACACAGAGTAAGAAGCATAGAGAGAGAGACAAATTTTGTATTTCTGAATCCCAGAATGTTCAATAAATTATAACAGAAATCAGATCAGATATTACAAGATATGAGCACTTGCGCTAAATACCCTTAAATTGTTTTCCTTTAGCTTTTTACCATGAAGGAAGGTATTTCTTAAACTTAAAAATGAGGGATACCTGCTCATGCCATTAATATACAGTATTACTGAATGGCAAAAAGCTTTTTCAAGAGTGCCCATTATATTTAAAATATATTCAAGTTTGGTGTTCATATTCTCATATCCTACTGTTTGACCTGTATTATTATAAGAAACATCCAGATGGGGTATTGGAACCCACCATTATAGCATCTGAGAGCTTCAGAAGCATTAATGAATTTATCCTCCTTACACTGCTGTAAAGTAGGGAAGTTTATTACCTCCAATTTACGGATGAAGAAGCGAGGCACAGAGAGAATAAGGGTGGGCTTATCAAAATCACTCTGCATTGGCCTTACTTTATTGCTACTGAAGTCACCACAGATTTCAGTGGGAGCAGTATAAGGCCAACACTGAATGATTTTGAAAATCCCATACATATTCTCTGTATGACATCAGTGCAACATGTATCTATGATGGAGTTGGCAGGGGACTGGACTTCATGACTCAGGAAATCCCTTCCATTTTTATGTTCTTTGATCACATCTGTGTTTTGTTACCAGTATATCTTCAAAGTACACATTCTCACAAAGGAGTATTGACCCTAATACTGGTGCTACTACTAATAAATAGTAATTAATAATTGCTGTGTTCTCATATGAAACGTGAAAAATACAAATTAACATTGCCCAAAGCACTTTTAAAATATTCATCTTCTTGCTCAGTTTTTTTGTGGTGTTTTTATGATGCTCCTGCAGGATAGCATACTGTGAAAGGGATTTTTGTTTGAATAGCATCTCTTTTGGAACATCATACCTATTTTTTACATAAAAATCATATGAAAAGTGAGCAAAGTCAGCCCAATGCATTATATTCCAATTGGTCTAAAAAAGATAAGGTATTGGCTTCTTTGGTGTCATTTGCATTTCTATACTAGACTCAACTATAAGGTAATGAGTGAATAAGTTACATTAGGCCTAGAAATTGGCAAAAGTTCAGAAGATAAAACCATCTTAGAAAAATAGACATTGACTTACGTTTTAAAAGATCAAACCAGAACAAGGAGTAATGGTCTCAAGTTGCAGTGGGGGAGGTTTAGGTTGGATATTAGGAAAAACTTTCACTAGGAGGTTGTGAAGTATTGGAATGGGTTACCTAGGGAGGTGGTGGAATCTCCTTCCTTCAAGGTTTTTAAGGTCAGGCTTGACAAAGTCCTGGCTGGGATAATTTAGTTGGGGATTGGTCCTGCTTTGAGCAGGGGGTTGGACTAGATGACCTCCTGAGGTTCCTTCTAACCCTGATATTCAATATTCTATGAAAGCATTACCATTGCACTACTCTAACTTAGGATCTGTCAGGTTTTCCAGAATGAACTTCTGTTTGAAGGAGTTTATATTTCAGGTGTGAAAAGTTGCTGGACTTTGTCAGCTGAAGCCACTTAAATTAAAATAAAAAACAGGCTATAGTTTATTGAAAATTATGGGACCACAACAGGTCATTGGTGTTTAAAAAGTTCTCATTGATTTCAATGAATTCAGTGTAAAAGTCAGCCTGGTGTGGATAATGGAGGTATGCTATTGTCCCCATAATCAAGTCCTTTTACCTAAACTAAACTATTTCACCCAAAATATAATTAATTAACGCACAATCTTGTTGCAGGATATTATGTTTTCTGTGGAATATTAGGCACATCAGAGAAGACATTCACAGGTGTGAAAGCTTAAAAATAAAATGAAATATCTTAATCTTTGCTGCAAACCTCAAGCTTCTTTTTCTCTGAAATAAACTGTTAAAGTTGTTACTGAGAATCAATTTTTTGGAGGGGGAAGGCTATAAAGCATTGTGATTAACTTCAGTTTAATATGTTTGTGTCTTGGGAACAACAATTTATCAGGTTTTTTTGTTCTATATATAGAGAGGCAGCATCGTTTAGCAAAACAAAAATTTTCTTGTCCTTCAAAAACTTGTAAACCTGCATAACTTTATGCACATGGAAGGACCATTGACTTTCGTGGGGTTATTCACATGCATAAAACATATGTATATGCTTAAGTCTTTGCAATTACACTTAAGTCTAATTTTCAATATTTGACCCCTCATCTTCTCTCCCATGCTTCATAAAAAATCCAGTGAGTAATTTCATTTTTAGAAAGAGCTGATGCATTACAGCACTGTCATTTCATATAGATTGACTATATCATTAGAATTGTTTGCACAGATTCACTGGACATACAGAATCTCCATATTGACCCAATAGATCACAGGCTATGGAGCCATTAATAGCCTTTAATTACAATATATTTGGTCAGTGATCCATACATATAAATGATTAAAGTTAGTTTTGATATTATGGAATATAAAGATTCAAAAGCTACTATTGTGGTCTAATTTATTCAGATTTTACCTTTTAAGAAATCCTTCATCCTGAAATTGCCTGATAAAGAGTCATATTTTAAACAGTCTTAATTATGCATTGAACTAATAGCCCATAATGTTCTTCTACATGAAGTTAAGCCATGCAGTTTAGTTCCATGTTCTGGCTAGTAGAAGACACTAGTCAGACAGCCAGTGTTTATCGTCTTTGGTATTTCCAAGAGTCAGACGAAGAAGACTCCATTAGAATAGAAAACCTTTATCCATCCCCATGCATCTTATAGCATCTATCCCTACAGCACTGCAAGCTAATGTATGTCAGCCCTTGCAGTAACTAGGTTACCAATCCCTGAAATACAAGTATTTATGTAACCTTAAAATGAAGGGGAAAACATACTTGCTGTTACCAAGCAAAACTAATGTTGGAATTAAGAGATTTGCAGAAAGTATTTTCCAGAAATTTGCATCCAAATTAAAAACCTAATGCTGACCATGTGTGCAAACCTTTCATGTTAATTATGAACATTGGCGTGATTGAAATTTAGTTTTCTAAATGTCTGCAAAGAGTGAAATTAAAGCTTGAATGATCAAATATTTACCAGAATTGAATTTCAAATTCTATATTTGATAGTAATATTTGTACTTCCAAGCTCAAGGGGGGGAAATCCTGGCTCTGCTTAATTCTATGGCAACACTTCCATTGAATGTTATGGAGCCAGGATTGCATCTATACTGTGTTGGTTAATTTGTAAATCTTCAATGAGGAAACAAGGACAGTATCACAGCTTATGACTGGCATAGCTATAGCTCAGAGACTGGATTCTAATAACAGTCCCAACCGATTGTACATGAACTATTCATTTAGGGAAATAAATTTCACCATAAAATGTCCAAATAATTCTTAACAAATCTGTATGTATTTCTGAACAGAAAAAGATACAATATGATGACTGTTATTCATTAAAGATTACTGCTCAACCCAGACAGTCCTTTATTTAATAATTTTAATGTGTTTTCTGTATGATTTTATAAGTGTTTTATTATGACATTATTGTAAAATGAATTAAGACATTTGGAAAGAAAAGAGACATAAATTTCACCTTATATTAATATGAATTATATAGCATACGCTTAAAAGTTTATCCTGATTTTAGAGATATTAATGTTTGAGAGATTTCCAAAAGTTCAAATTGAAAATACTGCTGAAACCACAATGAACTTTCTAAGTATACCTACAGTAGGTCTGTTTTTAGGCCACAATGCATTCAAAGAGGACAATGTCCGCTCACTATTTCTTGGACTTTGTCTACCATATATATAGATGAAATGATGAGTTTAGTTTGACAGCCTGCACATTATTGCAGAAAATCCCTCTATGAAAATATTGGCTGCATCAATATTTATACCTGGACATTTGCTAACATTTGTGCTGGAAACCTGCCTGAATATTACTGGGTAGTTTTTCTGTTTAGTTTTTTTTTTTCTTCTTCCTTTTAGGAAGGTTGAAAGCTAGGTGCAGATCTATTAAAAAAAGCTGCTGATCTTGAAAGAATGGATTCAGCAGTATGAGACTTCTATATTAAATATAATGGAAGAGAATGTAGAAAAGAGATTTAAAATAGAATAAGCTCCTCATTGTCCATTTCTTACATCCAGTATGGTTACATGCAAAGGAGGAAAAAAGTGATTTCCAGTCCAAGTTTGTTGTGTTTCCTCATGTCTTTCTTGTATGGTCTCCACTGAACAGTGAAGGTAAGGAAGGCAGAGAGGTCACACATACTTCTGACTGCCAGTGAGACAGATTTATTACAGAAAACTCCAGAGAGACCAATTAATACCACCAGATTGTCAAAATATGTGTACCATGAAGAATACAGGCAGTCCATCACAAGAAAGTAAGCTCACAAAACAAGAACACTAGGGGGACAAACTGTCACGCTGGATTAAAGCCCAAAATACAAGTTGTACATTCGTCAAAATGAAATACAATGGTATAAACACTGATTACTCTAGAACTGGGTTTTGAAGTCCTTTCATAGATGGAAAAATTAAATGAATATGCCTTAGTTATGACTCAGAAGCAGCATTGATTGTGTTTGGCAAGTTGGAGTCATAGTAAAGACCAAAGAGGATAAAAATGGTCTCTATCAAAACTTGCACCCAGCTGAACATCAGAGGAAGGAAGGCACAATAGTTAGAGTGCCAGTCTGGGGCTTTAGAGATGGAAGTTCAATTTGTTGCTCTGCAGGATGCTTCCTGTGTGACATTGGGTAAGTTATTTTGTCTGGTTGGGCATGCCTACCCTGCAGCTGGGAGCAAGCTTCCCAGCTCAGGTAGATAGACTCATGCTAACTCAGCTAAAAACAGCAGTTTAGATATTGCAGCAGAGATGGTGGCTTGGGCTAGTCGCCTGAGCATGGACTCACCCTATCCCTTGGATCTGAGCTTGAGTTGCTAGCTCATACTGCAACATCCACACTGCTATTTGTAGTATGCTAGTTCAGATCAAGCTACCAGAAGTCTGTCAACATAGGCTGAGAGACTCACACTCAACTGCAGTGTAGACATGCCTGTAGTGCCTCTGTTCCCCATCTATAAAATGGGGCTAATACCTCCCAATCTCACAGGGATAAATATGTTAAAGATTGTGAGACACTCAGATACTATAGTAATAGAGGTCATAAGGATCTAGTCTGGGATTGAGAAGGCCGTTTTATTACAGCAGGGCCATTTTATTTCAGTAGTAAAGCACTTAAACTTACAAAAAAAAAAGTACTGGAACCTGGTGATATCATGGGATGCTGCAAAGGTCACTCTTGATTTGGTAAATACAGTACAGAAGAGCTTATGGCAGGCATTGCACTAATGTCCAGTGCAGAATCTCCATGGCTAAAAATAGTTAATACAAAAACTTTATGCAGTCTCCTGCAATGAAATTTAACCTTATTAATAGTTCAGATAAAGTAACTTTAAAATTACAAACTATTACTAACTATTCAGCCTGCAAAATTTTCAGGTCTTGAATTACAGCAAGCCTTTAAAACAAAAGACCCTGAAAAGTATTTCAGAGTAGGGTATGATGCAGCAGTACCAATCTTTGAACACCTGAAGCAGCTGCAGCCAAGGAAAACAGAAGGACACATGGCTCCAACATTAAAAAGTTGGAAAATACCTTCCACCAAACAACTCTGGGGCATGTAAAAGGCATACAATCTCTCCCATTCTGACCTGATACTTTTTTTGACCATTCTAGTGTGAATTTTCCTTCTTATAGCTGCCATGTTCCTCTGTTATCTGGCTTTTGTAACATGGAAGAGACAGATGAAAAACCTGCATCCTACAGTGGCCATTTTGTTTTCAGCTACTCTAAGCTTAACTCCCTCTTTCCTAGAGAGTTTCTCGACCTTAATTTTAGCTAGTTTTCCTTTTTTCCTCCCAGCCTGGATCTATAAGGCTTTATTTAAGATCTTAAGATATTTAAGATCACTGTAGTATCTTGCACCTCATGATCTTTAATGTATTTATCCTCACAACATCCCTGTGAGATAGGGAACTGAAGCACTTGCAGACTAAGGCCTGGTCTCCATTTCAGCTATGTGAACAACATAGCTGAAATCAATGTACTTAGATCTACTTACTGTGGTGTTTTCACTGTGGAAAGTAGACAGTTGACACTCCCCCATCAACTCCGCCTGTGCCTTTCACTCTGGTGGAGTACCGGAGTCGACAGGAGAGCGCTTGGTGGTTGATTTATCACATCTAGACTAGACAATCATTGACCCCCACTGCATCGATAGCTGCCTGTTGATCCAGTGGGTAATGTACACAAGCTCTAAATGACTTGCTGAAGGTCAGGGAATTAAACCCAGGTCTCAGGCTAGTGCTCTAACCACTTGATCATCCTTCTTCTCTTAGAAGGTTTCACACTGTTAGAAAAGAAACACTTGTTTAACCTTTTTTATGCAGATATAGTTGTTGCAGTTTGAGCTGTTCTTAAAATATATATTGTGACTCTTTCCTTAGTTAATTGAGCTCTAGGAATGTGAAATTCTTAGAACTTTGATTTAAAAAAAATGTATTTCAAGACTCCATGGTGAAGAAGCCACTTCATTTTAAGCATCTGTTTAAAAATAAAATCAATACAAATAAAGGGTGGGAGAAAAGGTTAAAAAAGGTCAACTGGCAATATTTAATCTTAAAGTTTAGAAACATTTTTTGACAATAAATTCCTTAGAACTTTTCTGAACATTGAGAATTTAACCCAGTTAAATACCCAATAGGTATAGTCAAACAGAACAGTATGTCTCAGTAAGGAAAAGAGTCGATTGTATGGATATAGCCATAGGATGTAAAATGCTGTTACTGAATCAATTAAAAAAGAGTTCCTAAAGTTGAAGACTTTGCCACTTGGTAATATATGACATATGAAAAAGTGGGCTATATAGTCCATTATAAACACCCAAAAGATGCCAAAATATTTCCCTAGAAACAATCTGTGCAACTTGCTAACAGGAAATCATGGGACAAATAAACATGCAGAATCTATAATGTTAGAAGAATTGTCAATATTCTCCTTAAAGTCAGGCTCGGTAACAAAGTATTCTGACATATTCCACCAAAAATGACTCATGGGAAGAGTGTTTACGCTGTAACAAGGAAAGGAAGTTAGTTTGTTAGACTATAATGGGATGTGTAAAATATATATCACCCCAGACATGAGCAAGTGCTCTGTGGAGACTGAAAGCGTGTCTTTCACCGACTGCAGTTGGTCCAATAAAAGTTACCTCAGCCACCCGGTTTCTCCAAAATATATATATATATATATATATATATATATATATATAAAACATACTTTTTCACTGGTTAGTGATCATGCCTGCCAACATGTTTTCCACTTAATCAAGCTCAGGGAATATTTTTTTTTTTTTTTAGTTTTAAGGTACTTATAGTGAGTCATTAGTACTTTCTCCTATATTTTTGTAAAGCTAATTTAATTCTCTTTCATTATTGATTGATGGATGGATGTCCAGTAATACATCCAGTGATGGCAATTAACATTAAGACATGCTGAGGCACTTGTGAAGACAGTTACATTTTCAGTTGTAATCAACATGTAGAGTTTAAAAAGTTGTTGTAACAAAGTATTTCCATTTGGTGGATTGCATATGGTGGTGTGATATAGGGTCAGAATTTAGTTTGAGGAAGCTCTAGATTTTCTGACTTTATTTATTATCATCATCATTATTATAGCACTGTTTTAAAATTACTGAACTTTAGTAACAAAGATTGAACTTTAGTAACAAATCTTAAAGATTTTGTCTGTGCATAGTGTGATACAGGAGGGGCAGGGAGCAGCGGGAGTGCACTAGAGGGGAAATATACAAGCTCAAGGCTGAGTAAGGCATGGTTCTCTGTAGACTGGGGAAGGTGGCTGCAGGTTAATTGGAGCACCTGCAGTCAATTAAGGCCCTGTTAGGAACTTAATAAACCCCCCTGGACTATGTTCACAGCACAGAAATCTTACTTCTAAAACTACATGTGGCAATTTTAGTTCAGTGGATCCTGCACTTTTCTTCTAAGATACCACCCTTTGCCCCTGCTCTTGGGTGCTGTGGTCCCTACTATTAGCCCAGGAAGGTGGTAGAGAAGGGAAGAGGTCTGGGTTTGCTCCTCACTCTGAGTCCCAGCCCCTCTCAACCCCTGTGGGTTTCTTACCCTCATCCCCCTTCGGTGGGGTTATCCTCAGTCCTTAAATGCTGGGGCAGGGGGACAGGGTCTCCCTTACTCCAGTTCTCAGGTCTCCAAAATCACTCTACACTCCAATCCTCCTCTACCTGCCTGACACAGGGGAGTTTTATTAGGTTCCTAACAGGGCCTTAATTGACTGCAGGTGCTCCAATTAACCTGCAGCCACCTTGCCAAGTCTACAGGGAACCACACCTTAATTAGCCTTGAGTTTATATTTCCCCCCCCCCCCCCCCCAGCACTTCCACTTCCACTGCTCCCTGGCCCTCCTGTATCACAATAGTTATGAATTTGTAATTGCTTTCCTCTGATCCAGTTTCAATCTTCTATACAGGGTTCTGGTTCAGCTTTCCAACTGCCTGTCATTGGGCTAATTTGCTGCTACTGTAATACAAGTTTCAGCACTATTTAAGTCAAATAGCTTGATTGGTTTTATTGCTTTTGAATGAAGACTGAGATTAGGATAACCAATCTGCTTTCCATTACCAACTTCTGCTGTAGTTAAAATGTGAAAAGCTGCCCTAAAGCAATGTAACAAAATAGAAGCAAACGCTTCAGTATTTCATTAAGGAATTTGTCTGGGATGCTCTATGAGTTACATTTGTATTTACCTGCCTACAATGAGTATGCATAGTAATGGCCAAGCAAGATGAGCCTGAGTAGGGGCCATTTACATTTATCATCAACAGAAGGTAGATATATTATTTTCATGTTTATTACTCTGTCAAACTTTTTTTTTGCTGATATTTTTTAATATACTGTAAGAATCTTAGGGTCTGATCAAAAGCATGTTGGAGACAATGGTAGACTGCAATTTTGGAATTTTACCATTGACTTCAATAGAATTTGGATTAGGACTTTTGTGTTGGTAGGTGCTACCATTTTGTTAAACAAAAATGAGTTTTAACAAGAAAATATATATATATTAGGGCTGTTGATTTAATCGCAGTTAACTCAAGCGATTAACTCAAAAAAATTAACTGCAATTAAAAAAAAATAATCGCGATTAATTGCACTGTTAAATGATAGAATACCAATTGAAATTTTATTAAATATTTTGGATGTTTTTCTACATTTTCAAATATATTGATTTCTATTACAACACAGAATACAAAGTGTACAGAGCTCATTTTATAATATTATTATTTAAAATATTTACGTTCTAAAAATGATAAACAAAAGAAATAGAATTTTTCAGTTCACCTCATACAAATACTGTAGTGTTTTTACAAATGTAGATTTTTTTTGTTACATAACTGCACTCAGAAAACAAAACAATGCAAAACTTTAGAGCCTACAAGTCCACACAGTTCTACATCTTGTACAGCCAATTGCTAAGACAAACAAGTTTGTTTACATTTACGGGAGATAATGCTGCCTGCTTCTTATTTACAAGGTCACATGAAAATGAGAACAAGTGTTCACATGGCACTTTTGTAGCTGGTTTTGCAAGGTATTTACATGCCAGATATGCTAAACATTCATATGTCCCTTCATGCTTCGGCCACCATTCCAGAGCACATGCTTCCATGCTGACGATGCTTGTTAAAAAAAATAATGCATTAATTAATTTGTGCATCCGATGAAGTGAGCTGTAGCTCATGAAAGCTTATGCTCAAATAAATTTGTTAGTCTCTAAGGTTCCACAAGTACTCCTTTTCTTTTTGTAACCAAACTTGTTTGTCTGAGCAATTGGTTAAAGCAGGACTGAGTGGATTTGTAGGTTCTAAAGTTTTACATTGTTTTATTTTTGAATGCAGGGTTTTGTTTTGTTTTTTTACATAATTCTACATTTGTAAGTTCAACTTTCACTATAAAGAGATTGCACCACAGTATTTGTATTAGGTGAATTGAAATATATTATTTCTTGTGTTTTTATAGTGCAAATATTTGTAATCAAAATAAATATCATGAGCACTCTGCACTTTGTATTCTTGTGTTGTAACTGAAATCAATATACTTGAAAATGTAGAAAACATCCAAAAATATTTGAATAAATGGTATTCTATTATTGTTTTACAGTGCGATTAATCACATGATTAATTTGTTTAATTGCATGATTAATTTTTGTAATCACTTAACATCCCTAATATATATATAATTGAATATTTGTTCTGAATTATTTTTTTAAATATAGTAGTAATAACATACAAAACTCTTAGGGAGAAAAAAAGTCCTAAAGCCAGAAAAGAGGACACACGCTAGAACTTCACAATGTATATGCGATTGCATATTTTAAACATATTTTCAGCCTGTTTTCTTTTAATAATTGGTTTTCTGGCTTGCAAAATCAAAATGTTTGAGGCAATCATTCCAAATACATACTGTTTCTGCTATATAGTGAATTCCACAAATTACAAAATAGTGTAAAGGTTTATAAACTTGTTACTCCATGAATCCTAATAATTTTAAAGACTGTAAGTGAAATTCTAGCCCCATCAAATCAATGCCAAAATTACCATTGACTTTGATGGGGCTGGAATTTCACCCTGTCTCTCAAAAAAGAGGGGCATTCTTTGGTTAAAAGTGAAATCTTCAAAGCAGGTGTTCTTATCTATGGTATCATTACCAACAGCAACTGAGATTATTGAACATAGAAAAAAAATAAATCTAATTTACTTCTCACTACTTAATCAGTTTACTTTTTGCATTTCTCTTAGATTCAAAATGAAATCAGATGAGCTAATTTCATTTTTGTTTTATAATCCATCCCTTGTCAATTTCACCTTCCAAGTTTTCAGACAGTCCCACAGCATTACAAACACTGCAGGGAAAGTCATGGACATTTTTTTTATTGTGAATAGTTAGTTTTTATTAAAAGGAAGCTTTTAAAAAATATTGTAGTGCAAAATGTGATAGTGGTCTTACCTAATTTCTTTCACTTTCTCTTCCATGGGCCTCTGGTGGCATCAAATATATTCAAAACAATATGGAGACACAAAGATAATGGTTATTATATCTAATCATCTTTCTACATAATCTTGTAATAAGTCTTGTGTTTTTTTAAATACTTCCATAAGTATATTATGCATAAAAACACCAAGCCACTCAATACCATTCATGCACATACTAAAATTAACAGCTATTGTGCTGGCTAGCTCAGTGCAGCTCTTTGAACATATACACAAAACCAGCTGTCCAAAAGTAGCAGCTCTGTTACATATTGGTATTTTGTTTGGTGTGGGGAAAGAATGACCATTTCTCCATCTACTGTATATCTTAAAAATTGTGGAGTGGCAGCATCATCTTAATACTTCTACGTGCTTTCTGAGGACACAAAAGAGTTTGTTGCTGACCTGCAGCTGATGTGATCTTTTGTTTGAATCTTCTAATTACATGCCAAATTGAACAGGCTCAGGATTTGTTACTGAAAGGAGGTGGCATGTTTATGCTCTCTACTACAAAGAATGTGGCCAGGTAGAAGCACATAAAGTAGAAACCAGGTTGAGGGGTCATATAAGTGCTGCATCTGTCTGTCGCTAGCACGAGTTTAGTGGTTTAGAGAGAAATGTACCCTTTAGGGATTGCACTGCTTAATGTTAGCTCTGTGTGTTGCCTCATTGTAATGAAGTCCCCTTACATTTATTTTCCTAGCTGGTTGACAGCCCTTGTGTAAGGATGTTGGGGTTACAGGTGGGAGCGGTTGGAACTGTTTGCTGGTCAGGGACAAAAATATGTTTGGTACATCAACACACACACACACACACACACACACACACACACACACACACACATGCATATACACACCCCGAGTGGCCAAGCCAAAACTAACAATAAACAGCCAAGCACCGAGCAGCACAGCACCCCCTGGAAGTTGTTGCCCAAAGCAACTGCCCTGCTTGACCACCCTGAACTGGCCCTGGGTACAGTGATGCTCAATTCATCTTCCAAGGTCACATCTCTGATTATTGTCGCATCTATGACTATGACTTGTTGTTTGTATTGAACTATTACCTAGGTGTCACAGTCATAGCCCAAGTGTTCTGAGTATTGTGTAAACACATACATTCATAACAAAAAGACAATTCCTGACTCACAGAGCTTACATTCCAAGTTGAAGATGAGAGACAACTAGTAGATACAAAAAACAGAGGGGAGGGGCAGAAACTACACTTATGATTGATATAATAAGCAACGCACCAGATACCTTGCCACTGAGCCATGGGCCTTTCTCTGAAAAGGATCATTGGTGCCAAATGACAAAGGGAAATACTCCCCTCAGAGGAGGTAGCACCCACTCCTGCTGCATCACGTGGGAAGTTTGTGAAATTTCCACAGGCCAGCAGTCACAGAGGCAAAATAGGCATGGATACATCCCTTAAGCATTTAATGGATCCTACAAAGATTGTATATTAATGTTAACACTTCCCCATTTTTTTAGTTTAAATAATTTGTCTCCCTTTTCATTTGACATTGGTCCTTGAAAGAGTGACATCCCCAGTTGGTGGCTAGGGGAATATCCTGCAGATGTAGGATAGCTCTGAATATCCAGCAAGGAGTGTGATTCAGCTGGTGACATCTCTCAGCAGGGCACGGTGAGGGAACTGGTGGCATGGCTCTCTATAAAATACCACATAGGCCCTATGGCCAAGTTTCTCAAGGTGAATAAAGACCGCCTTAAAGTAAGTCTTGCTGGCCATGTGAAGTACAGTAGTCTTGGTAGGCAGCTCAGAAGAAGGAAAACTCCTATTTCAAACCAAGGATGTCAGGCTTGGACAGCTGACCTGCAAAGCTTGTCCAGTAGATATACTCATGTGGTGCCATGAGCTGAGGTCCATGTCAAGTGTACATCAGCATGCTGAGGCGTTCCCTGCAAGCAACTGTTGTAACTAGGCAAGTTAAAGAAGTGTGTGGATACACAGAGTAAGCTGAGATGTGCAAATTGGACTGTAAGAACGCTGACTGAGAGAAGCTTGGAGCTACGTGAGGTCTTAAAGAGGCGATAAATGTGGCACATGTACAAGAGCCAACACAGACTTCTTCTTATGGATTTCAGAAACATTTGAACCACTGGGCACCAGAAAGGCCCCAGTGGTGGAAACATAAGAATGGGAATGAAAAGAAACCTGTCACAACTAGGGCTTGGACAGTCAGACGTAGTGGTCAGAGTCCGGAATCGAGTCAAGGATCACAGCTGTAACCAGAGTCCAAGACCAGAGGCAGGGATGAGGAGCAAGGCAAGAATTAGGAACAGGTCAGGCAAGCAGTATTGAGGGACAAATCAGGAAAACAGAGATCAGGCAAGAAGGCAGGAGCCAATATAGCACCTAGCCAGAAATTCACACAGTTTCATGAACTGTGCTTCCTTCGGACTTAAATAGAGCAGCCAGACCAATCAATGAGGCTGAGTGCTTCTCCAATCAGGACCCCAGTAGGCAGGGCCTCTGGTGGTGCCAGGGTTCCATTAGCCACTCAGCCCAGTATTTACTGGCAAGCTATTGGTAGCAGCTGGGCTTCAAAGGCTGTCTGGGGCCCCATAGACCCATCTTCAAGACCTAGGGATTCCCACAAAACTTTTAAACAAGGAGTAATGTGTAGACTTCCATAGGGATGCGTGGAGGACAATGGGTTCAAACTAAAGTCAGCTTTGCTGCAAACAGCATGTGAAGCCTAGGAGTGAAGAAACCAGTGCCAAAAAGGGAGATTTGATGGTGTAATCCTCTATTAAAATAATCTGTTGAGAAGAAAAAGGTAACCTTTAAAAAATGGCAGGCCAGTGGCTTGAGCAGTGATAAGATAGCATATAACAGGGATGGGCAACCTTTGGCATGCGGCCTGTCAGGGAAAGCTGCTGGCGAACCGGGGCGGTGTGTTTACCTACAGCGTCCGCAGGTTTGGCTGATCACAGCTCCCACTGGCTGTAGTTCACCGTTCCAGCCAATGGCAGCTGCCGGAAGTGGCGGCCAGCACATCCCTCAGCCCGTGCCGCTTCCGGCAGCCCCCATTGGCCTGGAACGGCGAACCATGGCCAGTGGGAGCTGCGATCGGCTGAACCTGTGGACGCTGCAGGTAAACAAACCAGCCCGGCTCGGCAGTGGCTTTCCCTGATGGGCCGCGTGCCAAAGGTTGTTGATCCCTGGCATATAAGGAGTCCAAAAGAAGTGTTAAGATAATTAAAAATTTTACGTATGATGAGCTATGTAACCAAACAGGATGATATGAAGGAGAAAAGACTATCTACAAACTTACGTCAGTCTTGTCCAGGATATGTCAGTCTTATCCAGGATATGGTACGATGGAGTGACTACCATTTCAGATTGAAATGGGGCTACAGCAGAAAATTTCTAATAAACATTGGCCTGCACCAAGGCTCAGTGCTGAGCCCTTTTTGGTTTGCAGTTGTCCTGACTGTGAGAATATACAAAGGGAGCTGCCTTGGAATATGCTGTTTACTGATGACTTAGTGATATGTGCAGAAGATTGTGAGATGCTACAAACCAACTTTTGAGCAGGTGGGACTGAGAGAGTGAACATTGGTAAGACTGATGCTATGATAAGTGAGGGAGGAAGACTCCCCATAAAGAATATTACAGGCAGAGAGCCTAGAAAAGGAAAAGAATTTAAATATCTAGGATCAATGATTGCTGACAATGGTGCCCTCTGAGCTACTTGGTGCAAAAGGTGGAAGCTGACCTCAGTTCTTTGTGACAAAAATATGCCAATAAAGTTAAAAGGTACAGGGTATAAAACTGTAATTCAACACATCCTAATATATGCAACAGAGACTTGGCCAATCACAAGAAAGGAAATCAGTACGCTCTCCCCCTCAGAAATGAAGATGTTGAGATAGACAAATGGTTGGGCATTTCTTGATAGGAAACAAAATGAGGTTGTGAAGGGGCCTATTGATGATTGCCCAGACTGAAGACTACCCAGGAGGCTGGATACATTGGTACGGACATATTCAGTGGAGACCTTAGAGTTATATTGGTAGGATGGCCCTTGCAGTGATTATGTACAGAAGACAACCAAGGGAGAGGCCAAAGACTCAATACATAGACCAGATATCAGCAGACCTTAGAAAGACCAATTTGCATGATAGCTAGACATACAATCATGAGTTTTGGAAGAAGACTATAAAAGTTGCCAGCGCTGAAGGGAATTGGTGAGGAGGAGGAGGAGGAAGAAGGAGGTTAATTTGACATTTAAAAGTTATTGCACTATCCATCAGTCTTTGACAAACAGCCCAAGGGCGGAATGGATGGAATATGGGGTTAATTTTAAAATGAAATTGCTGGCCTTTGGCAGCCAAATCACATTTATTTTTTATTGCTTATTAAAGACTATTGCTTCTGATTTAAACTCTATTTTTCATAAAATATGAAAGTTAGGATTAGTCACAAATTGGTGCAACATAGGTCTCAGGCAGGTTATCAGTGTCAGCTTAAACTCCTTCAGACCACCTGGCTGTAAAAATGAAACACAAGCTTTAAGGGAAGCTTTCAACTTCGGTTTTCTAATTTTAAAAATACTTTAAAAAAAGCATGTTCTGCTGCCTCTATTTTTATAAATTGTTTTTAGATTGCTGAATCCACATTCTAAAATATCATTATGTATATGTGATATAGGAATGAATAAACACAAGCTTCACTCTCCTGATTTATGATGTAACAAAAACCTATTAGTGGAAAAACAGCTAATTGTTGTATGTAGTTACTTAGCTACAAATCTATTCAGTTTTCATTTCTAATTGTAATGCAAGGCTGCTTATTGCCAATTTGCACCATTATTGTTAAAACACTAATCATGAGGCTAAGTCAACAGCTTGTACCATGGGGTCAGGAGCTCCTTTTATTAGCTCTAATATGAAGTGTTATTGTGTCACATCCAGAAAACCTGACTGTTAGCATAAAATGATAAACTTTCAATTAATTAATTAATTGGACATGTAATGAATGTTACAGTTTTAGCTATCCATTGCTTCCAATAACACAGCAGGATATGCTTGGACCAATCCTCTATACCTCACCTAGGCAAAACATTTATTTACAGAAGGAGTCCCAGGGCATAAGGACTGCATGATTGTGCCATATATCTTTAATCCCAGATTATGCACCTGAATTGTGCCATACAGTAGCATAATTCACCAAAGGAGTGAACCAAAGTCAAAATATTATTGTTTATTATTTGTATTACCGTAGTGCATAGGAGCCCTAATCATGGACCAAGACCTCATAACACTGCACTTATTCTGTATATGCAGTATAATTGTAGCCTTGTCAGTCCCAGGATATTAGAGAGGCATGGTGGGGAAGGTAGTATAATTTATTGGACCAATTTTTTTCTCACCACAGAAATATTACCTCACACACCTTGTGTCTCTTATTCTTTATAGTAATTTGATCCAAGGGTCAGAATATAAGATCGCTATGTTGTAGAATATGCAGCAATTTGGTAGCCAGAAAATCTATATAAGAAAAATTCTTATCTCCATGCTATGTCGGACAATTACAGTACACCTTGAGCTGAATTCATGAATATCCAATTTTATATTAAAATAATATCTAGTATTATTTGCATGGACCATTATTTTTAAAAAAAGGTGCTTAAAGTTGGGATCCTAAATCCATAGTTAGGCAATGAAATAGATCCCAGTGAAGTCAAAAGCAAAACTCCCATTGACTTCAAAGGGGCCAGATATTTCACTTAAAATGTGTGCTCATAACTATTGAAAATCAGGCCACTTAATTTGTATGTAAAAGGGCCAGATTTTTAAGGAATTTAGTCATTTAAATGTATTAGTTATGTTTGTTTATATCCAGAGAAGTTAATGCCTTTTATATTCTTTCATAGCTGAAATTTTCTGCAGGATGGCTGTAATTGTAAATGCATTTTATATAGATTAATCTAATGCAGATTTACATTTATTTGTTTAAATTCTCATCAAACTAACAAATAGAGAAAATGACATATAATCAGAATATTCCTCACATTTAGCATGCACACAAATTCAAGGCCATAAACTTTAGGCATGGAAGGCTGCATTACCCATTTCCATATGAACATAGAGTTTCATTATAGTGCAATTCAAAGAGGGTTTAGGTATACAGAGAGATCAAACTGGATTCAAAAACTTGGCGTGCTTCCAGACAGGGGAGTGCATGCCTTCTCGTAGAAGAAAATGTGTTTTTCTATGTTATATTGATGGGATGATGGGTTAGAAGTACTTTCACAACCTAATACAAGCAAAGAATCTATTAAAAGGAATACAGCTAAAAGTAATAAGGCTATTACTCTGCTGTTTCATTACATTCTACATTGTAACCTTGCAATCTGCTCTTAGTAGCTAAGATGCCCCAGGATCAGACCAAACAGTGAATTATGACTGCCACAATTCCTGACCTGACTCCCCTTGTACATTCGCAAAAAGAAAAGGAGTACTTGTGGCACCTTAGAGACTAACAAATTTATTAGAGCATAAGCTTTCGTGAGCTACAGCTCACTTCCACCAAATGCATCCGATGAAGTGAGCTGTAGCTCACGAAAGCTTATGCTCTAATAAATTTGTTAGTCTCTAAGGTGCCACAAGTACTCCTTTTCTTTTTGCGAATACAGACTAACACGGCTGCTACTCTGAAACCCTTGTACATTGTATCTCGTATATTTGAACAATAGCACTACTCCCACACCAGATCAGGTGACAGCGACTGGCAGGCATCCACAGGCAGGTCCATACCTTCTGCCTCCAGGCTCCTTAGAAACTACTTTACAGTACAGATAGTCCAGCATGAAGTGTGATGTTGCATGTCTTCCTCCACCACATCCAAAGACTCCAATACAACTGGCAGCTCGGTTCATCTACATCTGAGAGGTCTCCCCCAAGACCTCTCGGAGCTGCCAGTCTTTTAACAAGACTTCCTCAGGACATGGAAGCTAGTTTCAGTGACAAGGTTCATAACAATCATTAATGGGGAGGACTTCCTTGCAGAATCCCTGCTACACAATTCACATTGTATTGTGCAGGAGGTGGAGTGCCCCTTGGTGGACTGGGCCAGAGATTGGTCCTGACTAGTATCACCAGACTCTGAGACCTCCTGGACTATAATTTCAGAGGAACTGAGTGGACCCCTGTGCACTCGACTAGTGGATGGAGATGCCCATCGTGTGTGTCCCCTGACATGTGTTCCAGGAGGTGATGGCAGCCTTGTCTCCTGCTTCTCCTGCCACTTTCCTCGAGTGGGCTCTATGAGAGATCACTCCCCACCCCTCCACCCCATATCTCCTTACCCCGTCCCTCCAGCCTTCCCAGCTGCCCCGACATACCATATGAATGATATCCAGTTTGTCTGCCTTTAGTTATAGGCAAGCCTAGACCTGCCTGCACCGGTACGTCAAATAATACCAGCTCAGGTGACTAACACATTGGGGATAAAATCAAGACTCCACCCACTCTCCACATCTATCCATCCATCTGCACAGAAGAAGGATGTAGCAGTCCTGTAGTGCCTGCTCTTCCACTGTCGAGTGACTGGCAAGCTATGTATCCCTGCAAGCTATGTATCTTAATCCTCTTTACTGTCTTGTATTGGGCGAGTAACACATTTACCCTAAAAATGGAGAATAAAAATCTCTTTACTTTAAAGTAGTTTTGAAATTGTAAATCTCCCAAAGTGCAGTCAAGTACACTTACCAACCTGGCAGTAAACCCAAGATGTACCCTGCATTAGCATGTGAAAATGCACTAGGTGAAGGATATAATGAGAGTTCTTACTCATTGAGTCCTGTAGCATGATACTTGGTCCGTACATTGTGAGGTTCTGAGCACCCTGACCTCCCACGGGAGTATGGCTCTTATACAACTCATTTGTAGGTTTAAAATTCTTCTAAGGTGAAATTAACCCTTATGCAGAAAGCCTTGAATGGACCCCACTTACTCTCCATGTTAAGTGGTTAAGTTGATTTTAAACAGTAAACAGAGTCTCGTGGGAGCCACTGTCAGGAGGATGAATTTAATCCACACTGAATTCTGTGACTGAGTGCTGTTAGCAGCTATAAATCAAGCACTTTGAAAGCCAGCACTCTGGTTACTTAGAACATCTAGGGCACTGTGTGTAGTTAGAGTAGGAGGGACTTAGGTAGTTTGGATAGTTTGCATCTATATATATATAGGGAGCCTGATGAGCTAACCAGGTAGGTAGTGCTGAGAAGAAAGTAAGCTGTATAAAAGGCTGAGCCAGGGAGCAGAAAGGGAGCACCACATAACTGCTGCTATGTCATGATGATGTATGTGGAACATAAACAATAATATAGATACTTGGTGGACTGTGTGTGCAGCTTAATTCAGAAAGAGGGCCTACCAGGCAGGATTTTGAGAAGCTGAAGGGAGAGACTATTCACAACACCCACTCCAAATTTCTTTGTGTTGTAGGTGAATTCAGTTGCTTATGGGTGTTTTTCTCCATTTTGCTAACCTCTAGTCAAGAGCAGGAACAAGATGCGATTCTGGATTGCTTAGTAACAGAGAGCTTCTGCATGATGTATTACTCATTATCAAGAAACAAAAAAAAATTCTCCACCCCGGCATGTAGTTTTTTTAATGACAAATTGGTGTAGCTAAACCTTCTTTGACTTCTGTGCATCCTGTGTAATAGACTGTGATCTCAAATGCTTCCTGCTGGGTGAACTAATAAGTATTCCTTTGAATTGCAATAGATATGTACACTTTTAGCAGCAGGAATCAAACAGGATCAGAAGTTCTTAATCCAAAAGTCGGAGGAGCAGTTTTATCAGAAATATTGAGATGCACATAATTTAGATAATGTTTCAAACTGACTCCTGATTTTCTGATTGACACAGTATGAGTAACAACCCTCCCTTTGCCCTTCTAAGCCTATATTTTTATTTGTCTTGGTTAAGAGGGGGACATTTTTTCAATTACTTTCCTTAATTTTGAGTGTGTTGTACATGGCAGACTGGGGGTTTACTTTGTTATCAGTAATAAAAAGTAACGGGTTACAGAACAGAAAGCTAAATGAAAATTGAAACTCCAATCCCCAGAAAGTAAGCTTTAAATAAAATGTAATTCTAATGGTTTGGGGGGGATTGATTCTGTTAAAATCTGAGAGCTGCGATACTTAAAAAATACAGAAACTGACTGTGTTTGCATGAGATAGATTTAGTATATTTCAATAGTAGTAGAATCCTATTATTAGTCATTTCTTCTTTCTGTTTTTTATGTCTTTTCCTTATGTTCTTTATCTTCCTTTTATCTATTTTCATTCCTGTTCCTTCCATTTTTTAAAATTACTGTTAATGTATCCATCTTTCTCATTGGCCAGTTGGAATTAGCATTTATTGTAATGACACTTTGAAAAAAAAGGCACACTGCCCCTGAAAATACTGATTGAGTGCAGTGGGTGAAAGTATCTTGGATCTTTTTAAAGTCTGTAGCACTGAAGCACCAAAACAGATTTTTCATCAAACCGAAATGCACACTTTCCCCCTGATTTCCCCCCAAATCCAAGTAGTTGTCAACTGTCCTTTCTATACAAAATTTGAGGGGTTCATCTACCCTATCTACTGAACTAAAGATTGCTGGATAGTTTTTCAGGTACTGTCAGAAAAGGATAAATTTTAATTCTTGATATACAAAGAAGATATCAAAAAGAAAAGGAGTACTTGTGGCACCTTAGAGACTAACAAATTTATTAGAGCATAAGCTTTCGTGAGCTACAGCTCACTTCATCGGATGCATTTGGTGGAAAAAACAGAGGAGAGATTTATATACACACACACAGAGAACATGAAACAATGGGTTTATCATACACACTGTAAGGAGAGTGATCACTTAAGATAAGCCATCACCAGCAGCGGGGGGTGGGGGGGAAAGGAGGAAAACCTTTCATGGTGACAAGCAAGGTAGGCTAATTCCAGCAGTTAACAAGAATATCAGAGGAACAGTGGGGGGTGGGGTGGGGGGGAGAAATACCATGGGGAAATAGTTTTACTTTGTGTAATGACACATCCATTCCTAGTCTCTATTCAAGCCTAAGTTAATTGTATCCAGTTTGCAAATTAATTCCAATTCAGCAGTCTCTCGTTGGAGTCTGTTTTTGAAGCTTTTTTGTTGAAGGATAGCCACTCTTAGGTCTGTGATCAAGTGACCAGAGAGATTGAAGTGTTCTCCAACTGGTTTTTGAATGTTATAATTCTTGACGTCTGATTTGTGCCCATTCATTCTTTTACGTAGAGACTGTCCAGTTTGGCCAATGTACATGGCAGAGGGGCATTGCTGGCACATGATGGCATATATCACATTGGTAGATGCGCAGGTGAACGAGCCTCTGATAGTGTGGCTGATGAGATTAGGCCCTATGATGGTATCCCCTGAATAGACATGTGGACAGAGTTGGCAACGGGCTTTGTTGCAAGGATAGGTTCCTGGGTTAGTGGTTCTGTTGTGTGGTGTGTGGTTGCTGGTGAGTATTTGCTTCAGATTGGGGGGCTGTCTGTAAGCAAGGACTGGCCTGTCTCCCAAGATCTGTGAGAGTGATGGGTCGTCCTTCAGGATAGGTTGTAGATCCTTGATGATGCGTTGGATAGGTTTTAGTTGGGGGCTGAAGGTGATGGCTAGTGGCGTTCTGTTGTTTTCTTTGTTGGGCCTGTCCTGTAGTAGGTGACTTCTGGGTACTCTTCTGGCTCTGTCAATCTGTTTCTTCACTTCAAAGAAAGATAGATATGTTTATGATCACAGAAATCGCCTCCTGCCCCTACTAAAACAAAATTCACACTAAGCTATCAGAATGCATATAGCAACCATTCATACTGAGGGCTTTTGGGAAATAAAAGTGAGACAAGAAACCATATATAGCTTCATTGTTTCTGTGCCTGTGAAACCAGGTTTAGGCTTGTTACCTTAATACCTCTTGCCAAAAGAAGATGAAAGACTTCTTCAGAAGGACTGTAGTTTGCTCACTCCTGTACAACATTCTACGTTGTCCTACCAGGTCAGCAAAAAAAGAAAAAAAATCCTTATATGGTGGCAATTTTTTTTTCTAAAGTCAAGCCAACATGTGAATTCAGGAAAGAATCTATGTGTTCAAAGGGCATCCTGCCCATTCACTTATTGGAAAAGCTGCTGGTTTATGGGTCAGATATCAAATTCTGAAGAGTTTTTATGGTTAACAATGCTGCAAGTGGCATGTGTTCTGCAGTTTAAAATTTGAATGAGTTAGGAATTGAGTATGCATTATATGAAACATAAGGAGGATAAGAGAGTATCTGAGGGGAAGTGACAGGTGGAGCAAGAAAATATGTTGACATCAGATAAATATTTATTTGTAATTTACCTTATCCCTCGCAAAAGAGACTCCTTTAAACTAATCTAAAAGTCAGTAAAAGAAAACTACTAGAAGGGATTCTGAAAAAAAACCTTTTGTTGCAAGACAGGCAAGGTTTTAATTAATATAAAATTACATCACATTTTCATCACAAATGGAACAATACACAAATATTGTCACTGTCATATAATAAACATATGCTGTACCACATTCTCTCCTTTTCAATTTCCAATCTAGAGGAATTTCAGTGATTTTAATAGGTGAGAAACAATACAATAGAAAAGGTTTATCTGGAAAAAAAAAGTGTAGTGAACAGCTCCAAGAAGGCTGTCAGAGAATCTCTGCACAGCATAATGTGTTGTGTGCCTCATTGAATTGGCTTCTATTTTCAACTGCACATTCTCAGAGTAAATTTTCCAACAAAAACAATTATCCAAAATATTGTAATTAAAGGGTAGGAGACTTGCCTTTGTACCAGATTACAACTGCTGTTCAACATATATTTTCAGACTTTAGTTTATATAAAGTTTCCACATCTTTAATGAATTATAATCAACATCCACTGCTTCCAAAATATTTTTCAAACCATTGCTGTAAATGATTGTGTGTTTTTATTTTCATCTTTCTCCATTTTTTTTTTTTACTTCTCTTCTGTTCTATAGTTCTCCAGTGTTTATCCTAATGGAAGAGCAGCAGAAAAGGAGGATACTATGTAAAAACATTACACTGCTGCATGTAGAGTCTGAAAATAAAATAGAACCTAAGAACGGCCGTACTGGGTCAGACTAATGGTCCATATAGCCCAGTATCCTGTCTTCTGACAGTGGCCAATGTCAGATGCTTGAGACAGAATGAATAGAATGGGCAATCATTGAGTGATCCATTCCCTGTTGTCCCCTCCCAGCTTCTGGCAAACGCAGGCAAGGGACACTTAGAGCATGGTGTTGCATCCCTGACCATCCTGGCTAATAGCCATTGCTGGATCTATCTTCCATGAACTTATCTAGTTCTTTTTTTAACCCTGTTATAGTTTTGACCTTGACAATAGAGTGGATGGGAAATCAGAAAAAAGAATGAGGACTTTAGATTTTCCTCTGTAAAAATAAAACAAACAAAACGTGCTGAATACCTTAGTTGAGTGGTTTAAGTACAAGTCTGGGATTTGGGAAGTCCCGTGTTCTAATTCTGTCTCTGCCTTCAATGTCTTTGGACAAATGACTTAACAGCTTTGCTTCCATTTCCCCATCTGGAAAATGGTGGTGATTATAACTCAGTTTAAACGGACTCCTCATTGGTTTTTGTGGATGCAGACTAACATGGCTACCCCTCTGATACTTGATATCTCAGTTAGGTGTTGGAAGCCCATGCTGTTACATGGGTGTCATTCATAAAATCACAAGTGTAAAAAAGCCAAAAATGGCTAAGTAATGGAAACAGACAGTGAATCCCAGTGAGGACTGAACCTGGTGATATTCTGAACAAGCCCTGAGCCATGCTGGTAGATGTTTCCATCACTTCATACTGACTCTTTAGCCATTCCAGGCTTCAGGGTGATGTTTGGGGTGCCTGTGTATGCTGGTTGTGGTGTTGTGTGGGGGTTGCATTGTGCTGAGAGAGTTAAGTGGGTAGCCAATGAGGGGTGCTGTCATGAGGAGCTGTGTGTGTTTGGAGTTATCATGTGTGTTGGTTGTATTGATTTGTGTGCATTGTGCTGGAAGGTTTGTGTTGATTTGGGCACAGGTAATCTGCCTTCTGTGCAGTCTCCCTCATGCAGTCAATATAATTGTTGCAAGCAAATTAGCTATAGAGTCAGGGTGGTGATTTGTTGAGCTACATCTGATATCACAATAGTCTAGGACACTTGATGTGTCATAAATAAATGCAAGTCTGTATGTTTTACATGTGTGTAATACTGTATTATGTGGGCCATAAAATCAAAATGGCTGAAAATTTAAAAATTGGATATTAACAGATTGCAAAACCCAGTTATGATTCAATGTGAATCTATTCTGAACAAAAAGTGTCCTCAACCATGCTTGTAGCTGTGTCCATTGCTTCACACTGACTCGAGAGTTACTCACACCTTGTCAACTGTTTGAAATAGGCCACTCTCATTACCACCACAAAAGTGATTTTTCCTCCCTTGGTATCTATGGTATGTTAATTGAATTGTCTTGTTAGACTGACCTCCCACTTGGTAAGGCAACTCCCATCTTTTCATGTACTGTGTATTTATACCTGCTACTGTATTTTCCACTCCATGCATCTGATGAAGTGGGTTCTAGCCCACAAAAGCTTATGCCCAAATAAATTTGTTAGTCTCTAAGGTGCCACAAGGACTCCTCATTGTTTCTACAGACATAATGGGCTTCAAAGTGACAAACAGAGTGACAATCCAGGCATCTTATTTTATAGATGTCAGGATTAATTGAAAAATGCTTGTAAAGCCCTCTGAACATCCATGAACTCTGAACTCCATATTCTTATTTACCACTGAATTTTAGCAAGCCTGATGGAGGGAAATGTGTTCTAGGGATTAGGGCTCTGTACTAGAAGCAAAGTGACCTGGCTCTGTCCCTGCCTGTCTGCATAGTCTTGGGTCAATCACTTCAATTTTCTGTGCTTCCATTTCCCCACCTGCAAAATAGGGATTATGATAGGGGTGGTTGCTAATGAGGCTAAAATCTACAAATTAAATCCCCTCTTAAGAAAACAAAGTAAAAATCTTTCTGCTAATATCTCTTCTCCAGTGAAACCTGGATTGGGAGGTGGGGGGAATGAATAGCATGAGGAGTGGGGGGCATGGAGGCAGAGCGGAGTGGGACAGGCTGGATGAGTGCAATCCAGAGTGGGAGGAACTGGCAATATCTAGCATTTTGAGTGCAGATGCAGCACCATAGAGAGTAGTCCAAGAAGGAAGGACTGGTGACTTGCCTTCCACTCCTGAAAGAATGAAGCAGGTCTGAGATCAGAGCAAACTCACAAGCTGCTTTCTCAGGCCTCTTCAGATGTTAAAAAAAGATTTGCTTCAGAGTGTGTGAGCAGCCTCAGTGCAGAGTCCCCCCCAACCCCGGAAGCTGGTCTGTGACTCTGTATAGGAGACAGAGAGGCAAAGAAGCTTATCAGCACGATCCTTTGGATTTGAAGAGCAGAAGCAGCAAATGGGCCCGAAACCCAGAACTTAGGTTATGCACCAGCCACCATTGATGATACTTAACTGCCTCTGTTAAAGGCTTTGGGTTTTTTTTTTACCATTCCCGGAGACATTGCAATACCAGGTCAATGCATGGGGTGGACAGAACAAGCTCCCATTCCATCCCCCTGTTTCAAAAATCAATTTAATATACAGTCCTCAAATAAAGAACATATCAGATATTAAACTGATAAGAACAGGTACTACACTTTGATCTTAGGTCCGAGGAGCCGAGAAGTGATAAAGGCTTTGGGTTCTACAGATTAAAAGCGCTAAATAAGAGAGAGGGATCCTTATTATTATATGGAGAGTGCAGTGGTGTGGCAGGGTGCCTCCTTTTGACTTACCCTTTTGACAGGTGTCGGAACCCTGTGGAGAGATGTTTGTTAACTATTGTGACTGGTGGGGTTTGTTTGTGGCTCCCTGGGAGTGAGTGAGTTGTGAGTGATTCTTTAAGAAGAAGGAACTAGAGTCTAGGACAAAGAGGTTGCCCCAGGGCTACCTATGACCAAGCAAGAAAGGGAGAAAACTTAGCCTGAGGTTTACAGTGTGGTTGGTATTTGATTTATCAGCAAAGTTAATCCACCTGTCCCCTGGAAGTGTATGTTGATTCTACTCACACTACCTGTCTACACCATTATACACTTAGCTTGGCAGCTCTGAAAATTTCTCATCTATACTTCTTTTTACTAATGGGACATGTCCTTTCTTTCTGAACAAAAATTTACCCACAACCTAACAGTACAAAGAATGACATAAAGGGAGAGAGCCACACAGCCAATAGTCAAGAAGTATCCCTTCGCTTTGATTCACATGAAAATTAAAGAAGCTTAGTCATTGTTAGTGTTGATCTCATTTTGAGTTGTGTTAGCAGCTATATCTTCCTGGCCTTGAATTTTACTTCAGCTCCATTATTATCATGACATCAAATAACCTGGGTTGAGCTTTGAGGTAAGGTAGTGGTTTATTCAAGTCTGAGTGTAGTGAATGGGAAGAATCCCATAGGCTTTAATGGGAGATGGATGAGCTCTGATTTCTTTATGACAGCACATACATAGTTTCCTGGTTTGAAGACTACTAGTTTTTCTATAGGTGATTTAACAGACTTGTAAAAGTTTCTAACCTAGCTTGGTATAATCTCTGTAAACATATCGAAGAGACCATTAAACGGTCAGCCTGCCAATGGTCTGTGAAGCTTCTTTTTCCAGTTCGTTCTGGCCTTGGATTTCTTAGGCTGTGGATTTCCCATATCTCTGGGCATTTAGATATTGACTTTATATAAGTTACCTGTTACAGTCTGGAAGTAAACACTGCAGGAGTCTGGAGCCCCATGGAAATAGATCAACTGGCTTTAGAATCATAGAATCATAGAATATCAGGGTTGGAAGGGACCTCAGGAGATCATCTAGTCCAACCCCCTGCTCAAAGCAGGACCAATCCCCATCATTTGTCAAGCCTGACCTTAAAAACTTCTAAGATAGGCTTTATCTCCCCCAGTTGGATATGAAGGACAAACTTTGTTCTGCTGAACTCCATTCATCTCCATTAGTTTTAAAGGGACTCAGCAAGAGTAAGAGTCAGGGCAGATTTTGATGCAGCAAGCCATACTTCATGCAGTTGGGATGCAAACAAGTAGACTAATGAAAGTTAAATTAAAACACATGGATGGACTTAGTGGTGCTTTTTCCATTATCATTATTGATTTTTTTAAAGAACATTACTACATGAAAGACATAAATTATTAATACGGCAAATAAACCACATACAATGCAAAAGTCAGTCAAGAGAAAACAATTAGTGATTGTGGTTCCTTTTAAATTTTGCTCATTCCAACTAGCAACATTTTTACATGACAGAAATGGGACTAAAATAATGCATTTTGGGGGTGGAGGCGAGATGGTATGTGTCGGAAGGGGAGCTAGAGCTATTTTTAATGGCACTGCAACATGTCCACCAACTGACATTTAACTAAGGGATATAAGAATTTACAGATGTAAAGTAGGAAAAGATCTTGGTCTTGTTTTCTGAGAGTGCAGTTTGCTGAGGTTTGCCTTCTATAGTGGAGAAGAATGGGTAAAATGAGGAATATTTAATTTTCTGGACCATTTTTTCAGTAGAGGCTCTAGTGATATGTAGGAAACAAGCATGGAACCATAGAATTCACCTCTGCTTGTATTACTTTTACACCTGGCTGTCATGATTAGTTTATATTCAACTTAATCAACCCTTATTCAACTCTAATGTGTTGGTAGGGATAAAAAAAGGAAAAGAAAAGATGTTTCCCTTCAGGACGCTTGATGTTGCCGTGGGTGTCTTCTCTCTAGCAGAGGGAAAGGGACCAGATTGGAGAGAGTTGATAGTGGATCAAATTTTTCCTTCTGTTTCCTTATTGATGGGACTAGAACACTGATAATTAAGTTGCTGGGTTGTCTGGGAGAAAATAGTAATTCTGGAATGCACTTGGATACCAATGTGACAGGTGTGGTATATAAACTAAATACAATAGACTAGACCATGACAAACAGGATTAACAGTGATTGACTTTCCCAAATAATGTCACAGGCTATTCACAATCAGAAAAGGTAATAAGAGTCAACAAATAAGATATTTGTTATGAATCGCTTAACCAGCTCTAGCTTTTGGAATATTCTTACCTATTTTAGCAGCATCTAGTTAGGTTCTAATGATAAAAATGAAGCAAAGCAATGCCCAATCCCAGATTTAATGTAGCCACCTGGGTTTAATCATCAGAATCGGGGCGGGGGAATCAGGCAAATTCACACAAGACATCAAAACATTGGATATTTTAAAAAATAGTGTCACCATCATTGCAAACACTTTTCTAGTTACAAAAGGTCCATGTTTGTGGTGTTTAGATGTTGCTTGTAACTATTAGAATTGGGAGCACTGGCTGTTGGGAGTCAGAAAGGACAGGAAACAGGAAGGGGGGTAAGTTTAAGAGGCTGAGGGAGAGCTCCTGAGGGTGCAGCAGCAGCTTGGAAAAAAGGTTTCCACTTTAAAAAATAACGTCCTGTTGAAGTTTGTTAGTACCGTGCCTGGCTACTACAACAATGTTCCTATGGTGCTTTGTGTATAATTATCTAAGGTGATCAATTGGAATGACAAATACAAAATTACACAAACTGTAATCCAACAGAATCTGTTAGAAGTAAAATGAGGCAATAATGATAGATTTTGCTTATTATCCTTTAATGCACAACATTACTCCCTTTATGTACTTAATAGCCATTGGTATCAATAGTGCAAATTCCCCATGCGTCAATGGGAGAATAGTTACATCTTTCTTACTGTTTTCAGTGAAATTCAGTTCTCATGAAAGGGCTTAGACAGCCCTGCAGGTTGAAGTCCTCCGTTTATCCACATAGGTAAAAAAAGGAAGACTCAGTGTTATGCTGAAACCCTGACTTGAAGAGATGAATGCTTAAGGATAAGAGGATAATTGTAATGATTGTTTGTGATTGGCTAATCATTCAACACAGGCCACTCAATAGTTTGCAGATGGTCACTGTCAACCTGATCTAATCTGACCTGACCTAGTGACAGAAATAAAAGACTATTTCTAAGTCCCAGTCCCCAAACAGGTAGAAACTGTGGTCACACACTGCTTTTATTTATACCAGTGTTGATATGGAGCAACCCCACTTCCTTTGGTTTAAATGAGATGTAAATGAGAGCAGAGTTGGGCTAAAAAATTAGACAGGATTAGATTTGCTTTTATAAATTAATATACTCGTGAAAAGAAAGAACAAAATCAGTTTAGATGTATGGCGTTTCATTCTTTGTTTTATCATATGCCACCCAAAGTTATGCTGGGCACGTCACACACATGTAGAATGAGTCCCAAAAGGCTTAAAATTGCAAACAGACTACTTATAGAAAAAGGAATAAGAAAGTGGTACACCACAATCCAAATTCCAGGGCCGTAACCAGGGCAGTGCAAGCGGGACAGCCGCCGAGAGAGCAAAGCCCAGGGGCAGAAAAAATGGGGCAGAAACTGAGGTGACAGGTAAAGCCCAGCATGAAGGGGCTCAGGGAGGTTCTATCCCCGACTCACCCTAGTGGGCCCCCCCCAGCCTGTCTATACAACACTAACCTCTCAGCATTTGTAGGGCAGGAACCACGGGATTCAGGATTATGGGGACGTGGTGGCTCCAACACATTGTATAGTAGGCTCAGAAGAATGGTAGCTGCTCTTCCTGTCCAGGGGCTGAATCAGCTGTCGCAGACAGGCTGCTCTTCACCAAGATGATGGGGTTGAAGGAGATTTCCTCATCTTCAGAGAGCCACCAGAAGTTGGGCTCTACGTGAGTACATGAAGTACGTGAAGTACATTTCACTCACTGCTGACTATGTGATGACTGAGTTTTTTGGTAGCAACAAGATATATGTATAATATACATTTCAAAGTAGAACATATTTAAGTTACCAGAACTTGTTTTTAAACATAGTGCAAAGAGTCAGAAGCAGCAAAACAGTTTGCAAGACTGCAGAAGAATACAGTGGCCAACATAACTGAGTCTTGCTAAAATTAATCTTGCTAATTTAGATTCCTAAACAAAAGTGTCCTGATTTTTAGAACAGAGTATCTACACTCACACTGCATTCACTAGTTCCAGGGGCCTCTGAAAATCCGGATATTTTTGTTTGAGAGTCTAAATAGAGAGTTAGGTTCCTAACTTAAGCACTCACATTTGAAAATTCTAACCAGTACACACACATGGATAAGTTTATCCGAATTTAAAAAAGTAAAACACAGAGTTTTTGAAGTGCTTTTGAAGTTGCTCTAATTGTTATGGGTGTGTTTGACTAATCATTCTGTCACAGGGATACTGGATCTCTAAGAGGCAATGAGCCTGTCCACCTATGACAAGCTTAACTTGCCTCCCCACGTGGAAAAATAACTTGTCACATGACAGGAAAGTTTATGTTACTGACTGAGATCAGATCTAGGGATATAAGGGAGAGGTCTGAAGGAGAGTGAGGAGTTACAGCAACCAGGGTGAGCTATGGGACAGGGAGGTCAGGACAATGATACTGAATAAATTAGATCCTGGGAGAAGGAGAATATTATGGTAAATACCTTGACTATGACTGAACTACTCTGGGGGAACTCAGTGGGATTGAGGCACGACAGCACAGAGCAACCCGTGGACACAAAGGGGGCATATGGGAGGTGACTAAGCATGTTATACATTCTTACCTTTTGGTTGATTTTACTGCTTTTAGGGTATACAGCCCCAGGCACACTGCACACTCTGGAGAATATATGTTCAATATGTTTACAGCTTTGAGATTATGATGGAGGAGTGGAGAAATTGCCCACTAACATTTGTACTTTAATTAAAGTTTTGCATGTCTAGGTAAAGAGTAAGTATATTTCTATCTGAAATGTATGTATTAAGTTTCAATACTTCTCTACCAAGATTGATAAATGTTTGAGTATATTCATCCATGTTGTTACTTAATTGACCTGTCAGTGGAATGAATTTGACCCCTTCGTATTTTGCATTTTAAATATTTAAATTCCAAGCACAGCTTTCTGAAAGAAAGACTAAAACTTTGAACAACAAAATCTTCACTGAACATTCTTCTAAGCTTAAAAATCCACTACATGTCACAATCTAAGCTTTAAAAAACTTTGGGATTTTCTTTGACTCACTACAAAAGTTTAAGTATAAGCTACTCTTCAAAACTTGTAGTTCTTTAGTCTTTTTAAAAAGAAGAGTTCAACTATTTTTCAGCTTAATGACTGAAAAATTTTATTTGTTAGTTTCCTGAAAATACCACCTTATCCATGGTATAAAAACTAAAGAGTTCATGGGATTTTGAAGATTTCTAACACAGAAAAAAATCTTTCATGCTCTTGTGCAATTTATAAGCTCTAGCAAAAAAAAAATCATAAGATTCATTTCTAATTCTAACCTTGTTACAAACTGTAGTAAAAATCTTCCTTCAAGGGTTTGATAAGATTCAGCACTCCACATAAGTCTGGCAAAACTCTTTATTTTCACCGGCTCATCATCTCATTTAGCTGGTAGAAAAAAAAAAAGGATCAAATATCCCTTGCTATACTTCTGCTCTTGTTGTTTATCTTATTAATCAGAAGCTTATCATATGGAAATGATCATTCAGCAATGCAAGGTTTGTTCTTCTATTTTAATTTTTATTATTGTACAAGTTCAGTGTAGTTCTCTTTCTGCATTTCTTTAACCCATCTGGCACTAAAAAAAAAATCAGTTTTCAGATCATAGAATCATAGAATCATAGACTATCAGGGTTGGAAAGGAACTCAGGAGGTCATCTAGTCCAGCCCCCTGCTCAAAGGAGGACCAATCCCCAACTAAATCATCCCAGCCAGGGCTTATTAAGCCTGATCTTAAAAACCTCAAAGGAAGGAGATTCCACCACCTCCCTAAGTAATGCAGTCAAGTGCTTCATCACCCTCCTAGTGAAAAAGTTTTTCCTAATATCCAACCTAAACCTCCCCCACTGCAACTTGAGATCATTACTCCTCATTCTGTCATCTGCTACCACTGAGAACTAAATCCAACCTCTTTGCAACCCCCTTTCAGGTAGTTGAAAGTAGCTATCAAATCCTCCCTCATTCTTCTTTTCCACACACTAAACATTCCCGGTTCTCTCAGCCTCTCCTCATAAGTCATGTGTTCCAGTCCCCTAATCGTTTTTGTTGCCCTCTGCTGGACTCTTTCCAATTTTTCCACATCCTTCTTGTAGTGTGGGGCCCAAAACTGGACACAGTACTCCAGATGAGGCCTCATCAATGTCCAATAGAGGGGAACGATCACGTCCCTCGATCTGCTGGCAATGCCCCTACTTATACATCCCAAAATGTCATTGACCTTCTTGGCAACAAGGGCACACTGTTGACTCATATCCAGCTTCTCATTGACTGTAACCCCTAGGTCCTTTTCTGCAGAACTGCTGCCTAGCCATTCGGTCCCTAGTCTGTAGCGGTGCATAGGATTCTTCCGTCCTAAGTGCAGGACTCCACACCTGTCCTTGTTGAACCTCGTCAGGTTTCTTTTGGTCCAATCCTCTAATTTGTCTAGATCCCTCTATATCCTATTTCTACCCTCCAGCGTATCTACCTCTCCTCCCAGTTTAGTGTCATCTGCAAACTTGCTGAGCGTGCAATCCACGCCATCTTCCAGATCATTAATGAAGATATTGAACAAAACCAGCCTCAGGACCGACCCTTGGGGCAGTCCGCTTGATATCGGCTGCCAGCTAGACATGGAGCCATTGATCACTACCCGTAGAGCCCGACAATCTAGCCAGCTTTCTATCCACCTTATAGTCCATTCATCCAGCCCATACTTCTTTAACTTGCTGGCAAGAATACTGTGGGAGACCGTGTCAAAAGCTTTGCTAAAGACAACACATCCACTGCTTTCCCCTCATCCACACAGCCAGTTATCTCATCATAGAAGGCAATTAGATTAGTCAGGCATGACTTGTCCTTGGTGAATCCATGCTGACTGTTCCTGATTAATTTCCTCTCCTCTAAGTGCTTCAGAAATTATTCCTTGAGGACCTGCTCCATGATTTTTCCAAAAAGAAAAGGAGTACTTGTGGCACCTTAGAGACTAACCAATTTATTTGAGCATAAGCTTTCGTGAGCTACAGCTCACTTCATCGGATGCATTTGATGGAAAATACAGAGGGGAGATTTATATACACATACAGAGAACATGAAACAATGGGTTTTATCATACACACTGTAAGGAGAGTGATCACTTAAGATAAGCCATCACCAGCAGCGGGGGGGGGGGGAGGAGGAAAACCTTTCATGGTGACAAGCAAGGTAGGCTATTTCCAGCAGTTAACAAGAAAATCTGAGGAACAGTGGGGGGTGGGGTGGGAGGGAGAAATACCATGGGGAAATAGTTTTACTTTGTGTAATGACTCATCCATTCCCAGTCTCTATTCAAGCCTAAGGTAATTGTATCCAGTTTGCAAATTAATTCCAATTCAGCAGTCTCTCATTGGAGTCTGTTTTTGAAGCTTTTTTGTTGAAGGATAGCCACCCTCAGGTCTGTAGTCGAGTGACCGGAGAGATTGAAGTGTTCTCCAACTGGTTTTTGAATGTTATAATTCTTGACGTCTGATTTGTGTCCATTTATTCTTTTACGTAGAGACTGTCCAGTTTGACCAATGTACATGGCAGAGGAGCATTGCTGGCACATGATGGCATTTATCACATTGATAGATGCGCAGGTGAACGATCCTCTGATAGTGTGGCTGATGTGATTAGGCCCTATGATGGTGTCCCCTGAATAGATATGTGGACAGAGTTGGCAACGGGCTTTGTTGCAAGGATAGGTTCCTGGGTTAGTGGTTCTGTTGTGTGGTGTGTGGTTGCTGGTGAGTATTTGCTTCAGATTGGGGGGCTGTCTGTAAGCAAGGACTGGCCTGTCTCCCAAGATCTGTGAGAGTGATGGGTCGTCCTTCAGGATCATTGGGCCTAATCACATCAGCCACAGTATCAGAGGCTCGTTCACCTGCGCATCTACCAATGTGATATATGCCATCGTGCCAGCAATGCCCCTCTGCCATGTACATTGGTCAAACTGGACAGTCTCTACGTAAAAGAATAAATGGACACAAATCAGACGTCAAGAATTATAACATTCAAAAACCAGTCGGAGAACACTTCAATCTCTCCGGTCACTCGATTACAATTAACTTAGGTTTGAATAGAGACTGGGAATGGATGAGTCATTACACAAAGTAAAATTATTTCCCCATGTTATTTCTCCCCCCCACCCCAGCCCCCACTGTTCCTCAGATGTTCTTGTTAACTGCTGGAAATAGCCTACCTTGCTTGTCACCATGAAAGGTTTTCCTCCTTCCCCCCCTCCCCCCCACTGCTGGTGATGGCTCATCTTAAGTGATCACTCTCCTTACAGTGTGTGTGATAAAACCCATTGTTTCATGTTCTCTGTATTTGTATATAAATCTCCCCTCTGTATTTTCAACCAAATGCATCCAATGAAGTGAGCTGTATCTCACGAAAGCTTATGCTCAAATAAATTTTTTAGTCTCTAAGGTGCCATAAGTACTCCTTTTCTTTTTGCGAATACAGACTAACACGGCTGCTACTCTGAAACCCATGATTTTTCCAGGGACTGAGGTAAGGCTGACTGGTCTATAGTTCCCCGGATCCTTCTCCTTCCCTTTTTTAAAGATGGGCACTACATTAGCCTTTTTCTAGTCGTCCTGGACCTCCCCCAATCACCATGAGTTTTCAAAGATAACGGCCAATGGCTCTGCAATCACATCTGCCAACTCCTTTAGCACTCTCAGATGCAGCGCATCTGGCCCCATGGACTTGTGCTATTCCAGCTTTTCTAAATAGTCCAGAACCACTTCTTTCTTCACAGAGGGCTGGTCATCTCCTCCCCATGCTGTACTTCCCAGTGTAGTAGTCTGGGAGCTGACCTTGTTCATGAAGACAGAGGCAAAAAAAGCATTGAGTACATTCCCTTTTTCCACATCCTCTGTCATTAGGTTGCCTCCCTCATTCAGTAAGGGACCCACACTTTCCTTGACTTTCTTCTTGTTGCTAACATACCTGAAGAAACCCTTCTTGTTACTCTTAACATCTCTCGCTAGCTGGAACTCCAGGTGTGATTTGGCCTTCCTGATTTCACTCCTGTATGCCCGAGCAATATTTTTATACTCCTCCCTGGTCATTTGTCCAATCTTCCACTTCTTGTAAGCTTCTTTGTGTTTAAGATCAGCAAGGATTTCACTGTTAAGCCAAGCTGGTAGCCTGCCATATTTACTATTCTTTCTACATATTGGGATAGTTTGTCCCTGTAACCTAAATAAGGATTCTTTAAAATACAGCCAGCTCTCCTGGACTCCTTTCCCCCTCATGTTATTCTCCCAGGGGATCCTGCCCATCAGTTCCCTGAGGGAGTCAAGGTCTGCTTTTCTGAAGTCCAGGGTCCATATTCTGCTGCTTTCCTTTCTTTCTTGTGTCAGGATCCTGAACTGACCATCTCATGGTCACTGCCTCCCAGGTTCCCACCCACTTTTGCTTTCCCTACTACTTCTTCTCAGTTTGTGAGCAGCAGGTCAAGAAGAGTTCTGCCCATGGTTGATTCCTCCAGCACTTGCACCAGGAAATTGTCCTCTACACTTTCCAAAAACTTCCTGGATTGTCTGTGTATTTCTGTATTGCTCTCCCAGCAGATATCGGGTGTTTGAAGTCTCCCATGAGAATCAGGGCCTGTGATTTAGTAACTTCCATTAGTTGCCTGAAGAAAGCCTCATCCACCTCATTCCCCTGATCTGGTGGTCTATAGCAAACTCCCACCATGACATCACCCTTGTTGCTCATGCTTCTAAACTCAATCCAGAGACTCTCAGGTTTTTCTGCAGTTTCATACCAGAGCTCTGAGCAGTAATATCACTCTCTTACATACAGCAACTCCACAAGTTTTTCTGCCCTGCTTGTCCTTCCTGAATATTTTATATCCATCCATGACAGTACTCCAATCATGTGAGTGTCATCTGCAAGGTGGATCTCCATTGTTTTACAGCTCTTCGTATGTGTTGTTGTTTTGCACTGAGCCATACTTTCATACTGTGCTGGGCCATACTGGAGAAGTAATTACTGTTGCCATTCATTTGTAGTGTGGTAGAATTGGGAGGCCCTATTGTGCTAGGCACTGTAGAAATACATAGTAAGAGACAGTCCCTGCCTTGAAGAGCATGTATCCTAAAAATACAACACAAAGAGTGGGAAAGGAAGCATTATTATCCCCATTTTATTGATGAGAAAAACAAAAGGTTGTTGACTTACGTAGGAAGTTGAGGGAAGATCCAGAAATTGAACTGGGTGGGTTTTTTTGAGTCCCAGACCTATGCCTTTAGCCACAAGATCATCGTTCCTGCCTAGAATATGGTAGCTTACAGTCACATGACCTTGGTTATACTAATTCTATGAATGAACACACAGCTTTATTTACTCTCCAGGACAACATGAACAGAGATGAAATGCAATGCAATGCATGTTGGAAGGTTTAGTTTGAACTACTCGTACATATTGCTGGATTCTAAATTAACTGTAATTACTAGAGAAAAATACCATATGTCATTCAGATCACCTCAGTGAAGACCTCTAGTCAATGCAATGTATTATCCAAGAAAGAAAACACAATGTTAGACTGGAATAAAAACTTTGACATTATTACAATGTTACTCCTTAAATCAGTAGTAAGCGCACAGCTGGAATACTTTGTTTAGTTCTGGACATTGTATTTTAGAATATAGAATGTAAAATCAAGGACAGGGAACCAAAATGATTAGAGACCTGCAAAGAGTTATGAATGAGGATAGACTATAAAGATTGGGACTGTTTACAGAAAGCTGGGACATGATGAAAGTCCAAAAGAACTAAGGGCTTAGAGGAGATAAACCAGGTTCTTTTGTCCATAGATTATAATGAGCAAAGAGATATTTGATTAAATTGAAAGGCAACACACAGAAAACTGCTGAAAAAGCAAATACTTTTACACAGTGCATAATTCACCTTTGGAGCACATTAGCACAAGACATTAGTGAGTTCAAGAAGTCAGAAACTGTGAAGGGGATGACAGGTTTCAGAGTAGCAGCCATGTTAGGTTTTCCACCGAATGCATCCAATGAAATGAGCTGTAGCTCACAAAAGCTTATGCTCAAATAAATTTGTTAGTCTCTAAGGTGCCACAAGTACTCCTTTTCTTTTTGTGAAAGGGATGGTCATCCCTAGTGGTCATAGCCAGGTCCAGTGGGTCTCAGTCAGTTGTCAGAGCCAGAATCAGAAGTCCAGAGCAGGACTAGGAACAAGGCTGAAGCAGTCTAAGGCTTGTGGAGTCTGTTACCATAGTCAGTCATGGGAAAGTTCCAGGCCATGGAGTGACATTGAGCAGACTCAGCTGCTGTTTCTCCTGTGAGGCATATAATACTTGCCTTGAGAGTCACCAGACCGGCTTATGGAATGGCTGGAGTATACCACAGGAATGACTCATCAACTCATGTGGCTTAATCATGCTCTAGTTCAGGGATGACTCATTACATTACACAAGAGTTTAGCAAAATTTCAATAAAAGGATTAGACACTTACTTAGGTAATGAGATCACCCCAAGTTACATTAGCAAATATTAAATAATGAATAAATATCATAAAGGATACAAATCTTTTTGCTTCAGGGAATAACCAACCACTAACTGACTGGGCAACATTATTCCTAAATTTCTATATGGCCATTATTCCATAATTCTATTATTTTGGATTTCTTGCAGCTTCCTCTGGATTGTATTGAATTGGCCAATATTGCAGACAGGAGGCTGGATTAGATGGACCATGGAACTGATCCAGTATAGCATATGTTCCTACTAGAACAGTACCTCATGAGCATTCACATCAAGAATGTTAAAATTAGATAATGAAAGAGGAAAATTTCAACATTAAACAGTTTTTCCTAGTTATTTTTGAGTTGGACTCTCCACACCATTCCCACTTTTCACCTTTTCCTCTCCAGTAAGTGTTGATGCCAGATATTAAATAGTTACTGTCACCTACTGAGCATATGTCCAGTAAGAAGCACAATGGATCCCTGCCATGGCTGGGTTGTTTAAATATAATACAAAATATATGTTAATTTTTCATCAAGTTTTGATGAGAGAGAAGCAGAATCTATTAATGAATGTTGTTGATTCAAAAGTCTTCTATACTGATTCAAGTTATAAACGATAGTATCAGTCCTAGGGGTTTTATTTGTTTTCCAGGAATTTACAAAATTCTGTCATAGTCTGCTATAATTCCTTGGATCCACAAAATTCATCCCAACAGTGGGAATAGTGAGATGGAGTGATGTCCTTACCACTAGCCTATGCCAGCTTTCTGGTATAATATATAGAGGATAGGGCAAAATAAGAGTGAGAGTTGGGCAATTTTAGAATGAAAAGGAATAGGTCTTGTATTGTGATTTATTTTATCACCCTTCTCTGCACTTGTCTTTCAAAATCTACCTCTCCAGTCATTGATGTCATTGGTGGGATCTAACTCCTTTGAAATAAATACTGCAATTTGTCTTGCTTAAAAAAAATTCCAGGGGCTAATATATAGATTATCTTTCTGTTTATCATAGTCAGCATAGATAAAATTAGGTCACATTTGTAATACATGGGTGCCCAAAACAAGTTTTTGGAAAGTAGTGGGTGCATTTTGCAGCCCAAAAGGGAGCACATTAAATTCATACAGTCCTACATGGGTGATGAAGGCTGATCTTTCCTTGGTGGATTCATCCAGCGGTACTTGCCAGTACCCCTTGGTTAAGTGTAAGGTAGAGATGAACTGGGCACGTCCCAGTTTCTCCAATAGCTCATCTGTGCATGGCATTGGATAGTTGTCTGGGCTAGTTACAGCATTTAGCTTACAGTAGTCCATGCAAAAGTGTATCTCTCCATCTGATTTGGGAACTAGAACCACTGGAGATGCCCATGCACACTACCTGTGTCAATGGAGTGGTATGCCCGTTCAGTCTGTCCTGAGGTGGCTGAAAACATTGGCAAGAAGCTAGTGCACAGCTCCTTGATCTGCTGTCACTGCATATGTCTGAGAGTCATTGAGAGGTTCACCTCTTCCACACCACCGTCACTTTTTCCTTCATAGTAGACACCTTCAAGCCACTCAGTGTCATCTCCTCCCTGGGCTGTAAACTGACAAACCTTTAATTCTCTGGAATAAAAGGGATTCAGAGAATGAATATGGTACATCTTAGGCTTTTGGTTGGAGGTGGGGGATGCTGATGAAATAGTTAACAGCTCCCAGGTGCTTTTGGACCATGAATGGCCCTTCCCATGACGATTCCATTTTATGAGCTTGGAGCACCTTCAAGACCATGACCTGGTCCCCTACTTTGAAGGAACGCTCTCTGGCATGTTTATCATACCAGGCTTTTTGCTCTTTTTGAGCATCCTGTAGGTTTTCTTTAGCAAGGGCTAAAGAGGTTCGGAGGATGTTTTGTAGTTACAAAGTGGTTACAAAGTCCAGAATGTTAGTTCCTGGAGAAAGTGTAAAATCCTCCCACTGCTGTTTCACCAACTGTAATGGCCCTTGAGCCTTGCAGCTATACACAAGTTCAAATGGTGAAAACCCTAAACTGGGGTGTGGTACAGCTCTGTAGGCAAAGATCAAGTGCTGCAACACTAGGTCCCAATCATTGGAGTGCTCATTTACAAATTTATGTATCATGGCCCCCAAAGTTCCATTAAACTTCTCCACCAGGCCATTTGTTTGATAATGGTAAGGGGTGGCAATGAAATGATTCATCCCATGAGCTTCCCAGAGGCTTTCCATAGTTCCTGCCAGGAAATTAGTTCTTGCATCGGTGAGGATGTCGGAGGGCCAACCTACCCTGGCAAAAATGTCTGTTAATGCCTGACACACACTTTTAGCCCTGGTGTTGCTTAGAGCTACTGCTTCCAGCTATCAGGTGCCAAAATCCATGAAAGACAGGATGTACTGCTTTCCTCTGGGTATCTTTTTTGGAAAAGGACCCAGAATATGTACAGCTACTTGCTGAAAGGGAACCCCATGATGGGGAGTGTCTGGAGAGGGGCTTTGACCTGGTCTTGGGGTTTTCCCACTCTTTGGCATACCTCACAAGACCGGACATAGGTAGAATCATCCTTGTCCATTCCCTCCCAGTGGAATGACCTCCCCAAATGGTCTTTGGTCCTGTTCACCCCAGCATGGCCATTAGGATGATCATGGCCCAAACTCAAGTGCTTTACCTGGTACTTAGTTGTAACTACCAACTGTCTTTGAGGATGTCAGTCCTCCTGGTGCCCACCAGAAAGAGTTTCCTTGTATAAAGTCCTCTTTCTACAACAAACCGGGATCGATTAGAAGAGAGGTGGTGGGTTGCTCCGTGCCACCGTCCAAGCTCTCTGGAGGCTTTCATCTGCTTCCTGTTCAGTCTGGAACTGTTCCCTTGCTGCTGGAGACATCAGTTCCTCATTGGATTGTGGACTTGGGCTTGGTCCTCTGGAAGCGATGTAGGGGATGGGGCTGTTTCTGCTGACTGTGAACCATTCTCCGCTGGTGCACTGTGTTGTGGTTCAGGCTCTGGCTGAGCCTCTTGTGTAGGGTCATCTGCTGCTGCCAGTGCAGGCTCGATGATGCCCTCTGGTGTTGCAGTTGTAGACGGGGTTGCAAGCACTGGATTCAGTGCTGGCAATGGTTCTGGTATGGGTTGCTCTGCCAGTTCCAGATCTGAGCCTGGCTCTGGCTGGGTCTCTGTGACTGAATCGACTACTGCTGTTGCAGACATTGGCATGGGGTCCAGTTCCACCACCTCAGTCTGGGTCTCTGGTGACACAGACAGGGCCCTTGTAGAAGACTCAGGGACAGAGCTAGGTGTGAAGGCTTGCTTAGCCTGGCTGCGGGTGACCATTCCCACCCTATTGGCTAGCTTCACATGATTGGCCAACTCTTCCCCCAGCAGCATGGGGATGGGATATTCTTCATAGACTTCAAAAGTCCACATTCCTGACCAGCCCTTGTACTGGACAGGCAACTCGGCTATAGGCAAGTCAAAAGAGTTTGACTTTAAGGGTTGAATTGTCACTTAGACCTCTGGGTTGATTAAGTTGGGGTCCACTAAGGGTTGGTGAATACCCAGCACTTGTGTTCCACTGTCCCTCCAAGCAATAACCTTCTTCCCACCCACAGTCACAGTTTCCCTGCACTCTGAGGGTATCTGGGAGGCATCTGGGTCTGAGGACCTTTGGTGTGACCCTGGTGCAATGAACTGTAATCTATTGGCGTTCTGGGGGCAGTTGGCCTTTACATGCCCCAGCTCATTACATTTAAAATATCGCTCAGCTGACAGGTCACTGGGACAGGGTGGGTTGCTGGAGAATGGTGTGGTGGGACGATAAAGTGTCTGGGGCTTTTCTTGGGGTGTAGTTGGGACCTTGAGCTGCCCCCGGTGTTAGAGTGTGGTGTCGGGGTGTCCCTTCTGGTATCCGCCCAAACTGCAACCAAGGTTGTTCCTCTCTGCTACCTCCATCCATTTTGTTCTGATTTGCCCCGCCACTCTGATAGTCTGGGACTGCTTGTATTGATCAGCATAAGAAGCAAGACTTTCTGGTGAGTCCATTTTCTTATCCCGTAAACAACGTTTTATGTCATCATTGGTCATGGTCAGGAACTACTCCTGAACAACCAAATCACACATTCCTTCAAAGCTAGTTCCATCCCTGCCTTTGACCGATTTATTTAACAGATCCTTCATCTGGTTTAGAGAAGCCACATTACTTAGTCCAGCCCCTCTCTTAAGAGCTCTAAATTTTACGCTGTAAATTTCAGGTATAATTTGAAATTGTTTCAAAACCAAATCCTTAAATTTACCATCGTTAGAAGCATCCTTAATAGGCATCTTGTTGAATATGTCCAGAGCTCTTCCAGTCAATTTTGCTACCAATGTGATCATCTTGTGATCGTCAGGAATTGCATGGAGGGTGCACAGTCTCTCAAGATGAGGAAATATTCAGCAATATCACTGGATACATCATACTCCGGACATAGTCGCTCCCATTTGTGGATTTTTGGGGAAGTGGAGTCAGCAGCTGGAGGGTTTTGTCTCTTCAGCTCCATAACAGCCAGGTCATACTTCCTCTTCCTTTCCTTCTCCTCCTGAGCATGCATCTGGGCCTCCCACTGGGCATCCATAGCTCTCTCTCATGGGCAGCCTCTTCTGCCTCCCTAGCAGCTTTTTCTCTGGCCTCTTGTGCATCAATATCCATCTGTCTGAGTTCCAGCTGTCTTTTATGTTCTTTCTGTCTTTTCTCTGTTTCAAATCTGGTTAATTCCAGTTTTTTTTCTGGACATCCCTTTCAGTTATCCTAACCTTTCTGCATTTAGCCTAGCTTAACCCGAGAGCTAGACAAAAAAAACAAACACAGCTTGTGAATTCCCTTGCAGGATTTAACTACTCTGTCCTAAGGCAGAGAAAAAAATCTTCAGCTGCTCTCAGCTAAAAGAAAAAAAATGTCCTTAAAAAAAACCCCACAATCTCCCTGCTTTCCAAGAAGCCAAAAGAAAAAAAAATCCTTTTAATATCCTGAGGTTTGTGCTTCTGGTTCAAAATGATCCCACCACTAGCACCATATCAAGGTTCCCTCCCCACTCTGAACTCTAGGGTACAGATGTAGGGACCCGCATGAAAGACTCCCTAAGCTTATTTCTACCAGCTTAGGTTAAAAACTTCCCCAAGGGACAAATCCTTACTTGTCCTTGTCCTGCTGCCACCACCAAGTGAGTTAGACAAAGATTCAGAAAAAGGACCACTTGGAGTTCCTGTTCCCTAAAATATCCCCCCCCAACCCCTTCACTCCCTTTCCTGGGGAGGCTTGTGAATAATATACCAACCAAATAGGTAAACCAGATTCTTAAAAACCAGAACTTTATTATAAAGGGGAAAAAAATTAAAAGAAGCACCTCTGTAAAATCAGGATGGAAGGTAACTTCACAGGGTTATCAGCTTCAAATCACAGAGGATTCTAGGCAAAACTTTAAAGTTACAAAAAACCCCAAAACCGAGGGATAAACCTCCCTCTTAGCACAGGGAAAATTCACAAGTTAAAAACAAAAGATAATCTAACGTGCCTTGCCTTATTTACTTACTCTTTTTGCAATACTGAGACTCATTTTAGGATGATTTTATGAAAAGGAGTTTTCTGACCTGATGCTTCTCTGCTTTCCCAGAGAACACACAACCAAAGAGCACAAACAAAGCCTCCCCCACTGCCACAATTTGAAAGTATCTTCTTTCCCCATTGGTCCTTTTGGTCAGGTGCCAACCAGGTTATTTGAGCTTCTTAACCCCTTATAGGTAAGGAGGAATTCTAGGCTACACTTAGCTGTATGGTTATGACAATAGATTATCTTTCTGTTTATCATAATCAGCACAGATAAAATTAGGTCATATTTTTAATACAAGAGTGCCCAAAGTTATGCTCTTAAATCTATGTTTAGGCTCCTAAGCAAGTGCTGATTTTAAGAAGTGCTTAGCACTCAGTAGCTCCTATTCCATAACTTCAATGGGAGATGACGAGTTCTAAGCACTTCTGAAAATCAGGGAAGCTTAAAAGAGCCTAACTTTAACTAATTGTTTGAAAATTTTGGCCCTTGTTAGTTTAGCTCTTTTTTCTGTTCAGGAATCATATTTGAACATCCTTTGCTTTTTATGACTATATTTACTGTTTAGAATCATTCAATTTGTGACCAAATTTCAGCCTGTGGTTTGTTTGCAAAGTGTTTGCTTCTTGGGTTCTTCACTCTTTGTTGATCATTTTAGTGAGTTATGTCATAGTTATCCCTACTGTTGTGTCTCCATGGCATTTTGCTTCCTGATCAGATAACTCAGCCACTGATCCAGCAAAGTACATAAGCATGTGCTGAGATTTAAGCATTTGGATAGTTCCATTTAAATTTATAGGGCTGCTCCTGAGCTTAAAGTTTAGCACCGGCTAAAATACTTTGTTGGATTTGTAAATTGAATTTTTACACACAATTTTGAAAAATAGCAAATGATAATTACTTATAAACTAAAGTATGAGGGATAACAAATGCATTGGAAATACAGAATCAGGGAGAAAAAATACCATATTGAGTATTATCTGTCTAATCAAATAAATCATGATTAATAAATCCTAAGCAAAGTGAACATGTTCTGAAGAATCCATAGGCAGAAATAGTTCAAACTGTTGACCAGTTATGAACAGTGAATATAATAACTTAAGTGGAGTTGCACCATTAAAACCAGCATAGAATTTGGCCCTTTAAGTTACACAAGGCTAGCAATATATTAAAATAATATGAATTTTGAAAAAAACCTACACATTTTCCAGGGACACACTTTCAAATGTGGCCACTAAATGTGTGCAAATAAAAATGTATACATAAATGTTTGTGCATGCAGTTTTGGGCAATCTCTTACTTGCTCATTCCAGGGTTGGTGAGCTCACATTTCATTTGCATATGTAAATTAATTACACATTTAACCACCATCTCTGCATTTGCTAATCGGTAGTTTTCTGAGTGTAGCAACTTGACTTCCCCAAAGTTGAACACCACAGAATTGGTCTGGAAATTCTGAACGGACAAATGCATGTTCAGGCTACTTTAAACATTTGCTCTTAAACTTATTTTGCTCTTTCTTCTGCACTTTTTCTGTGTTTACAAAATAGTTACAGTATAACATAAGCAACTGTCTTCTACTCTCTAAAATGTTTGACTTATGATATCTGCAGATATATACCTTGTTTGTTCTCAGTATTTATCAGTAAAATTAGGTATTAACTGTTTCAGTTCTCCCTCACTAGAGCATTCCCATATGAAGGGGAATCCTTATTTGGCCTCTTAATCTTACTTTACATCTCCATTGCACTACTGGAGTTCTTTTGGAACTCTTACTTTAATATTATTTGTTACATAAATGGTTCAAATACAGCAGAGAAGCAGACTAATGAGAACCACATTGCTGTGGCTCAGTTTCCAACTTTCTGAGTAGGTTTTACCTACTCGCTTTTGCCTTTCATTCCTGTATCATGTGTCTTTCAGCAAAAGCAGCAATCCTAATTGGTGGTGTTGTGCATAGTTAGACTGGCACGTGTTCAGGTAGAGTGCGGGAGAGGAAGTAGGTGGAAAACCTTATGTCTTGAGAAAATTGCAGTGCAATGAAAAATTGCCTTTTCTGTATTATATATGAGATAACTTGAGGGTTTGGTATGGCATGAACTGAACTGAAATTGCAAGTCCCAATAAAAACATTATTTCAGATAAATCTGGATAGGTTAATCTTTAGCTACATAACTAATTCTGCTGCTTTTCATGTAAAGTACCTAATTCAAGTTAGTTCACATTATTTAATTAAAGTATTATTTGATATCATTTAAGGGCTTACAAATCATGATCATTTAACAATAGTCTGTGGTAAGATTTTTTTTAATCAAGTCTTTATTTAACATGTCCATGTTACTCTAATATATAAGCCATTTTATTTTAATAAATTTATTTCTATACAAATTTCACCCTTAGGGTGATATTTTACCACTTCTTGTGGGTTTCCCTTATTCATTTACTGTGTGCCTTTAAAGAAAACAAATCAGGTGATCTGATGTTTCAAATTGGTTGTAGAAGTTAAAAAAATGCAGTCTACATATGGCCACTTGCAGATAGAACTATAAAATTACTAATGGGATTATAATAAATTCTTCCTGCAGTTATATGCAAACATTAACCAAAGGGACAGTATGTTTTCATTAGCTTTACACATAGTTATAAATATAGAGTTATATTTATTACAACTATTAGCACAAGGCACTAGTGCTTGTCAACACACTTGTCAAGAACAGACCATATAATTTTTGCCTGCCAGATCAGATACCATGGCAACACCTGGTTAGGGGAAGTTGAAGAAATATTTGTAGTTTTCCGTTTGTTAGAGCCATTGGACTATGACAGATATGTATTAACTGGAAGCATATATGACAGCTCACAGCAGATTTTCTGTAAGGGGGAAAACATCTGCATGCATCAAGACTAAGGACTGCAGAAAGAGATGAATCAAATGCTATGAAGTGTGACTTCAAATATGGTGTCACTCTTGTGAACCCATCATTTACAAGATGTGTGGAAAAATGTGAGATTTTGTTAATATATGAATATTGTCAATAAGTACTTAAAAGAGATGGGGGGGCATTGCCTGTCAAGTTAAAAGGGAGGGGGGAATTATATATTCTAAAGTGCCTGTAAAAACTTTGACAGCTCTAGTCAAGTGCAATCATCTTGCTTTTCTGTTGCAAGATTCATAGCATCATGAAAGGTTCCTTGGATACAGATGGCAAATCAGTTTCCTGAAAGAGGAAGTACACAATACTAGGAGGTATTTTAGCTGAGCTAATATAGGAGTATGTTTGTCAAGTCTATACACACGCAAATGCATCCTGACTTCGTAACAAGTATTTACATTTTTATAATACACTGCTTTGTTTGCATACAGAAATCAAAGTATAATTTACTGGAAAAAATGTAAGGATAATTACAACAGGCTTTACTTAGTAAATATGTAAATTATCAGTGTTTTTTTTTGCATTTTATTGAATTATTGAAATGACAGTGTTCAGGACTTGGATATTATTGACAACAGGCTGACATTTTCAAGTCCAAAAATATTTATATTTACCTGCTTGCTTTCAGCTCTTGTTGTAAACTGTTTAAGCTACCCCTTTAAGTGACAAGGCAAGTCACTTAAGTCTTGTCTACACTTAAAAGTTACAGAGTAGCAGCCGTGTTAGTCTGTATTCGCAAAAAGAAAAGGAGTACTTGTGGCACCTTAGAGACTAACAAATTTATTAGAGCATAAGCATCCGATGAAGTGAGCTGTAGCTCACGAAAGCTTATGCTCTAATAAATTTGTTAGTCTCTAAGGTGCCACAAGTACTCCTTTTCTTTTTACTTAAAAGTTAGGTAGACATAACTACAGCACTTGGGTGTCAGTGCCACAGCTACTCTGCCCAAACTCCTTGTGATGATGCAGCTCAGTTGACTAAAGAATGCTTTCATCAACCTAGCTACTGCCCTGGAGGAAGTGGATTACTTACAATGGTGGAAAAAACACTTCTGTTGCAGTAGGAAGTGTTTACGCTACAGGTGCTACAGTGGCATAGCTATGAACTGTAGCTGTGCTGCAATAGGGCCTCTAGTGCAGATGTGGCTTTATTAACTCTGTGCCTCAGTTCCTCATATGTAAAATGAGGATTATACTTCCCTACCTCACAGGGGTCGTTGGCTATCCCTCAATACAAGGATGATTGTCTGCCAGAGGGAAAAGTCATTGATGAGACTTAAGATGGCTGAGGATTCCAATTCGTGCTTTATAGGTTTTTCCACGTATGTGACAGGTGGTTGCTTGGAAAGAGCACAACTATTGGCCAGGATGCTGTACCTTTTCCTTCCTTCTCTACTGTTTCTCAACCTCTTAAGCAAGGTGATTCTTTTCAAAAGACCTCATAGGGATATTGTGAGGCTAAATAAACTGGAGATTATGAGGTGCTCAGATAAATAGCTCCCATCACCATAGTAAGAACCACACATAAAATCAGGCAGATGAATTGCAATGCCCCTATCTGAGCCAGGATATGGGGCTGGAACTCAGCCCTCTCACATTGCATCTCCAGCCCAAGGGCTGAAGTAGCATCCACATATCCCCAGTGCCCTCCATATACGTATGTGGCACATACATTTTCAAATGACAAAAATAGACTTTATTTTCTTTGTCTCAGATGTATTACTTTTTGCTGTGTTTAGATGTCTTTTCAGCTGCCTGTTGTAGTGAAATAACACTGAAACATGTTCCCTCCATGAAATGTGTGATTTAAAAAAAATACCTTTTGTGAAGGTGTTAATTCAACCTCAGTAGATATCTGTCTCTAGCTTATGGATTAACCTGTTCAGAATGGTCTGTGTGTGAAGAAGAGACTTGGGATAGAGGTGGCTGCTCCTTTCCTTGTAAAGAAGGGCTAGAGTGAAATCCTGGAGCTATTGAAGTCTTACCATTGACTTCAATGGAGCCAGGATTTCACCTCAAGGCTACCTCCTTCCAGCCTATTCTTCCTTAAGAGGGCAGTCAAGGAGCTTTTTGTGGAAGGGGGGTTGTGTGAAGAAAGAAAGACCTAGGGCTGCTGAGGGTCCTGAATGGCTTTATGTAAGCTTTGGAGAAACATCAGAACTTCTGGTTGTTTATTGGTTTCTGAATTCTGGCCTTTCAAGGTTCATGCCTAACAAGATGTGAGTGTAGAATACAGAGCTTTTATCATTTGGAAACAAACAATTGTTGGCAAATTAGTAGGTGTTAAATAAATATCTTACAATGCCCTCATTGAAATCTGATTGAGGCACATATTACCTTGTGTTTGCATTTAGGATTTATAGGTTTTCTAGATAACAGATAGGTTTTCTAGATCATAGTCTCCATAATTAAAATTGCCATCCTAGGGCTTTATAGAGCTAAAGGATGCCAGCTTTGTGCAGCGCTGTAGAATTACATTATTTTATATTCTTCCATGTTTAACACAATAGTTTCAGTAAATCTTGTAAAATAGCGAGGCAGAGGGAAAGAAAATGAGTTCAAGTCTGTGCTTTATTCATAGATTCATAGATACTAAGGTCAGAAGGGACCATTCTGATCATCTAGTCCGACCTCCTGCACAGCGCAGGCCACAGAATCTCACCCACCCTCTCCTACAAAAAACCTCTCCTATGCCTGAACTATTGAAGTCCTCAAATCATGGTTTAAAGACTTCAAGGAGCGGAGAAGCCTCCCTCAAGTCACCCATGCCCCATGCTACAGAGGAAGGCGAAAAACCTCCAGAGCCTCTCCAATCTGCCCTGGAGGAAAATTCCTTCCCGACCCCAAATAGGGCGATCAACTAAACCCTGAACGTATGGTCAAGATTCACCAGCCAGATACTACAGAAAATTCTTTCCTGGGTAACTCAGATCCCATCCATCTAATATCCCATCTCAGGGGATTAGTCCTATTTACCCTGAATATTTAAAGATCAATTACTTACCAAAATCCCATTATCCCATCATACCATCTCCTCCATAAACTTATTGAGTAGAATCTTAAAACCAGATAGATCTTTTGCCCCCACTGCTTCCCTTGGAAGGCTATTCCAAAACTTTACTCTTCTGATGGTTGGAAACCTTCATCTGATTTCAAGTCTAAACTTCCTGGTGGCCAGTTTATACCCATTTGTTCTTGTGTCCACACTGGTGCTGAGCTGAAATAATTCCTCTCCCTCTCCTGTATTTATCCCTCTGATATATTTATAGAGAGCAATCATATCTCCCCTCAACCTTCTTTTAGTTAGGCTAAACAAGCCAAGCTCCTTAAGTCTCCTTTCATAAGACAAGTTTTCTATTCCTCGGATCATCCTAGTAGCCCTTCTCTGTACCTGCTCCAGTTTGAATTCATCCTTTTTAAACATGGGAGACCAGAACTGCACACAGTATTCTAGGTGAGGTCTCACCAGTGCCTTGTATAATAGTACTAAAACATCCTTATCCCTATTGGAAATGCCTCTCCAAAACCACATTAGCTTTTTTCACAGCCATATCACATTGGCAGCTCATAGTCATCCTCTGATCAACCAATACTCCAAGGTCCTTCTCCTCTTCTGTTACTTCTAATTGATGTGTCCCCAACTTATAACTAAAATTCTTGTTATTAATCCCTAAATGCATAACCTTACACTTCTCACTATTAAATTTCATTCTATTACTATTACTCCAGTTTACAAGGTCATCCAGATCTTCCTGTATAATAACCCGATCCTTCTCCAAATTGGCAATACCTCCCAGCTTTGTATCATCTGCAAACTTTATTAGCACACTCCCACTTTTTGTGCCAAGGTCAGTAATAAAAAGATTAAATAAGTTTGGTCCCAAAACCGATCCCTGAGGAACTCCACTGGTAACCTCCCTCCAGCCTGACAGTTCGCCTTTCAGTAGGACTCGTTGCAGTCTCCCCTTTAACCAATTCCTTATCCACCTTTTGATGTTCATATTGATACCCATCTTCTCCAATTTAACTAATAATTCCCCATGTGGCACGGTATCAAATGCCTTACTGAAATCTAGGTAAATTAGATCCACTTTGTTTCCTTTATCTAAAAAATCTGTTACTTTTTCAAAAAAGGAGATTAGGTTGATTTGGCATGATCTACCTTTTGTAAAACCATGTTGTATTTTGTCCCATTTACCATTGACTTCAATGTCCTTAACTAATTTCTCATTCAAAATTTTTTCCAGGACCTTGCATACTACAGATGTCAAACTAACTGGCCTGTAGTTACCCGGATCACTTTTTTTCCCTTTCTTAAAAATAAGAACTATATTAGCAATTCTCCAATAATTCGGAATTACTCCTGAGTTTACAGATTCATTGAAAATTCTTGCTAATGGGCTTGCAATTTCAAGGTGCCAATTCCTTTAATATTCTTGGATGAAGATTATCTGGGCCCCCCGATTTAGTCCCATTAAGCTGTTTCAGTTTTGCTTCTACCTCAGATATGGTAATATCTACCTCCATATCCTCATTCCCATTTGTCATGCTACCATTATCCCTAAGATCCTCTAAGATTAAAGACTGAGGCAAAGTATTTGTTTAGATATTGGGCCATGCCTAGATTATCCTTAACCTCCACTCCATCCTCACTGTTGAGCGGCCCCACTTCTTCTTTCTTAGTTTTCTTCTTATTTATATGGCTATAGAACCTTTTACTATTGGTTTTAATTCCCTTTGCAAGGTCCAACTCAACTCGACTTTTAGCCTGTCTCACTTTATCCCTACATGTTCTGACCTCAATTAGGTAGCTTTCCTTGCTGATCCCTCCCATCTTCCACTCCCTGTATGCTTTCTGCTTCTTCTTAATCACCTCTCGAAGATGCTTGCTCATCCAGCTTGGTCTACAACTCCTTTCTATGAATTTTTCCCCTTTCTTGGGATACAGGCTTCCGATATTATATATTCCTCCCACATATAACTTCATAAGCATCTCCCTGGAATGGGGTGCACAAAAACCATCCAGAGGTCAACAGGGAGCAAGTCAACCCTCTTTTCCCAAGCAGAGAGAAGACTACAGCTGCATCTCCTCAATTAGAGCCTGATACATAGCTCACTGAAATTAATGAAAAGACTCCCACTGATTTTAGTGGACTTTAGATGCAGCCATTGGGGGAATCCAGTCTATAAGGGATGGATTGTGACCAGCTATGGCAAGTTGTGCATTTCCTTATATTATTAGAAGAAAGTATATTGAGGTGTGTGTCCTAGTCAGACTTTCCTTATGGAAAAGAGGAAATAATAACAGAAATAGCCCTCTTTAATGGGTTAAAATATTGGCTGCAAGAGCCCTTCTTTGGGTTAACTTCATTTACAACCAAGACTGAAGAAAATCTTTGGGACTATTTGTAAATCTGAGTTCTGGAAACTCTTTTTATTTATTGCATTTTAAAACCCAGGTGTATGATAGTTAGACTTCAGCACAATGGAGTATAGATGCCATACCAAAGCATAGCTTGTCTGATCATCCATCCTCCTTTAAATTATGTATTTCTAAGCGGACATTTATCATTTTAATTTCAATATTCAAAGCTCCTTTAGCATGAAATACAGCTTAATGAAATTTGTTGTTTTCCCAATGTAAGGACATAGCATCATATCATAGAAGAGGGTGATATAGTATTGGCTCTATGTTGAATTATTTAGTAAAGGATCTGAGTAATTTAAATGGAAGTCACTTTATATAAAATTGGGAGCTGATAGAATTCTAACACTTGTCCTTGAATGGAAATAATTCATTAATCTCAAGGAAAGGTCTCTCATTTGTGTTTTACTTTGTTTTCTTTTTAAAGGGCTTTACTTATTTACATAAATAATAAGAGAAACAAAACATTCAGGGTAATTTTGTTCTGGGGCACCTACAAAGAATTCATTGTTCTCTAACATCTTGATTCTATTTAAAAAGAACACTTCAGAATCTTTGGATGGAGAGATAAGTATACTTTGATACTAGCTGACATGAAGGGCTTAATTGTTCAAAGAGAGTGGAAACTTCTTTATTTGGTTGCACAACTCAGATCTTTTGGATGCAAAAACATTTGGTTTCCAGTGTTGTTGATTCAGCACCTGAACAAAATCCAATGGGAGTGAGAAATGTATCTAAGGTATATAATTTTAAAAAAACCCCAACAATTAATAAAAATGATTGTCTTAGAATTTATCATATCTCAGAAATGCATATATATTTTGTATGTAAATAATATACAGTTTTGAAACAAACCACAGAAAATACCAAAATAAAGGCCATTTTTATATAACCAATGAATTAACCTCCCCCCCCCCCCACCTGCAGAGGCTTAAAATCCTGGTGGTCTTTTGAGACTTTGTTATAATTCAAAGAACAATGATACATTTGTGTCAATAAAGAAATGTATCAGTTTTAAAAACTTGTTCTCTTCAGTCACTCATCTGTCATCCTGCATCTCAGAAATCCAACATTTCTCCTCCCTGTAGACATCAAAAACTCTTGTCAAGGCCTTTACCATCTCTGTCCTTCATTACTACAACTGCCTCTGCTCTGGCCCCCAGGACTCCTGCACTGCCTCCCTCCAGTCTATTTGAAACATAGCTAGGAAGATCATCTTCTAGCTCTTTGTGCTCACTTTCAGTCCCATCACTGCTCCTCCATTATGTGAATTTTAAACTTCTTGTCCCCACCTTTCAAGGCATAACGTAACTCTGAAGTAGAACTGGAAGATAGCCAAGCAACAACAGACCTGCAACTAACTACTAATATGTTTTTGCAATATGATTAAAAACTTACTCTCTTCCAGATCCATTTCTCAACCCCACATAATCAGTTAAATCCTAGACAAGGGAGAAACAGATCCTTGTTCCTCTGGAAGAATTAGGTGGGTTTTTTTTGTTTTTTGTTTGAGATAATGAGATAACTGCAAGTGAAGTCTAGGAGGTCTTTATAGACCTATAAAACTACCAGTGCCATGGACCAGATGGTGTTCCAACACATTTCAATAAAAATGTATGTAAATGATTCTGGCAACCCTGCTTAACATAAATTCTTTCTGCAATCTGGTTCCCTCCCATAATAAATTAATCTGGCCCAGATTTCACTAATACATACTTGAGATTAATAACCCACCACAATGTTGCTTGTAGAGATGCATAGTTTGTACTAAATGATGAATGAAATATATCAGCAAAAATTAATAACAATCCCTTTGGCTTGTAAGATGTATATCTCAAAAAGTTTGAGAAGAATGTTCCATATACTTTTGGTACAATTGGTACAATTTTCCCTCACTGGATCTAATCCCCAAACCTGTTTCCTGGCAATCTCTATGCTCAGTGGCAAAAAATGTATTGAGACAAAACAGAAATGTTTCAAATTAGTGGCTAGGAATTTATTCTACCTGAAACACCTCCCATTCAAGAGATCTCTTGGCCAAAACAGAGCTACTTCATTTTATTTTACACATATTATATATATCAGCCATTCTAGAAAAGTCATTCCATTGACTGCATTGGAATTACATCTGCTTATTTTCCAGTCACAATTTTGTTTAAGGAGTAAGGTCTTCTGTTTGTGATAAAGATAGAATGATTCTTTGAACTCTCAACTAAAATGTAAATCTTTTATGAATCCACATATCATTTATAACATAGTTCATTAATCATTAAGAATGGCGCTTAAAATAATTTCCATATATATATGGAAATAAATGTACACCCTTCTAAGAAAAGCAAAATAATCAGCAGAATGTATCCCTACTGTTACTGCACTGAAGTGAGAGGTTTTGCCAAGGATGAATTTGGATCATTCTGATCAACAATTCTAATGTTCTAATTACTTAGGGAGCACTTTTGCTGTCTGAGTATGTGGGACTAATATCACTTATTCCCTCTGGATATCAAAGGATTTATATAAAATAATCCCTGCTAGGATCTCTGATGTAACATGATCGGTTCTTCCCATGCTGGAACACATCACAAAGGCTGTTTATTAGAATATTTTAGTGCCAATAATTATATGACATACAAACCTGGTTTTCAGAAGCCACTCTGTGTAAAATAATCAGAGTACACGCTGAAGGCAACCCTTCGTGATTTTCAAGTGAATTAGCTCCTCTGTTGGCTTTATTTAATTTTGTTGCAGATCCTACCAAGCAGTGTTGCATCTTTATGAACTACTGTATTGTGACTGGCAACATCCTTAACCAGGCCTGACACTTAGATGGGAGTTAATCTTCGTTTGTGAAATTCTGGTCCAGCAGAAACTAATTAAAGTGACATTAAGATAGGCCTTTTGGTACTGAGAAGTAGTGCTGAGTGCTGCAGCCTTGGTAACCAGTATTTGGGAGTGACCTTTCAGTTTGGTCACTGTACAGGGAGAGCTATTTATCTGCCGTGGTGAGGCCTTAGGAAAATGTTTGAAGCCAATATGGTTTTGAGCAGTATTTGCAGTTCCCTTTCTGTTCAAGAATCTTGATCATGCTGTGAACCCTGCCATAATCTCTTAGAATGACCTCTTTTTAAAAAGCTCTTTCCAGTAATTGTTAGCGTCTGAAGTCACCTTTCAGCTATTTTTATGCCTCGGGTTTTCTGCTCTTGTGACATGTTCCACAACAGACTCCAGAATAGCTATACTGCAAGGTTTCTCATTTGCTATGTCAGACTCCAAAGGGGATGACAAGGTACAGCTTCTACCTCAGCATATGTTATTGGTGCTTTCGCTTACAGTGAGTTGCCTGTGGTAATTTGATGAGCATTAAATTGTATGATTGTATTTAAAGGTTCAAGAGTTCCCCAAACTGTTCATAGACTGAATTAAAGTGATGTACAGTCCTGCTGACATGTGCAGGACAACTGAGTGCTAAGAAATGGAAGGAACTAGTTGAATATAGAGTGTTTTTATACAACCTTACTTCATCATATGGATACACACTGTTTATTTGCTAAACAAGTGAAAACTTCATTCTAACCTCTGAACTCCCCTGATGACATGCCATGCTTCCTTAACTGTAGTACAGCAAAGTAAAATTTATATAAATCCCTTCTTCCCACATACGGCTGCACAACTGGGACTACTTATGTTGGTGAAAACTTATTCCATGTGGGTAATCCCATTAAAATCAACAGTATTATTCTTGTGAATGAATACTCACCAAGATGAGTGAGGGCTTGTATCTGAGCCATATCCCCCATGAAGAATGTGCAGTGGTATTGCTGTGGCACACAAGGCACGAAAGGGCACAACTGACAGACAGCCTGGAGCATGGTTAGTTTATTCTGGGACATACCAAAGTAATATGAGGATTACTTGATCTAAAATGAAGGCTTTAAAGGAAGTGTTGGGGTGAAATATTGATATCAGGCAGGGGCACTTTGAGAAGAATGAAGAAAGGTCCTGGAGAGAGTATGGACGACCTAGAGATATCAAATTATATCTACAGAATGGGGAACTGTATCCTGGACAGCACCGACTCTAAAAAAGATTTAGAGGTCATAGCAGACCAACACCTGAACATGAGCTCCTAGTGCAACCGGGCTGGGAAAATGTCTAATGTGATTCTTTGATGAATAAACAGAGGAGTTGTTAGTGGGAGTACGGAGGTGATTTTTCTTCTGTATATATCCTTGGTGAGACCAGTACTGGAATACTGTGTCCAGTTCTGGTATCCACATTTTTAAAAGGATATGGAAAGAATGGAAATGGTTCAGAAAAGAACCATAAACATAATTTGAAGGCTGGAGATCTATAAAATCACCAGTATTATGGACCAAATGGCATTCCAACACCTTTTAATAAAAATGTATATAAATATTTCTGGCAACAGCTGCTTAATATTACTTTTTTCTACAATCTGGTTCCCTCCCATAATAATTTAGTCTGGCCCAGATTTTACTAATACATACTATGAGATTAATAATCCACCAAAATGTTCCCTGTAGAGATTCATAGATTTACTAAATAATGACTGCAGTCATTATCCAGGTGATAATACTTAGTCCTGCCTTGATGCAAAGGAACTGGACTAGAAGATTTCTTGAGGTCCCTTCCCTTCCTATGATTCTAAGGTGATAAATGTCAGGATGATGTGACAAATTACATTTGCCACATGCACTATTCCCACTAATCTGTCTTCACTAGGGGTACTCCTAATATTCCAAACCCCTGAACAATTTTATATAGCTACAATTTGTTAAAAAGGGATAAAATATCTTCTCTTTTCCCCTCAAATGTGGCATTTTCTTCATAGTTACATTGTACTTAGGAGTAGCATGGGTAATAATTACTAGTTATTTATACGCTGATTTTGAGACTATGCCATGCACCATGATTTATTTTCCCATTTCTCTCTAAATATACAAAGATTCTCCGTAGTGATGCAAGACACCCAGGTTTTTCTTGAGGGGGATTGTATAGGTGTTGAGGTTTTCATTCATATATCACCCAGTTAGCCCTAACACTTTGGCATTGTACCTTCAAACCTAACTACAGAGACACTTACTATATAGCAGTGTGCGTATCAGCCACCAAAATGTAGTGTTGGACAACTGGCAGAAGGTTGAGATTGGACCAAGCATAAGCCAAAAATATAGAATGAAGAAAAAGGAAAATAAAATGTATTATAAAAAAATGGCATTAATGCTATGGAAAATTGGTCATAAAAGGAAAGAGACAAGTATCTTCAGAACAATTAGAAGGCCAAATACGCTTATGTGTTACAGCCTCTTTAGGTCACTAAGGACATAATCTGGCCTCAAATATCCAAAAGAAAATTGCTCTGGTGCAGGGGAACTCCTTTCTGGCACAAATGTGACATTGCTGCATCCTTTGCCAGTGTCCTTTGCCCCACTCAGCATAGAAGGGCTGGAGAAGGTGTGTATGTGTGTGTGTGTGAGGGGGGGAGAGGCAGCAAGGGGGAAAGCTTAATACAGTTCTGCTATGCCAACTATCCACTGGTGCAGCCAGTGGAATGTTTACTTTTAGAGCAGCCAAGGAGCTTCTGTAAATTGTGTCAGGGCTGGGTTCATAACTAACCTCCTAAAATCCCCATCCTCCTTTCTCCTATGCTGAGTAATGCTTGATTCAGGAAAGAATCTAGGCCAAGCATTCTCTTTGAAATACCATGGCATGAGTAAGGACATGGGAGAAGACAGAAAATGAGCCAAGATTAGTCTATCATATGGTCTGGCTTACATATATCCTGAGATCCCTTCACTCTGTCCTCTCCTGTCTCTGGGAGGCTCCATCCAAGCCAGGAGACACTCTCTCAGGCTTTCCTATGTATTTGTTACACAAACTTATTTAAACTTGTTACACAAACACAAACTTGTTCTATTGGATCTGCCCTTTTCTGCAGGACTGCAAACTGAATTTTTGAAGTAGTACATAACGAAGTGTTAAGATAGTCTCAAGGATATGTTATCACAGAGTTACACTGGCTAATATCTGCTGTGTGAAAAATTGAGATTTATCTGTAGCCCTTTGTGGGCTTGAATGAATAGTGTTGGGATGAGCCACCTAAGATGAGTGAAGATAACGGTCTCAGGGGCAGATTATTGAAGGTATTTAGGCTCCTAAAGATGTAGATTGGCACCTGACTCCCATTAATTTCAATAGGAGTTAAGTTTTTGAAAATCCTACTAGGCACCTAAATACCTTCAAAAACTGGTCCTAAGAGGATTTAAAAAGGATTGGACATTTGAATATCTATATAACAAGAATATCCATCATTGTTTTAAATCTTTAAAAAATTGTGTTGGAAGGAATATGCACCCTCATGCTTCAGGGCAATTTCTAACTATTGGAGATTAGGAAGAACTCACCCTGAGGATGGGTGACTGCTGGTTTATTTGGTTCTTCTCCAACTTCCTCTGAAACAGCTGTTGCTGGCCTTCAACAGGATATAAAACTATTTGGATGACTGATCCTATCTATGATGCATGGCAATTCCTATGTTTTCTGATCCCTTACTCCCAATTCCAAAGTCACATTTTGAAAAATAATAAAATATCAAAATGTCAGAATTACAGGAAAAGCCCATATCACCTCTCTCTGCCTTGCTGTCTCTCCAGTGAAGATGAAGTGTTCACTCTGAACCTCCAAACAGCTGTGTTTTGAAGCTGCTCTAATATTTTAGTCGGATATGGCCAATCATTTTTATTTTCAGTCTAACTTTATATTGAATTCAGAAAGGCAGAAGCTCTATTTAGATTACGATAAAAGCTATCTATTAGTTTCTAAACATAGAGTGCCACATGCATAAGCGATTTCGGCAAGCCACCTCCTAGTGATAAGTACTAAATTAAATTTAAGGAAATGTGGCAAGCCTTTCCCTAGGTGCATGGAGTTTTCCACTTACTGTATGATTATAGGAAAAGATCAATTGAGATATTAAAGTGACTACATAGGTCATAGATTATAAGGCCACTAGGGAACATTGTGATCATTCAGTCTGCCCTCCTTATAATACAACCCAAAGGACTTCCTTTAATTAATTCCCATTTGAGCTAGTGTCATAGATCTTACCAGGTGTTGTCCAATAAACTAAAACTAAAGTTAACTCAAAACTGTTGTTAGGAAATTGAGCAGATGTGTTAACATCATTAAGATGTCACGTGAAGTGAAGAGTAATTTAAGTTTCGCTGAATTGTCCTGCAAAATCCTAAAACCTATCCTGGCCAATGGGATGTGTTCTCTCTGTGTGTATATGTTTGTGTAATATCTGTGTGCCACATAGAATTCCTGTGTATTTTCAAAAATGTCTTCACCTTTGGGCAACAAACTGTCTATATGAGTTTCAGACTTTCATCATAAGAAAATATGGATGAGCAGAAGACAGAACTCTCAAGGAGCAGATTCATGCATTTTTCATTCCATATGAAGCTCTAAGCTTCAGGCACTGAGAAAGCCTGTCTATCACCAAAACAACAAGAGCTCAATTCATAATATAATACTATAAAATATTGGAATATGCTGAACTTGCCTATTGTCACCTTGAGATTATGTCATATGTAATTCAGATGTTTTCCGTAAAGCTTTGTAGATTAGAATGCATATGCTTTTCAATGTATGTGAGGCTTTGCCTTGTATTTTCTTTTGTAAAGATGACTAAAACCTTAAATAACAGAAAATTAGATTAGAGAGACAGTTTCTTCAGATAAGTGTAATGATTAAAGTACTTGACACATGGTGCAACAGAACCTATTTGGGGACTTCCAATTCATTGACATATCCAATCAAATAGTTAGTGCAGGATAAGGATGGACACAAGATCAGGCCAGAGATTAGGTGTACTTTGGGCAGATCAGTTTCATGAATCTGAATAGAAAAGTGCCAATCAGATCAATTTGCCTTTTTTTTTAAATTACCATCCTTGACTCAGAGACTCATTACTCTTCGGTGTAGCAGTCTGCCTAATTCTTCTTCACAGAGATCAGTTGCTTTCCTAGGTAGACAGTTGAACTAATCACACAGTGGATGAATTTGTGCATCTGCTTTGTAGAGGTTTCCATATCTGGCTCGGGGGCAGATGGAGCAATGTCAATGACAATAAAAATGGGAGAGTTGAGAAAGTGGAACAAGAAAAATTGAAGGAAATTATGGGGCTGGGCAGATTTGCCTTGAACTGTAAAACCAGAAAAGAAGGATAAGTGGGAAAACAAAAATAAAACACTTGAAACTACAGAGCAGTGGAGTGAAATGGGATGAGGCCATGCTTAAAAGAAATTAGGAGGAAAAAAAGCAAAACAAGATTTAGGGCTGAGTTTAGATTAAAAGTGATTGTGGATAGGCAGGAGTGTGAAGATGACATTTTTCAGTGCAATCTGTTTATAGCAGTTCCGGTGTATGCACAATAATCAAATGGGCAGCATACTTCCAAACATATGGCAGTACCCCTCTTTTAAAGAGTGCTATGGCAGGAATCACCAGTGGCACTCTTACACGTAGGGTTGGGTGAAATTTTTAAGATGAGTACTTGATTAAAAATTGCAGTTTGGGCCAACCCAAAACTATTTATGAATTTGACACAGCAGTTTTGTCTGGGGAAAGGTTTTTCATGGTCAACTCTATGTGCGTCTGTGTGTGTGTGTCCATCCGTCCATCCACCTTTAAAACCTTTAGCCCAGCAGTTAGGACACTTGTCTGGGATAAGGGAGACCAAGATCTGAATCCCCACTCTGGAGAAGAGACTTGGACTCAGAATAGGGCTACACAGCAAAGAAAAAGCCAGGCCTGACCTGTGCCAGCTGACTCTGGCTGAGGGGCTGTTTCATTGCTGTGCAAACTTCTGGGCTCGGGCTGAAGTCCTAGCTCTGGGATCCTGCCACCCTACAGGGTCCTGGAGCCTGGGCTGTAGCCTAGCCTGGATGTCTACAAAGCAACGAAATAGCCCTGCAGCCCAAGTTAGCTGGCATAGGCCAGCTGTGGGTTTTTCTCTGTTGTTTAGATATACCTTCAGATTTCTCCCCTCCTAGGTAAGCATCCAAACCACCAGGCTCTGGGATATTCTGTGGAGGGCGGCTCTCAATCTCTCCTGTTGAAGCTGTGCCATTTTGTAGAAATATTTTAATATTCCTGGGCCAAAGAGGGAGAGTGCGAATGACTCTATAACCTATTGTTTAAGGCACTAACATGAGGAATATGGATTCAAATCTGCTCTGAATCTGAACAGAGATTTGAAACCACATCTCCTACCACCCAGGTGAGTGCCTTAATCACTAGGCGATAGTCCCCCCCTTATCCCTCTTTGGCCCAATGAATATTTAGATATGGCTACAAAGTTGAACAGCTTCAACAGGAGAGATTGAGAGCGCCGTACCACAGAATATCCTATAGGCTGGCAATTAAGATGTTCACCAGCAATGGTGTAGATCTGAGTTCAAGTCCCAGCTTCAAATCTGGTCTCTAATATCCCAAGCAAGTGTGCTAACCCCTGGGCTAATCTGTATAAGGGACCCAAGCTCCCACTCTGTCTTTTTGACCCAGATGGACTTTTTCAGAAATCAACTGTTCACCCAGCTCTACTTACAAGCACTTTTTCTCAGTTTGTGAGCAGTGTAGTCTCTGAAGAAATTCTGCATTGTTAGTTTTATGATGATTATTCTTTTGGGGGAGAACTGTGGCAAGCAGCAAAAGATGAAAAAAGATTAAGAAAGAAATTGACAGCATTCTTTTAGAAGTTGTTGGTAATTTTGTATTATATAGTTTTCATTTTCACTAACTAAAGATTATCTTTTCTGTTACTTACACTTATAATGGTGGTACCTTATTTAACTGATTATGGAGCATTCATTTACCAAAAAAATATTTGCAAGCAATGGGAAGAGCAATTAACATATGTTCTCAAATAGGCCCCAGGTTAGCAAAGCACTTAAGCATGTGCTTAACCACATTTCTATCTAGCAAAGCACCTGCTTAAATTTCATTAAGGCTTAAACTTGTGCTTAAAATTAAGCATATCCTTAAGTGCATTGTCAAATTGAGGCCACAGGGTCAAATTCATTCCAAATATAACTTCACTCAGTGGAATTATATCCAGGGATTGATTTCACCCACTATTAATTAATTTGAAGTTCCATAGTCCAGTACCCCTCTAATGTATATTATTATCCTTATTAGGCAGATGGGGAAACTGAGAAGTACACCTATTCCCTATCAAGGTCACACAGTGTATTTGGAAATAGAACACAATAAAATCATATAACTGCAGCTCCAGCTACCTTCCTCTTATATTCTCATTTGGAAGTGTGAGGAGTTACATATGTTTTCTGTGCATCCACATGAGAATGCTACCCTCCATGTAGAACAATGTACGGTAGAATTCAGTTATCCTGACATTTATCTGTGATGAACACAGGAGTGCAGTGGATATAGCTGCTTTCCTGCAGATGTTCAACAAAAAGTAATCTTATCAATCATAGTGAAGGGAAGATTCAGGTTTGATGCAGTGTTTGTTTATAGCATATAGGTGAAATAACAATACCTCACTTGTAACAGTCAGAGGCACAAAGACGCTTGCATTAGTTTATATGGAGTTACTTACATACACACGCATACACACATATGACCTTTACGTTAATAAACATATCTAACTTCACAAAATACAGAAAACTGTGCTGGGCTAGATCCGCACCTATTTTAAATTGGCATAACTCTGTTGAAGTCATCTGGATTTGAGGTATCTGGAATATAGAATGAATAATCTCATTATCTCTTCCACAAGATATACATACTTTCAGAAACAGCAACCCTTACTACAAGAGGGAAATGCTAATTTTAGAGGTGCCAATTTAATAGGGAATAGGACAGGCAGCCCAATGGGAAATGACTGCAAGGGTAAGACTGTAATGTATGTACAGAAGTGCACATTTGGATTTGCGCTCTCCCAATTATGTGCTAAACCTAGACTTGGGCAGGCATTTCCTGTATGCCCATGCAAATCAGGATTTGCATGCATGGAAGCCAGGTGCATGTAAAGGTGCTCATGGACTTTTGAAAAACTGGTCATTAGTCTTTTTCAGAACCATGTCTGAGATGGGAGGAAGCTTAGGGCAAGTATTGATTCAGTATCACTCTGGGTCTGCTTTCAAAGTGTTCCATTACCCCACTCACTTTGGGTGAAATTCTGATATGCTTATCACACTGAATAGCTCATTAGTCCACAAATAGATTATTGACTTCAGAGGGGTTGTTTATGGTGTAAGGTACTCCTCATCTTGAGTAAGGTATCAGAATCAGAGTTGGTCTGAAATTTTCTCATGGAATTTTTTTCCCCATGAGAAAAGCTGCAATTTGTTGAAAGCAGAACATTTCACAGAAACATATCTACTTTAACAAAAGTTCATTTCAAAAGCAAAATTGGGTGAAAAGGAAGCATTTTGGGGGATCAAAACATTCCATTTTGGCCTTTACAGAATGGAATGTTTCACTTTTCCTTTTTGAAATTACTTCATCTCAATGTTTTAAATATTATATAATATAAAATAAAAAATTCAAAATCAGAACAAAATGTTTCCAATGGGCCTGGAACACTCCCCCCACCAAAAAAAACCCAACCCCACATTATTTTGCAGTAAATTATTTACTTTTGTCCCATTTAGGAATAGATTAAAAATAAAAAACCTCACGACTTTTCCTGTGAAATAAAAATCTGATTTCTACCCATGTCTAATCAGAATTTGGCAAAAAGATTCTGGTCTGATTGGGAAAATAAATATTAGGAGAATACTCCTAATGTACAATGTCTGTGTAGTCAAGTTTTGGATGCATATACAGTGCATTCTTCTCTTGATAAAGTTTGATGCTCAGCTTACAAAAATGTATGTTCTTCTAACTGAAAAAAGACAGACTTTTGTCATTATTTTATAGTTAACAAAAGGAACAACTAGATGATATTTTTCCTCCAGGGATCCTGGAAATATCAAGTGTAGTGTCTTCTCCACTTTAACAAAAGTATATGAGTGCATTCCTGCCTAATATTGACATAGCGAATCTAAGAACATCTGGCAGCAGTTCTGTTAAAACATTTGCCTAAAGCCCACCTCAGAAAGTACCGAATGTTTCCTGGTTCCTACACTGTATAAATGTAAATATACAATGTGTATTTTTCAGCAATCATCTTTCTTAGAGAGAATATTTTTAAGAGTATAATCCACATGTTAATATATGGTGTAAATTTGTGTGCCGTATATTATGGTTCAACAAATATTCTTAGGAGTCTAAGTCACCAGACCACGGCTCCACATATACAATAAAAAACAAGAGCCCAGATAGTAAGCCGAAGAGCAAACAATAGTTTTCAGAAGATCTTGGTGTGGATCCCCAGCAATGGTCAGAGGAGGATGACAAAAGTCTCTTTATTTATATGTTGTTGGCCTAGGTCTTCTCATTTATTTGGCTGTAGCAGGCCTTTATCAAATCAACCATTGAAATCATGTTCAGCTTGGCTTGGCAGAGTGAAGAGGCTACTTTTTGTTTTCAACTTTCCATCTTTTGAAGCATGTCCTTGACAACAACATGTATTTCCCATCTAACTTTCTACTCCATTGCACTCAATTCTGCTGATTTTTTTCCTCCCGTTTCTCCGTCTGTGCACTAAGCATTTTGTTCATAACAGGAATATGCACATATCTGGGTAGCTAGATATGTGCCAGGAGATTACAATGTATTCTGTTTGCTCTTTCTCCATTTTGTGGGGATGCAGTTTGTTTTTACCATTGTAATTAACACACAAAAATGTATGTAAGATATGCCTGCCTTCTCTTTCCATAGGATCACACCAAAATGGTGGTAATTATTTTTAAAATCAAACCATTTCAGTGGTGGACTTCAGAAGCAAAGAGAAGATTACTTGTGGCACCTTAGGGACTAACAAATTTATTTGGGTATAAGGTTTCATGGGCTAGAACCCACTTCATCAGATGCATGGAGTGGAAAATACAGTAGGAAGATAGATAGATAGATTAGATTAGATATCTTCCTACTGTATTTTCATAGTATTTTTCCTACTGTATATACATAGTATATGAAAAGATGGGGGTTGTCTTACCAATTCTAATGAGGCGTAGGGACTGAGGAGGGAGTCTACATAGCCAGACAATCCTGCTGTCAGGTGCCAATGCCTGAGATGATGGGGCGTCCAGGATTTCCAGGTTTATGGATCTTGGGTAGCAGATAGAATACCCCAGGTCGGGGTTCCAGGGGTGTGTCTGTGCAGATTTGTTCTTGTTCTTTTTCAGGGAGTTTCTTGAGCAAATGGTGTAGTTTCTTTTGGTAATCCTCAGTGGGATCAGAGGGTAATGGCTTGTAGAAAGTGGTGTTGGAGAGCTGCCTAGTAGCCTTTTGTTCATATTCTGACCTATTCATGATGACGACAGCATCTCCTTTGTCAGTCTTTTTGATTATGATGTCAGAGTTGTTTCTAAGGCTGTGGATTGCATTATGTTCTGCACGGCTGAGGCTATGGGGCAAGTGATGTTGCTTTTCCGCAATTTCAGCCAGTGCACATTGGCGGAAGCACTCTATGTAGAAGTCCAGTCTGTTGTTTCGACCTTCAGGAGGAGTCCACCCAGAATCCTTCTTTTTGTAGTCTTGGTAGGAAGGTCTCTGTGGGTTAATATGTTGGTCAGAGGTGTGTTAGAAATATCCCTTGAGTCGGAGATGTCGAAAATAGGATTCTAGGTCATCACAAAACTGTATCATGTTCATGGGGGTGGAGGGGCAAAAGGAGAGGCCCCGAGATAGGACAGATTCTTCTGCTGGGCTATGAGTATAGTTGGATAGATTAACAATATTGCTGGGTGGGTTAAGGGAACCACTGTTGTGACCCCTTGTGGCATGTAGTAGTTTCGAGAGTTTAGTGTCCTTTTTCATTTGTAGAGAAGCAAAGTGTGTGTTGTAGATGGCTTGTCTAGTTTTTGTAAAGTCCAGCCACACGATCCATTGTCTACAGCCAAGCTCTACGATATAACTGCATTTGCTCCAACCCCTCAGACAGAGACAAACACCTACAAGATGTCTATCATGCATTCTTACAACTACAATACCCACCTGCTGAAGTGAAGAAACAGATTGACAGAGCCAGAAGAGTACCCAGAAGTCACCTACTGCAGGACAGGCCCAACAAAGAAAATAACAGAACGCCACTAGCCATCACCTTCAGCCCCCAATTAAAACCTCTCCAACGCATCATCAAGAATCTACAACCTATCCTGAAGGACGACCCCTCACTCTCAGAGATCTTGGGAGACAGGCTAGTCCTTGCTTACAGACAGCCCCCCAATCTGAAGCAAATACTCACCAGCAACCACACACCACACAACAGAACCACTAACCCAGGAACCTATCCTTGCAACAAAGCCCGTTGCCAACTCTGTCCACATATCTATTCAGAGGACACCATCATAGGGCCTAATCACATCGGCCACACTATCAAAGGCTCGTTCACCTGTGCATCTACCAATGTGATATATGCCATCATGTGCCAACAATGCCCCTCTGCCATGTACATTGGCCAAACTGGACAGTCTCTACGTAAAAGAATAAATGGACACAAATCAGATGTCAAGAATTATAACATTCAAAAACCAGTTGGAGAACACTTCAATCTCTCTGGTCACTCGATTACAGACCTGAGAGTGGCTATCCTTCAACAAAAAAGCTTCAAAAACAGACTCCAACGAGAGACTGCTGAATTGGAATTAATTTGCAAACTGGATACAATTAATTTAGGCTTGAATAGAGACTGGGAGTGGATGGGTCATTACACAAAGTTAAACTATTTCCCCGTGTTATTTCTCCCCTCCACCCCACCCCCCCTGTTCCTCAGATGTTCTTGTTAACTGCTGGAAATGGCCCACCTTGATTATCACCATAAAAGGTTTTCCTCCTTCCCTCCTCCCTTCCTGCTGGTAATAGCTCATCTTAAGTGATCACTCTCCTTACAGTGTGTATGATAAAACCCATAGTTTCATGTTCTCTCTGTGTGTGTATATAAATCTCCCCACTGTATTTTCCACTGAATGCATCCAATGAAGTGAGCTTATGCTCAAATAAGTTTGTTAGTCTCTAAGGTGCCACAAGTACTCCTTTTCTTTGTGTGGTTAAGACATTCCTTTGCTAAGCCCATGTTCTTTACTTTTCTGCCACATTGTCCCTGAAAGGGTTAATTGAGAAACCAGCATTCCCACAGCCAGATGTATGCTGAGGAGACATATCTAAGCAAATGGGGACTCAAAAGGTCTGAGCCACTGGTCTTTGGGTTTAAGACACCTGGACTGTGGAGTCTCAGACACTGGATCTGTGCCTGAGAGACCCAGAGATAGGAACAATGACCAGTCTTTACTCAGATCCAGGGGGCATAGATGAACATGATATTCAGCAGTTGGGTCCATTCACAATTGACTTTCATCCAGAGAGAAGGTGATACCAGTCAGCTCTGTGTTCTTGGGGAACCAGGGTGCAGTATCCATCCTGTCTGACTCATGAAAGACACCCCACACCCCCATCCAGCCTGTGTTTAAACCAAAACCCAACAGAGAAAAAAACTTGCAGAGAGCAGTGAAGGGTGTTGGGAGAGACACCTAGATGCCTCCTGACAAGGGTGACAAGATTAAGACCTCTCCATTAGCATACAGAATGAAGAACAGAGACAACTCCCCTCATCTGCATGAAAGATGGGACAGGGAGACATCTCAATTTGCATACAGAATGGAGAACCTCACTGAACTCTGGGAAAAGAAAAGCAGGGACGTACTACATCTTGGGAATCTCTGCTCCAGATGTTAATGAACCTACGCCTGCACACATCCAACTCAGCAATTATCAGACCAATTCTAGTAATAAATTCTTGATTGATATCCAAAATACTGAAGCAGCCTAGCTGCATTGTGAGCTCCCTGGAAGAAAATACCACCCAGAGCCAAGAGTGATCAGCTCCTATTGTCTACCCTAAAGAAAACCCTTGAGTCATCAGTTTACCTACAAGCAAATCTAGTGTTGTCCCTTGAACCATTGTATTTTCTCTATAAAAATCCCTACTCACCCTCCAGTCAGTGTTCTGATGCTTAGATCCAAACTATGCATCATTTCCACTGGGACTCCATCTTCTCCTAACTGATCGTGCTGGGGGCTCTTCCTGTCTCCTGACATCAGGACCCTGAGCTACCACCATCACCTGGGAACCCCGACCAGTTCAAACCTCCTGGAGTGGTGAGATTCCCCCTCTTTCTCTCTCTCTGTTTTCCTTTCTACCTCAGGTATTAACCTTTAATAATGTATGTTATGTTGGTTTAGGCTCTCCTTGAGTAGTTATGACTATTATTCAATAAATAACTTTTATGGTTAAGCTGATTGCCTCTCTCTCTCTTTGAACTCTACTCTTTTGTGTTTTTAGTTTCCCCCATTTACTCTGCAGCAACGCTTCTTTTATGTAATCTAAAGATCCCTGTAGTGCCCAAAAATAATGTTGGGTTTGTTCATCAGGTGGGTTACTATCAGTACAAGTGTAACATGAAAGAGGGATAGGAACATGTTAAACCTGTGGCACATAAGGGGTGGGCAGCTGAAAGTGCTGCTCAGCCCAGCCTATTAAGCCCAGGGACACATGAGGGTGACAGCTTGAAAGTGCTGCTTAACCCAGCCCATTGAGTACGGTGACAAATAAGGGGATCAGTGTGAGAGTGCTAATTGACCCGGTCCGCTCAGACTTGCTCTGTTAGTGTGTGTGTGTGTGTGTGTTTACGCGCTCATCTAGTTCTAGGGCTGGAGGAACCCAGTCCTGGGGAACCTAGGTTCTGCAGGATAGCTCCATTGGGAGGGGACTTGCAGAAGGAAGGATTAGAGCTCCATATGAACACAAAAGTGACATAAGCAGTACATTAATAGAATTACAGAATCTCCCCCATGCCCCCTGAAGACTAACCCTAATAAATGAGCATACCCCAAATTAATGGGCATATCTGGTAACAAAGGTTAGGAGCATATTTGTAGTAATGCTGGGATTAGCAGGGATCAGGGTGAAGCTTTGAAAAGGTGGGTTTGGCAAGTAACTAAACCTCTTTTAAAGCACAAGCAGAGAATAGAATATTGGACTGTTCAGGAAAGACAGGCACCAAGCCTGAATTATTAAGGCCTGAAAGATAAGCTTGTGAGTTTATGCTTGCAAAGGCGTCTGCCAACTGCTGATCATAAGCAGACAGCTGCTCTTTTTACTGTATGAAGGTGACAGGAAGAAGAATGGGGTACCAGTCCAAAACCAGGACCTAGAGGAGAGGCCCACTTCCCTTGTAGGGAATGCAAGTTTCCCAGGAGTCTTAAGCTAGGATGGAGAATGATGGAGAGACCTGGAGGAAGACACAGGAGTGTAATCAATGACCAAGGGAATGGACCAAGTTGTGACAGTTGGTTTACTGAAACTCAGTGGGAAGATCTGCATGACTGAACTGTTAAAATTATTGATTTATAACCTGTTTAGGAATGACTGAGTAGGGGAAAAAAGGAAAGGAATTGGCATTCTATCAAAAACAGCATTACCTTTTCTTGGCTCATTGACAATTTGGAAGCAAATGATCTTGAATGCTTATGGATCATAGTTTTATCATATAAAACACAAGATGAGGTACTAGTTGGTGTCTGCTCCAGAGCATCTAATCACACTAGGGAACAGGATGATCAGAATCTTAATCACTAGTATAAAATGAGGAGGGGGGAAAAGCTGCATTATCATGGAGCACCTCAAGTGACTCATGTAGGCAGCACAAGGCCACCAGCTAAACCTTCTAAAATTTATAGATGAAAATTTCCTAACACAGAAAGTTTTGGAATGGGGGAATTCTAAATTAGAACTTATCATGACAGAAAAAGAGGAATTGATCATAAAACTAAAAGTTAATGATTGCCTAGGTACAAGTGATCATGACATAATTACATATCAGAATGAAATGTCAAAGTGCATGTGTGTGTGTGCACATAATTATTTTGATGAAGAAATGAGAATACAAAATTAACATGGCACATATTAAATGGATTAAAAACTAGAGCCTGGGAGGAAATGGATTTTCCATCTCATGTAAATTTAGAGATTTCAAAAAGATTCTCTTTCCAAACAGGACTAAATCAAGACTTTTGGAATTTTTCACCCACCTATCTAGCCTGGTGGTTAGGACACTTGGGTTTGATGTCAGAGACCTAGGTTCAAGTACCTCTGGGTCAGGCACAGCAGGGACTCAAAGCTCGGTCTCTTGCATCCCGGGTGACTGGCTATTCTGGGGTCTCACTCTGTTCCATCCTGGGACCAAGAAACTTTTCCTGATGAAAGTTTAATCAAAACTGATATAGTCCCACTAAAAATTTTGGTTTCAACGAAAAGATGTTTCTTTGAGAAATTCCCAGCCAATCTATTAAAAACTGGCTCACTCACGGACATGTCTCAAAATGTAAGTGTAAACAGGGAATCATCCTGGATTGAGTGTGTTTCTAGTAGGAACCCATAGGGAATGGTTTTTGGAATTGTGCGATTAAATACCTTTAAAATATCTTGGGAGAAAACGTAAAATTACTGATAAAGTTTGCAGATAACACTAGAGTGCGAGAGTGGTAAATAGTGAAGTGGACAGGACACTGATACAGAGCTATCTGGATCACTTGGTAATTATGACACAAGCAAACAATATGTGTTGTAATATGGTTATATGTAAGTGTATACATCTAGGACAAAGAATGTAGGCCATGCTTAAAAGATAGGGGTCCCTGTGTATCCCAGGAAGGAGTGACTTTGAAAAAGACTTGAGGGTCATGGTGGATAATCAGCTGAACATTGTGATGCTGTGGTTAAATGGGCCGGTGATCCCTGGATGTATAATCAGGAGAATCTTGAGTAGGAGTAGTGAGGTTATGTTTGGCACAGGTGTGACAGTTCCTGAAATATTGTTTCTAGTTCTGCTGTCCACAATTTAAAAGGATGTTGATAAATTGGAGAGGATTCAGAGAAGAGCCACAAGAAATGGGTAAAGAATTAGAAAACATGCTGAACAATTATGCTTAGAAGAATTAGATTTTTGTCACTAAATGTTGATTAAACCTTACATGCACAGACAACAAAATATTTCCATCAATACTAATAATAATGAATAATAAATTTGCACATAGGCAAACAAAGTAAAATTCTGCTTGAGAACTTATTAGAATCCCCACTGTAATGTATATAAAACATGTTGTAATGACTGTTGAACAATGCACGTATTTACAATTCTGCTAAAATAGCCAACTCCTGTGTTAGTAGAGCTGGAGCTACAGATAATTATGCGGATTTCATAAAGCTTTAGGTTTTTGAACATCAACACCAACTGCTATGAAATAACTACTGTCTGATCTCCCCATGATTTTCTGGAACTGTAAAAATTTAAACTGATAAATATTGAAAAATGTTTAAAATAAATAATATCCATCAAAATTATGTAAAAAATAGAACTCTTAGAACCCTACTTATAGTGATAGATTCAAGGAAATCAATCTGTTTAACCTAACAAGGAAAGGTTAGTGGGTGATTTGATCACATTCTCTAAAGTATGTCTACACTGCAATAAAACACACATGCCTGCTGTGGTCTCATAGCCTGTGCTCTAGCCCAAGCCTGAACGTCTACACTGCAAACCAAACTCAGCTGACGTGGTCCAACAGTGGGTATTTTTTTCAGTGTAGACCTACCTTATGTACCTATACTGGGAACAAAACTTTGATAATGAAAGGCTGGGCTCTAACAGACAAAAATATTAGAAGATCCAATGATTGGAAACTGAAGTTATACAAATTCAGACTGGAATGGATAAAGTGAAGACTTTTAACAGTGAGGATAATTAATAATTACAACAATTTAACAAGGGGATGGCGGATTCTCCATCACTGGAACTTTTAAATTCAATATTGGATGTGTTTCTAAAAGATGTGCTCTAGTTCAAGTACAGCTATTGGATTTGAAGCATGAATTAATTCAGGAAAGTCCTATGTTATGCTGTAGTCAGACTAGATGATCACAAATGGTTCCTTTCTGCCTTGAAAACAATACATTTACTTCCTTCTTTAGTCTCAGTTTTTTGTCTTATGTGGCTTTACCTTAATGTTGCAATAATGTAATTTTTTTTAAGTCATTATGGTGGTATTTTTATAGACAAAATGATTTAGTAGGAATGCATAATTTGTACGGCAATATAATTTCTCTGATATACAGTGTGCAGCAGCATAACTAAAAACAACAAAACATCTTGAATTATTGAGAGAGAAAATGACTAATTTAGTAACACTTTAGCAAAATCAGATATAATTATGATATATTATTATTTTTCATACTAGTGTGCTTTGTTGAACTGAAGTCAGTTAATCAAAACATGTCTTAAATCAGATTAAGTGGAAATAAATTGCTTAATTCTACCAAGTTTGCACTTTCTTAATCAGTGTACTCCCCCAATCCTTTGTCTTCCTCTTAAACCCATTTTCTCACCTCTTCTGATAGCTATATACCATACATTAGCTCACATCCACCAGAAAGAGAATAAAGTTTCATATATGGGAAAAATATTATGGACATGAGTTAAGATAATTTTACAAACACAGAACTAGACCCTGCCAATAATAATTTGATGTCCTGCATTAAAAAAGAATGATAAACTTTCCTCCTCCAAGCTTGGCATATTTGCTATTAATTCCACCTACAGCACTTGCAGAAGACATTTAATTGAACTGAGCAAGTGAACACAATAAACTGACCAATTCTCTAGTTTTCCATAAGGGAGTATGTGTGTGGGAACTGAGTAATGTTTATGTTGCAATGCCCAGTACTCTCAAGGTGCAAGCTCTGTTTTCAAACACAATGGCACAGGCTAAGTATGTGCAAGATTTTTGTGTGAGGGGTGTGACAGATTAATGTATGTGTGTATATGTCAATATCAGCCTGCAAACTCCATTTTGTTTAGTGAACACCATTTTGATTGTAAATTGAACTGTCTTCACTTTTGCCTTTTTAACCTCCATATTGGATTGGGATAGCTAGAAGATGTAAGAGACTCTGTGTGTCCACTAGCAGAGGATTAATAATGGTGAAGAATCAAGAGTCATTAACCTGCATGGTCTTCCATTCAAATGGAAGCATCCTAGAACAATGAGCTGGCTGCAGCCCATGGGAACAAGTTTTCCATAGGTTCGCTTGTAACAAAGCAACAAATAATCTGACCAGGGATTTGAAGTTGTTGAAGGTGGGTCATCTGACAGAAGGGTCTGAAACTACATAAAAGGAGCAGATCTGTCCTTTACAGGAGTCTTTCTCACCAATTAGGACAAGATGACAATATTTGGCAGGAGAAGGAGGAAGGTCCTGGACCCTTAAAGGAGTGAGCAATCCCCAAAGGTCTCTGGGTGGTGTAAGGACATTGGAGGGAGGGTTTTGTGTGCAGATGTTTGTTATTTTCCCATAGATCTCTGTATATCTTCTACTGTGTCCCATTAACAATCACATAGTCTCTAAAGGGTGAAACAGTAATCCAGAAGGCTCATGGCTTTGGTGGAACTCTGTATTGTACGGAATTGATACTGGGATGGCTTGGATGGGCCACCACTAGTTTCAGAATCTAGGTAGTTAGACTATGGATTTCCATGTCTCAGGAAAAGTTGCTAGATAGAGTTGCACCCTGAGAATACCCCTTGAACTCCAGAGCTTGAGATGGTGACTGAACTCTGTCCAGAACCAGCCACCCTAAAAACATGTGGGATTGAAGAGTTGGGTCTTTCAGCAGCCTGGTGAACATTCTCATGAGGGAGCTCATTGAGGGTTATGACAGATGGATTCTTTGTCTCATCTCTCTCCTTCTTCTTTGTCTCACTTTATGTTTTCTCAGGGCTTCCTTGGATTCTCCACCTCCCACAGCCAGACTCACACAGCACATTACAATACTAGACAGTAACTCTACTATTATTTTTCACGTATTTATTGTGTACCAGGATGTTTGGAAAAGAATTGTTCTTCACAGCAGCTTTGCTTTACATTTTGAAGAAAAAGAATGACTTAATGGAATGTCTTATGGAGAACATTCTTAAAAGATGCTCCATTTCTTCATAAAGTTTGTTTGAAATAGCAAAGCCTTACTTTATGTAGCACTGTTGAATCCTTTAATTGCTTCTCTGTTGGCTTTATGATGTTCTGTGAATATGTTGGCTATTGGAATCTTTCAGAAATTCTCTATAATTCTTTAAAATCAACCCTAGAATGTTCCCCGATGCCCTAAACACTTGATGCAGGAAACAGCAAGCAGAAAATAGCAGCCTACTGCTGCTGAAAATTGCTATTTTGGTGATATATGCATATTCTCTTGTCTTTCCTGCTTAATTGCTAATATATTTACAGGGCTATCGCATATGTACATGCACGCATACACAAACTTTATAAATAAGTTATGATGATGCAGTGATCTTTTTCTGAATATTCATTCTCGTTCCAGCTGCTCTTTCTTGGTTCTTGTAGTTGAAAAAGTTAGAATTTTCTGTTAATGTGGTAATGCCATTTTTCCTTCCTTTCCTATTTTTTTTTTATTTCAGTTGCTTCTTTGTGAGCCTTATGTTCATATTCATACTTAAGTTGGAGAACAAGTGTACGAGGTGGAAAGGAAGCTCTAAAGGGTCTTGATGGCCATCAAAGTGAAAAGTTCCGTGTAGCTCAAATCAAGACATTGCACACATTAATAAACTTGGTTTAATGAAGGTAAAAATAATCTGTCCATGTGGCTTTGACTTTAAGATATTTTACTGTATGAAGAAGTAACATTGACTAAAGGTGACTAAAGTTAATTAGTTAATTTGTTTACTTAGATTTGTTCATCAACATTTATATCATTAGCCATTGCACACTTTCAGCATTCAGCGAAGATGAGCATATAAAAAAATCTTTCTCCTTTCCCCACCACAATTTTCTGACCTGATAGTTTTGGGGAAAAGGTCACAGTGGCCAGAAGCAGAATCTTTAACAGATTATAAAGGGACTTTGGGGACTAAAGAGACAGAAGGTCAGATCATTAGCTGGTGTGAATCATTGAAACAATGGAGCTATGGTGAATTACATCAGCTGTGAGTTTGGACCAGATTCAACATTAAAACAAGGGGACTGACCAAAGGCCAATTAAAACAAATCTACAATCATAAATGGCAGCCATTTTGAAATCTGTGCAACTAGAACTCTAAAGAAAAATCAGTAATGGTAACCTGTAGTTTTGCATCAAATACAGGGCCAGATGCTCAACAGAATAGTCAATGGGACTCCCATTAACTTCAGTGGTGTTTCATCTGGCAGATAGGGGTTACTGTATTTCATATTGGAGCAACAGTGAAGATATTCCTTTCATCATGTGTTTTGCTCTTTCTCTAGTTCCTCTTCAGCATCAGTCTATTGAGATGGCAGCATTAATTAATTTACAATAAATACAATATCTATTTGTTATTTATGATCATATTATAATAGAAATAAATACTATAAATTTTATTCCAGTGTTTCGTTTAAAACTCTGATCAACATGGGATGAGGTGAAAAAAGTCTAAAAATAGAGCTATCTCGACTTGGCAGCCAGATGACTAGTCTCGGGTCCAAATTAAATGATGTTTTTTATCATATATCAGGACTTGCTGGGGAATTTCTGGGGATGAGTCCTGGAATAATACCAGGACTAATTCATTTGGTGCCTGGCTGTGACCCTGTAACCATCTTATCTTGTATTATTTATGGTATATCAATGTAAATGAAAAGTGATACTTACAACATTGTACTATCTCCAGCCACTATGGGGTTCATCAACATTCAGAATTTTAATTTTTATGTGGGCAATTCTGTGCATAGATCAAAAGATTGGCTTCTTAATGTGTACTGGCTCATTCTTAAATGGAAACCTTTCAACTTTGATAGAATTGATCCTCTTAACAGCAAATTGCACAAATTTAGATTGGAGAATGAAATACCTATATTAGTCCAATTTTTATGCTCCATTTCTTTAGTAAAACAGACATAAATATATGGTTCTACTGCAGTTGGTTAAAGTGGTACTGTAAGGGAACTTAGCCGGGGCTTGTCCCTCGGTGGGATGGTGGGGCACCACATTGCCTCACTACACTCTTTGCTGGGTTGGGAAATACCCAGTCTATGGCCCAGACCTTCAGGCAGGGTCCCGCAAGCAGTTTGATATAAGCCCAGGCCCTGGGTCAGGGCGGGGCAGCAAAGAAACAGTCAGGGGCTCAGGCCCACAGGCAGGGGCTGAGCAAATAGTAAATATAAGCCCAGGCTCCTAGCTTTATAAATCAGGGGGAGGGGGAGACTTCCATCCATGAGGTGGGTGGCAGGGGGCATGCAGGCCCACCCACTCCACTGGTCCCAACCTGGGGCCCTAGCAGCGGTCAAAGACCCGCTGCTGTGTCAGTGGGGATCCTGGCCTCAACACACTGACTCTGGCAGTGCTGCTGCCACACTGGGGTCAGCTGCCCCCGGGCTATTTCCAGACTCCCACTCCTGGGGTACCTGGGTCAGGGTAGTGTCCTTGGAGAGTTCCAGCACCATGGGCGCCTCTGGGTCGCCAGCGAGAGGTAGACTTGGCAACACCTCTGGGTAGTTGGCGAGGGGTAAGCTTGGCAGCTTCTCTGGGCATCGGTCAGTGTCAGGCATTGGCCGGTCTGGCCAGTCCTTGGGTCGGCTGTGGATTGCCGGGGTCTACCAAGCTGGAGCCAGGCCACAGGCGTCTGGCCTCTCCAACTGCTGTCACCCAACTGAGCTCCGGGGTTGGGCTTTTCTACTTCCTGTCCTGCGCCTTGACCTCTGGGGCACAGGATCCACTGGCTCCACTCACTTTGGTGTCTGGGGAGGTTCTTCCCTTGGCAGGGTGGTGGGGCACCACACTGGCTCAGTAAAGGTTGAAAGAGAATTAGCCACCAACAGTAACTTTGTTTTCACAGATTAAACTAAAAATAGAAAGCACTTTTTAGTGTGTATGTTAATGACTATTCTTCTTTGGGTATATTACAGTAATGTCTTGAGGCTCTATCGTGCTAAGCATTGTACATAAAAGCACTGTCCCCAAAAGCTTACAATCGAAATATACAAAACTGACAAACAGTGGGAGAAAAGAAATATTATCCCATTGACCCATGGGAAACTGACACAGAAAGTGATTCTGTGACTGCCATGTACTTCCTTTGTAACCTTGGGCTAGAACCTATCACTGGACCCAGATCTCCTGAGTCCCAGACCTGTGGCTTGATTTGATCATCCTTCCTGTCACTCAAACACCTTCACCCTGAGCTGGTTTCATTTATTGGAACAGCAAGAATTGTGGTAACTGTGTGATATCAGAATGAAAAATACTGGCTATTTGAATAGAAACCACTGCATTGTCTTCCTTTTTAGTTGCTGTACACATGGAGAAATCTACCATACTTCCAATAGGTGCTTATTTTTTTTATTTTTCCGATGGGTGCTTTTGAAGAGGTGTATGTGTGTTGGGAGGGCACTCTGCCAGTTTTGGGGTGAGGCTATTTTCAGCATATTTATACACTTCAATCATAGTCTAGTTCAGGGATTGGCAACCTTTGGCCCGCCAGGGTAAGTGTGTTCAGCCAATCGCAGCTCCCACTGACCAATGGGGACTGCAGGAAGTGGCACGGGCTCAGGGATGTGCTGGCCGCAGCTTCCCGCAGCCCCCATTGACCTGGAGCGGTGAACTGCGGCCAGAGGGAGCTGCGATCGGCCGAACCTGTGGGCGCGGCTGGTGAACAAATCAGCCGGCCCACAAGGGGGCTTACCCTGGCGGGCCGTGGGCCAAAGATTGCCAATCCCTAGTCTAGACATTGAATGTGTCTACCATTGGTATAGTGAGCTGTAGTTCACGAAAGCTTATGCTCAAATAAATTTGTTAGTCTCTAAGGTGCCACAAGTACTCCTTTTCTTTTTTGCGAATACAGATTAACATGGCTGCTACTCTGAAACCTTTTATTATTTTTATAATGATGAACTGTTATGAATTACATAATTAGATTACAGTATATTTAAATCTTTGCAATCACCTACAAGCTGTCTTCACTAACATCCCAGTTTAAAGACATTATATCTCACTGTAGCTTTCTGGATGAAACTTATTTACATCCAGTTCCCTGTTATTGTCTTGATGCATGTTAAGGTCAGCTATATTATTCAGTTGTCTCTATCCCATTGATGACTGGAGATACTTTTAAAGTCTTTTGAAGCTGTAGAATGAGTTCAGGATGATACAGGCACAGTGAGAATGATTCTTATAAATTTGCAGTACTCTGGAAACATAGTTCTTCCAAATATTGAAAATGACTGCACTATTTATCTCTCTCCATTCTGAAAACGGACCATTTATTCCTACTATTTGTTTCTCATCTTTTAACTAGAGTGCCTGGCAATGCTTTCTGGATCATCTAATGATCCTTAATTTAAATTCATGACAAGCCTTTTGTTGTCTTAATCACTCTCCCTCTGTTTATAAACAAGCTCCTTGCCCAAAGGCAGAAGTTATTAGCAGCAGAAAGCTCATCACATTCCACACTAAAAAGAAAAGGAGTACTTGTGGCACCTTAGAGACTAACAAATTTACATCAAGCTCTGGCTCCTGGGTGCTGAGCACCCACCATTTTTTTCTGTGAGTGCTTAAGCCCCGGAGCACCCATGGAGTCGGCCCCTATGATACCTTCAACACGTTTGATATCTCCTGTTCATTCTCTCTTCAAAATATTGCATAGAAAGATTTTTTCAGCCTTCTTCCCATTAGACTGAAGCAATATTTTGGGTCCAATTCTGTTAGGTGCTGAGAACCCTCCTTCCTTGCAAGAAGCCTCAGAACCAGTTAGGAAAAACACTGAACAACAATAACAAAAGCGAGAGTACTGTGCAACTATGGGACCAGATAGCTATAAGAGCCAGTTGAAGTAGGTCATTTCTTTGTTCACATTCTGGTTTCAACTGCACATTCTCCTTTTTTAATGTAAACTTCATCCTCACAAGCCATCTGTCTCCAAACAGATTGTTGATATAGTTCATGCACAGAGCAAAAATGATCCCATTATTTCAGCTGATGTTATAGTACATTCAACATGGAGATTCTCTCCAGCTAAAATATGGATGAAATAATCTTAATTTTATTATTACAGATGACCAAAAATTGACCTTTAACTCTTCCCTAAAAGGAATGCCCATATTAGTTTGAATGAGCAGGGCTCTTTTTATTATTATTCAAGGGACGTGAAAAATAGAGCCCACTTTATGTTTGATAACTATTGCATACATATTCTGAGCATTTTTTTAAAATAAACTTGTCCACATTTTTCATGTGAGTCAAGCTGGGATGTGTCACATCAGATTGCATCAGTCAGGCTCTGTTATGTCACATCTTATTATAGGATGTGACTGACATATTCCAAAGTGCATCAGATCTTGGCATGCCTGCCAGGGAACTTGAGCAATTAAAGCAAAATGAAGCATTTGGACATAAAGATATATTCTTATGACTAGTCCTGTTTAAAACTGTGGATTTAGTGTTTTGCTCGAGTCTTCCTGGGTAATTAGGTCTTGATCTTGCACCATTGATGCCAGCAAGAAAATTTCTATTGACTTCCATGGTGCAGGATCAGACACTTATGGAGTAGTTTTACATTTGAATGCCTAGTATTTCCCATACCTGTGGGAGGGGAGGAAAAAGTATGTTGTAACTGGGAAAAAGCAGACTGTGGACAAATTCTACACTCAGGAAATTGAATATGCAGAGTAACTGTCTTGGCCTCAGTGGACTTACTCCACATTTTCACTGGTATAAATCCATGTCTTCTATGGAGTTACTCAGGAGGATTCAGACCAATGTGACTTAGAGGAGAATTTGGCCCGCCACCTCTTACCTGAAACTAATGAACTGGATGTTCAGTCTAACTTTTTTGTTGTTCCTTTAGTTCAGTATTTCATGATGTCACTGTACACTCCCTATCTTATATCAGAAAACTACTAGTGTTATAGGAAACTGCTAAGTAGGGTTGAGTAAAGAACTCAAATCCCTAAAAGCGTTGAAAATTTAGCTGCTTATTCTCCCACCTAAATGTGGAAATGATTAGTATTCAAAGAGAGGATTATGATTTCAGGTGGGGAATAAGCAGCAGGAGCAGATGGGATCTCCTGAAACAAGGTTTCTCTTTTCATGCACATTTCCATTGTAATTAAACTGATGAAGAAGAAACTACAAATTAAATTAATTGCAATTGTTAGTATTTCAGGTATGGGATTTGAACTGGGGGGCCACTTCCATATCCTGTTTTCAGGCTTGGCAGTTGTCTGTCTCCTCCAAACCATTCATATAGTTGAAAGTTAATCTGTTTACTCTGAAGGAAACCTACAGTGGTTCATATCTTAACCCCTCTATTTCAACAAGCTACTTCAATGGAAGGCTACCACCCTGGTAGCAAATAGTTTTTAACTCTTCTTTGTATTTTTTTTTAAGCTGTAAGAATACTAACTCTCAGGTTAACCTCATCCATCCATCTAGATTCTTATATGGTGCCCATCAATCTGGTATATGACTCTGCTCTACTTCTCCTTTCCCTCAGAACTCCCTCATTCATCCACTTACCAACTGGAAAGCCATTCTTTCCTTCCAGCTAGTAGCAAACAGCCCAAACTCCCCTTGCACTCTCTAGATGCTGCAGTGGCAACATCTGGCTTGTCTGTGTACCTTCCAGTAGCCACAACCCTCAAATCATAGAATCATAGAATCATAGAATATCAGGGTTGGAAGGGACCCCAGAAGGTCATCTAGTCCAACCCCCTGCTCAAAGCAGGACCAAGTCCCAGTTAAATCATCCCAGCCAGGGCTTTGTCAAGCCTGACCTTAAAAACCTCTAAGGAAGGAGATTCTACCACCTCCCTAGGTAACGCATTCCAGTGTTTCACCACCCTCTTAGTGAAAAAGTTTTTCCTAATATCCAATCTAAACCTCCCCCATTGCACCTTGAGACCATTACTCCTCGTTCTGTCATCTGCTACCATTGAGAACAGTCTAGAGCCATCCTCTTTGAAACCCCCTTTCAGGTAGTTGAAAGCAGCTATCAAATCCCCCCTCATTCTTCTCTTCTGCAGACTAAACAATCCCAGCTCCCTCAGCCTCTCCTCATAAGTCATGTGCTCTAGACCCCTAATCATTTTCGTTGCCCTTCGTTGTACTCTTTCCAATTTATCCACATCCTTCCTGTAGTGTGGGGCCCAAAACTGGACACAGTACTCCAGATGAGGCCTCACCAGTGTCGAATAGAGGGGAACGATCACGTCCCTCGATCTGCTCGCTATGCCCCTACTTATACATCCCAAAATGCCATTGGCCTTCTTGGCAACAAGGGCACACTGCTGACTCATATCCAGCTTCTCGTCCACTGTCACCCCTAGGTCCTTTTCCGCAGAACTGCTGCCGAGCCATTCGGTCCCTAGTCTGTAGCGGTGCATTGGATTCTTCCATCCTAAGTGCAGGACCCTGCACTTATCCTTATTGAACCTCATTAGATTTCTTTTGGCCCAATCTTCCAATTTGTCTAGGTCCTTCTGTATCCTATCCCTCCCCTCCAGCGTATCTACCACTCCTCCCAGTTTAGTATCATCCGCAAATTTGCTGAGAGTGCAATCCACACCATCCTCCAGATCATTTATGAAGATATTGAACAAAACGGGCCCCAGGACCGACCCCTGGGGCACTCCACTTGACACCGGCTGCCAACTAGACATGGAGCCATTGATCACTACCCGTTGAGCCCGACAATCTAGCCAGCTTTCTACCCACCTTATAGTGCATTCATCCAGCCCATACTTCCTTAACTTGCTGACAAGAATGCTGTGGGAGACCGTGTCAAAAGCTTTGCTAAAGTCAAGAAACAATACATCCACTGCTTTCCCTTCATCCACAGAACCAGTAATCTCATCATAAAAGGCGATTAGATTAGTCAGGCATGACCTTCCCTTGGTGAATCCATGCTGACTGTTCCTGATCACTTTCCTCTCCTCTAAGTGCTTCAGGATTGATTCTTTGAGGACCTGCTCCATGATTTTTCCAGGGACTGAGGTGAGGCTGACCGGCCTGTAGTTCCCAGGATCCTCCTTCTTCCCTTTTTTAAAGATGGGCACTACATTAGCCTTTTTCCAGTCATCCGGGACTTCCCCCGTTCGCCACGAGTTTTCAAAGATAATGGCCAAGGGCTCTGCAATCACAGCCGCCAGTTCCCTCAGCACTCTCGGATGCAATTCGTCCGGCCCCATGGACTTGTGCACGTCCAGCTTTTCTAAATAGTCCCTAACCACCTCTATCTCTACAGAGGGCTGGCCATCTCTTCCCCGTTTTGTGATGCCTAGCACAGCAGTCTGGGAGCTGACCTTGTTAGTGAAAACAGAGGCAAAAAAAGCATTGAGTACATTAGCTTTTTCCACATCCTCTGTCACTAGCTTGCCTCCCTCATTCAGTAAGGGGCCCACACTTTCCTTGGCTTTCTTCTTGTTGCCAACATACCTGAAGAAACCCTTCTTGTTACTCTTGACATCTCTTGCTAGCTGCAGCTCCAGGTGCGATTTGGCCCTCCTGATATCTTTCCTACATGCCCGAGCAATATTTTTATACTCTTCCCTGGTCATATGTCCAACCTTCCACTTCTTGTAAGCTTCTTTTTTATGTTTAAGATCCGCTAAGATTTCACCATTAAGCCAAGCTGGTCGCCTGCCATATTTACTATTCTTTCGACTCATCGGGATGGTTTGTCCCTGTAACCTCAACAGGGATTCCTTGAAATACAGCCAGCTCTCCTGGACTCCCTTCCCTTTCATGTTAGTCCCCCAGGGGATCCTGGCCATCTGTTCCCTGAGGGAGTCAAAGTCTGCTTTCCTGAAGTCCAGGGTCCGTATCCTGCTGCTTACCTTTCTTCCCTGCGTCAGGATCCTGAACTCAACCAACTCATGGTCACTGCCTCCCAGATTCCCATCCACTTTTGCTTCCCCCACTAATTCTACCCGGTTTGTGAGCAGCAGGTCAAGAAAAGCGCTCCCCCTAGTTGGCTCCCCTAGCACTTGCACCAGGAAATTGTCCCCTACGCTTTCCAAAAACTTCCTGGATTGTCTATGCACCGCTGTATTGCTCTCCCAGCAGATATCAGGAAAATTAAAGTCACCCATGAGAATCAGGGCATGCGATCTAGTAGCTTCCGTGAGTTGCCGGAAGAAAGCCTCATCCACCTCATCCCCCTGGTCCGGTGGTCTATAGCAGACTCCCACCATGACATCACTCTTGTTGCACACACTTCTAAACTTAATCCAGAGACACTCAGGTTTTTCCACAGTTTCGTACCGGAGCTCTGAGCAGTCATACTGCTCCCTTACATACAGTGCTACTCCCCCACCTTTTCTGCCCTGCCTGTCCTTCCTGAACAGTTTATAACCATCCATGACTGTACTCCAGTCATGTGAGTTATCCCACCAAGTCTCTGTTATTCCAATCACGTCATAATTCCTTGACATCACCAGGACCTCTAGTTCTCCCTGCTTGTTTCCAAGGCTTTGTGCATTTGTATATAAGCACTTGAGATAACCTGTTGATCGCCCCTCATTCCCAGTATGAGGCAGGAGCCCTCCCCTCACAGACATTCCTGCCTGTGCTTCCTCCCGGTATCCCGCTTTCCCACTTACCTCAGGGCTTTGGTCTCCTTCCCCCGGTGAACCTAGTTTAAAGCCCTCCTCACTAGGTTAGCCAGCCTGCTGGCAAAGATGTTCTTCCCTCTCTTCGTAAGATGGAGCCCGTCTCTGCCCAGCACTCCTCCTTCATGGAACACCATCCCATGGTCAAAGAATCCAAAGCCTTCTCTCCGACACCACCTGCGTAGCCATTCGTTGACCTCCACGATTCGACGGTCCCTACCCAGGCCTTTTCCTTCCACGGGGAGGATGGACGAGAACACCACTTGCGCCTCCAACTCCTTTATCCTTCTTCCCAGAGCCACGTAGTCCGCAGTGATCCGCTCAAGGTCATTCTTGGCAGTATCATTGGTGCCCACGTGGAGAAGCAGGAAGGGGTAGCGATCCGAGGGCTTGATGAGTCTCGGCAGTCTCTCCGTCACATCACGAATCTTAGCCCCTGGCAAGCAGCAGACTTCTCGGTTTTCCCGGTCAGGGCGGCAGATAGATGACTCAGTCCCCCGGAGGAGAGAGTCCCCGACCACCACCACCCGCCTCAGCTCCTACCAGCCAGTCTATGAGTCCTTTTCCTGGATCTCCTGAGCGCTCTCTCTCTTCTTCTTCCTTTTGCTTCCCAACTTCCCATATATCATTTGCTGCCACATTTTCCACCGTTTCCTTTACCCTATTACCCCAGCTACTACCTTCTGCCCCTGCAAACTACTTTCACTACCTTTTCAATCTTCTTCTTTTTCATCTGCATTTGGCTTCCCGCTCGTCAATCTCCCGCCCCTTCAGCTCATCTTGGTTTTATGTCAAAAGTTTCATTGCACATTTTGCATAACTGTCAGCATTCTCCCTTGATGCTGGGAGATCATCTGTAGATCATCACTGCATCACACATCCTGTTGCATTGTTCTAAATCAGAGCTGCAGACTCAAATATACTGCTCTACAAGATGAATAATAAATAGGAATCTTTTAAAAGTTTATGTAATGTCTTTTACTGCATTTCTATACACTGCAAAAAACCCTTCATGGAAATTTTTCTGTTAGGAACAGCAGGTACAAAGGACTGACTATCAGCTAGGTATATCAAGGCAGTTTTATGTACATTTGTCAGCAGTACTCCGGTCCTATGAGAGCCATTCTCCTGAGCCACATTCCCTTCTACCGCTGACTGGCAGCAGCACAGAGTAAATATATATGGAATATGGATAATCATCCTGGCAATAGCAGGGCTGTGACTTGGATTTCAAATGAAATTGATGTAGTCAAAGGGTAGAATGCTAAGCCCATTTGCACAGGAATGTTAGATCCAATAGTATCAGGAATGCAGCGCTGGCACTCTGCTCTCAGCCAAGAGAGTAAATCCACACAGAGAGGCTGCGCAGCTCCAATTTCATCCTACTTCTATAGTGGGTAGGTAAACTGATGGGGGTGGTCTATAAAAGAGGATATGGCCAGTGTGTTCTATGTGGCATGAAACCAACTGCTCTTTTCTTGAAAGGATCAGGAACAAGTTTGTGACTCCTAAAGTTGTCAGAGAGCTATATAAAGCTTATACAGGGAGTAATTAGCAGAATCATTTGGGAAAATAAAGCACAGATTAAACTTTAAGATTTTACAAGCCCATACATTTAAAAGAGAACCTGGATTCCCAAATTTAAATATATTTATTATGTTGTCTGCAGCTTGGTACAGTTGAGTAATCCCTTTAAATCAGATATGCAACAACTAATTTGGTTTTCTGTAGCAAAATCTGAAAGTGAGAATGATTAATCTTGGCCAGTTTAGTTACTTTGTTAGGAAAATTGAGCAACTCAATTATGAAATATAATAGAACAGTCTGAAGTAAAGCTCATTTGTTGAGTAAACAACCACCATGGCAGCAGTCATAGCATCACAGCAGTCATTTGTCTGGGGTAATGGAGAAATCTGAATAGATTGGGAAACACTCTATTAGGGGAAATAGACTGAGGGTAGAAATTACAGTAAAAGGAGATCTATATTGTGATTTCCAGATACGTTTATAGAATTGGAGTAGGAATTTAAGATGGAAGTTACACAACAGCAGAAACATCATGATCTGAGAAATTGCATTACTAATAAAAAGAAAAGGAGTACTTGTGGCACCTTAGAGACTAACAAATTTATTAGAGCATAAGCTTTCGCATCGGAAATGCATCCGATGAAGTGAGCTGTAGCTCACGAAAGCTTATGCTCTAATAAATTTGTTAGTCTCTAAGGTGCCACAAGTACTCCTTTTCTTTTTGCGAATACAGACTAACACGGCTGCTACTCTGAAACCTGCATTATTAATGATATTCTTAGCTCTTAATAGAGAGTCTTTCATAGTCATTGATATTCTATTTCTATAACCACCACACTCTCAATTACAAAATACAGTCTGCCTTAATGGAGTTAAGTTATCCATATAATTTACTGGAATCATAAAGGTCAAATAAGTTTGAGAATTAGGGGAACAGTACTCAAGTCTAAGAATAAAAATATTGAAAAGGTATTTTGGATACACCATCAACCTCAATGTCATGCTTCTGTCTGTAGACAACGTATTGACTATGTTTAAATATTATTCCTGGCTGAAAGAGGTTGGAAGCACATATATAGAAGGCACTGATACTATGTTGACGGGCAGCAGTATAAAACCCTGAGATATGAAAGATATTTTTCTTTCTGTTGTGAGTTTATTTATATATATGGTGCACTTGACAGTGCTTTGTGTATATTCAGTTTCACTCTTTCTTCTATGTGTAAGTCAATGTCCTCTGTTATTTGTCTGAGTATTCATAAAACAAACCTATTAAAAATATGAAAATGTGACTGTAAAAACTAAAGCTGTCAAATGATTTTAAAAATTACAATTAATTGTGAGATTAAAAATAGTTGTGATTAATTGCTGTTTTAATTGTACTGTTAATAATAGAATACCAATTAAAATATATTATAAGTATTTGTGTTGTTTTTCTACATTTTCAAATATATTGATTTCCATTACAACACACAATACAAAGTAAAGCATATCTGGCATGTAAATACCTTGCAACGCCAGCTGCAACTGTGCCATGTGAACACCTGTTCTCACATTAGCATTATAAATAAGAAGTGGGCAGCATTATCTCCTGTAAATGTAAACAAACTTATTTGTCTTAATGACTGACTGAACAAGAAGTAGGACTGAGTTCACTTGTAGGCTCTAAAGTTTTACATAGGTTTGTTTATGTAAATAAAATAAAAATTCTACATTTGTAAATTGCACTTTCACAATAAAGAGATTGCACGACAGTACTTATATGAGGTGAATTGAAAAATACTATTTCTTTTGTTTTTTACAGGGCACATATTTCTAATGAAAATAATATAAAGTGAGCTCTGTACATGTTGTATTCTTTGTTATAATTGAAATAAATATATTTGAAAATGTAGAAAAACATCCAAAATATTTATAATAAATTTAAATAGGTAGTCTATTATTGTTAAAAGTGCAATTAAAACTGCAATTAATCATGACTGTTTTTTTAATCTAGTTAATATGTTTTGTGTTAATTACTTGCATTAACTGTGATTAATTGACAGCCCTAGTAAAACCATGAATTTACAGGGAGACTTGAGGTAGTTGTTTTTCCTGGAATTGCTTTAAACTCCTTTTTAATTTAAAGAAAGAAAGAAAGAAAGAAAAAGACCAGATTTGAAGTTGACACTTTTAAAAAAACAGGCAAGGGATAGACACAAGTTGCATATTTTCTGGTCACATCCTAGAAGTAGAATCCTATCCTGGAAATAACAAGGAGTCTGATGGCACGTTAGAGATTAACAGATTTATTTGGGCATAAGCTTTTGTGAGTAAAAAACCACTTCTTCAGACGCATGGAGTGAAAATTACAGATGCAGGCATTATATACTGACACATGAGGAGAAGGGAGTTACCTCACAAGTGGAGAATCAGTGTTGACAGAGCCAATTGGATCAGGGTGGATGTAGTCCACTCCTAATAATTGATGAGGAGGTGTCAATTCCAGGAGATGCAAAGCTGCTTTTATAATGAACCAACCACTCCCAGTCCATATTCAAACCCAAATTAATGAACTGTGAGTGGCTGGCTCATTACAAAAGCAGCTTTGCCTCTCCTGGAATTGACACCTCCTCATCAGTTATTGGGAGTGGACTACATCCATCCTGATCAAATTGACCCTGTCAACACTGGTTCTCCAATTGTGAGGTAACTCCCTTCTCTTCATGTGTAATATATAATGCCTGCATCTGTAATTTTCACTCCATGCGTCTGAAGAAGTGTTTTTTTACCCACAATATCTTATGCTCAAATAAATCTGTTAGTCTTTAAGGTGCCACAGAACTCCTTGTTATTTTTGTAGATACAGACTAACATGGCTACCCCCTGATACTTGACATCCTGGAAATAGATGCATCAAGTGGAACCTTTATGCTCCCTGGAGACCCACTCAATGAGGTTGAGGATTTGCTGTGACTTCCATTCTAAGGCTATATCTACACTATGCAGCTTTTAGCAACACGGCTGTGCCGTTACAGTCGTGCCACTAAAAGCGAGCTCTCCTGCTGACAAAAAACTTCCACTCCCAGCGAGCGGCATTAGTGTTGCAAGCAGGAGAGTGCTCCTGCCAACAAAGCGCTGTTCACACCAGTGCTTGTCATCCACAAAACTTATGCTCAAATAAATTTTAGTCTCTAAGGTGCCACAAGTACTCCTGTTCTTTTTGCTGATACAGACTAACAGGGCTGCTACTCTGAAACAAAATTCTTTTGTCTTTCAGGGAGGTGGTTTTTTAACACCTCTGAATGACAAAAGTTTTGCCTTTCACTTGCCAGTATAGATAAGTGCAAGTACATTCTCATATATAGTTTTATTGTAGGAAAGTAAAGATCTATATCAGCACATCTATTTGCAGCGTTAGGCCTTTGATTTGTAATGTAAGACCTCATCCTGCAAAGATTTAAGTAACTTTACTCACATGAATAAAGTTTCCCATGTGCCTAACTGTTTGCAAGATTGGCTGCTTAAAGTGTAAAATCTTCATTGTAATTGTGATTTCAAAGGGACTACTTAAAGAATAAGGTACTTTGAGCACCAGTAATGTTGGCAGTATCCGGCCTCAAGTAATTAGCTGGTATCCTGAGGGGTTATTTTTAATCAGCTGGCTAAGCTAGATCATCTGTAAAACACAGAACTCCTGGATAGATCTTAAGTTTCCATATCTATGATGACATTATTAGTACTGACATGTGTAATTTGTATATTCAAAGCATTCACTGCTTTGTACCAGCTACCCATTAAAAGGGTTCCTAAATAACTGTAAGCACGTTTGGGAAAACAGCCAGATTGGGGAAATTAAAAAAAAGTCTTTTCCACATAGTGATGTTGCTGAATGACAAGAAACTATATGTACAAAAGTGGAGAAATATGGCTTTAAGAATCTTAGATTATAGGCATGGGCTTTTTAAATCTTTAATTTGCTGTTACCAAATAGTCACAGTTACAACAATGGACCCAGATCTAAGCTTCAATTCATATATTATCTGTTTTCTATGTTCCTCATCCTCCTCCCCCCCCCACCTGCAGATTCCCTTTCTCACATTATAAAAGTTTAAAGTAATTAGTTCTCTTTATGAATAAAAGAGTAAAGTACTGTTTAGATTTACTGTCTGGGTTGAAAATAAGAATCTAAGTACATGTAGCTGTTTGATAGATATTTGGATCTACTCTTGCAATTGCTTCTGTATGGATGGATCCCTGTCTATATGGGAGGAAATACCTACCTCAAATCTCCTACTGTTTTTTTAATGCTGCAACTGAAGTCAATGGATTATCAGAAATGTGTTGGCCACTGAGCCCTTAGTTCTAAAAGTTGACCTAATCTGCCAAACAAGTTAAACATTACTGTTGTCAGATTGCTCAGATTCTCATGAAATGAGCACCTGGGAGAGGCCAGCTGTAATGTTTTAGGGATCATGCAGACTAATATGGGGTTCTGTCATTACCTGCCTTATAACTTTGGGTGCTTAATGCTAAGCTGCTGTGGCTCAAACCCCTGACACCAGAACCCAGCCTACAAGCTTAAAAGGCCTCACTCTAGCTTCCACCAGTCTAATTACTCCTTACAGGGTGAATTCAACAACCCTTCCAGTCCCAAGTCTCTCCAAATCCATCTATGCCGAGTTCTTAGCTACCAGACACTCAGATTTTCCCTCCTAATTCATCATGTCTGTAGGAGTGAAACCTATCCCCCAGTTGTCAGTTCACTTTGGCCCACACTGCTCCACACAGTTTACACAACAGAACCCTACTTGGGGTAAAAGTAATCAAAAAGTTTATTTCACAGAAAAAGCACAGTTTCAAAGAGGAAATAGCAAGGGAAAGCAAACACATATAGGTTCCACAGAAAACAAACAGAGACACAACTTCAGACTTCACACGTTTATATTCCACAAATTCTCGTTTCTAATATAAAGTCACCTATTGCCTCTGAATGGTTTCCCAACATGCCCTTTGTCCTAGAGGGGATCCAGTGTTTCAAGAACAGCACTCTACCTAGTTGCCAGCCCTCAGCTTCTGGATATTCTTCACTTCAAAGCCCTTCTCTTTTAAGGGTTTGCAGGTTTTGTTTGTTTTCTATCTCTCAGTCTCTGATGATAAATGATAGAGGAAATGTCCTCTTCTCTTAGTTTTCCAGAACATGGGTTTTCTTTTCAGTCTCAAGTTGTTTCAGTGCTCTCCCATTAACTGTAATGGTCCTTCATTGTCTTATCTTGACTGGACAATTGGGTAGGTACTTGAATTTAGTTTTGGCCAGTGGGGAGGCAGCCCCTCCCTGCCCCCCCCCAACCACCGCCCAGGTATGAGGCGGAGCTGAAGGTTGAAGAACAAATTGTGAGCACAATTTTATATCTATACACATACATAGATTCATAACCATTGTCTGCATACATATCTCATAATGATCAAGTTTAGAATATTACAAGCTTTTATAAAATACCTTACTTGTCATATTTTTAGACACAATAATATATAGACAACGTAGCTGTGTGAACAAAGGGCTGACACCTTGAGCATTACTTTGCCCTTATATACCCCAGTTGACTCTGCTCCCCCTAATCACAGGGGAGGTGGAATGCTGGTAGTGACCCTCCTTCCTCCCCAGAGCTTTGTTCCTGGCCAGTGAAGCTCAGGTCAGGACAGATGAAAGTCCCAATATTGCCATCTCCCTAGTTCTCCACCTCTCACACCCACCATGCACTCCCACCCTGTTCTAGAGCATGCCAAGGAAGAAGGAGCAGCAGACTGGAGTATGGGACAAGTAAATGCAGAAGAAGGCAATTTATGGAAAGATGAGGGGCAAGGATAGGGGGGTAGGGGCACATGGAAGCAGCAGCCATCTCCCTCAGGGAGCCTGGCCTTTCTGGGAGCCTCACCTCCTGACCTGGACCTCACTGGCAACGCATAGAACTCTTGACTGGGAAGGAAGACAGCAACAGCATCTTCACTGATCCTAAGGAAAGTTGTGGTGTAAAGCAATCTTGGAGTTCATTAAATAACAACCCAGTGAAATGAGAAAGGAATAAAACTTTAATAAAACAAAATGGAGAGCGTCTCTGGTGAACTGCTGCACACAGCAGTGTGGTGTCCACAGTCTCTGCCTCCAGGGAACATCTGAAAATTTCCACAACACAGTCCCTTATGAGGCAGCATTTCCAAATCTCTCTCTCTCTCTCTCTCTCTCTCTCCCCCTCTCTCTGGGTGTGTGTATTACTGTGTATACAGTTAATTATCTAATAATACATACATTAAATCTTAAAGCATCTAGTGTATTTCCATAAACTCAATATGTCAACTACCTAGAGAAGAGAGGTTACCAGAAAATCACTCTCAAGTGAGTCTTTACCACTCACTTTCCTCAAATACCCCTTCTCCAGGCAGGTTAGCAAATCTCTGAGTCTTTCAGGAGGTTTAATCTCCCATTCTGATTTTCCCAGTGTCAACCTTACATTAGTCTGAGTTGTTCTCTTGTTCCTTGACAGTTTCTCCTCTGTGCACTGATGATAAAGGATAAGTCAGATGGGAAAAGCCAGAGTCCACATCAGCTGTCAGTGTATTGGAACTTTCTGGGATTACTTGTAGATCTCTTGGATTACGTTGAAATGTGTCAACCTGGTCTGTCTGGACTACATAAAACCTTGGATGTAGGTGTTCTTTAACAGTACCCTTTGCCCCGAAGTATTAGAAATGTGATCCTTAGGCACACTCTATCACAGGGGTGGGCAAACTACAGCCCATGGGCTGGATCTGACCTTTTAGGGCTTTGAATCTGGCCTGGGGTATTGCCATCCCCATGGCACCGTGGGCCCCGTGCCGCTCCCAGAAGTGGCTGGCACTACGTCCCTGTGGCCCCTGGAGGAAGGAGGGGCAGAGGGCTCCGTATGCTGCCCTCGCCTGCAGGCACCGCCTCTGCAGCTCCCAGAGAGAACAGGGAACCATGGCCAATGGGATCTTCGGGGGAGGTACTCACAGGCAAGGGCAGCACACTGAGCCATCTGTCCCCCCTCCCACAGGGGCCGCAGGGATGTGGTGCCAGCTGCTTCTGGGAGCGGCACAGGGCCAGGGCAGGCAGGGAGCCTTCCTTAACCCCACTTACACACTTCTGCCACACCAGAGCCACTTCAGGTAAGCGCCGCCGGGCCCGAGTGTGCACCCTGAACCCCACCTGCACCCCAACCCCCTGCTCTGAGCCCCCTGCTGTACCCCATACCCTTCCTACACCCCAACCCCCTGCCCTGAGCCCCCTCCTGCACTCCGCATCTCATCCTGCACCCCAAGTCCCTGCCCTGAGTTCCCTCATACACCTGCAGCCCTTCTGCAACCCAACCCCATGCCCTGAGCCCCTTCTTGCACACGGCACCCCCTCCCACACCCCGCACTCCCTCCTACACCCCAGCCCCCTGTCCCAGCCCTATATTCATGGCCCTGCATGCAATTTCCCCACACAGGTGTGTCCCTCGGGCCAAAAAGTTTGCCCACCCCTGCTCTATCACCTGGGTTAAGAGATGGGAGATCACAGGCTCTTTTGTCAAAATATTATTTCTGCTTCCACTTGTGATTTTATTTCATCTTTTGTATGGTTTCATTGTTATGAGATTTCAGCAGGTTATCAGTAATTGGTAAATTAGATCTGATACTTCTTCCTATTAACAGCTGAGCTGGAGAAAAGGCATTCTCCAGAGGTACACTTCAATAAACCAATAAAGCTTTATCAAATCACCCCCACTGTCAAAAATATTTTTCATAAAGTTCTTTACTGGCTGCATAGACCTTTCAATAAATTCATTTTATTGGGGGAATTTTGGACTTGATGTTTTGTGATGGAAATCCCAATCTATGGCAAATTGTCTAAAATCTGCATTGGAAAATTGCATCCTATTATGGCTAAAGACTTTGTCTGAAATTCCATGTCTGGAGAAGATTTCCTTCATGACAGCTATCACTGCCCTACTATTAGTACTAAGTATCAGAGAGATAGCTGTGTTAGTCTGTATCCACAAAAACAATGAGGAGTCCAGTGGCAGAGCTACAATTCATTTACAAATGTAATATCATTAATTTGGGCTTGAATAGGGACTGGGAGTGGCTGGCTCACTACAAAAGCAATTTTCCCTCTCTTGGTATTGACACCTCCTCATCAATTATTGGGAGTGGACCACATCCACCCTCACTGAATTGGCCTTGTGAAGAACACCAGATGATGTCACTTCCTGCCTTATATATCTTTAGCATATGGTGGGACCCATATGTTCCCAAAGCTTGGTTCCCAGACCAGTCTGTGGAAAAATACTGAGTCCCAAGATGGAGTCTACAGACATGTGGTCTCATCACATGTCCTTGTAGAGTCATATCAGGAGGCTGTCTGTAGCGTTTTCAGGAAGACTCCGAGGTGGGAGATAAACTTCTCCTAAGGCCTATTGTTTTTTTCCTAATGGCCATTGCCCTGAATAGTCCCTTCCCCACCCACTATCTAGACTGAAAGCATCTTGTCTAGTGGGTTTTACCCAGGTGTAACTACATTTGAAATACAGATACATAGTCAATATTCATTATTTCTGATACAAAAATGATACATGCATACAAATAGGATAATCATATTCATAACTGTTCACATGAATTCTCTTGCATAAAATATATCATAATTATATCACAATTAATAATATCACTATGAAGAATATGGGGTGCAGTGTCACAATATCTACTGATGGTTTTGTTTCTGATGTTGGCAGATATACTGCATCATCAAGCAGCAGTCCCTGTAATTTTGTGCAACTTTATTTCTGCACACCCTTCCTCTCCCACCCGAACCATAATGGTACAACTATACACTCTGGTAGTTTAACTTATATTTCTAGCTATTAAGTTAGAGTCTGTCTGCCTTTTTGAGTGGGAGACTGCTTCATAGTTGTGGCAAGTAGAGAACTGTCCTATAGTACTGACATTTATTAACCTGTTAATTTAATAATTGTAAAAGGAACTTTATTGGTTTTCAGGTCCTGTTTCTTGTCTTACAGCAGTTTTAGTCTGAGGTAATTCCATTGACTTCAGTGAATTTACTTCTGATTTATATCAGAAAGAGCAGAATCAGGCTTTATTATAAAACTCACAAAATCCAAGGAGAAGAGAGTTATGGTGGTATCTTTTATAGAGTTTGACAAAATGATATCATCATTCTCTGCACAAGGTGCAACACTCTGAATGCTTACTTTTAACTATGATTTGCTTTGCAAAATAGTTAAGTGATGATGTAATGCTTGGTGGTGCCTTCCTTGAAACTGTTCCTGTCTTTAAATGATAGGACTTTTAAATAATCTAATTCTTTAAGGGTTAAACATAAAACTGAACTGCAAAATTTTATAGTTTGGGCTTGATGTTTAGAAATACCATCTTAAGCCATAGCTGTTAAGGTTCTCATACTGTGCTTTGTGAGATACTAGTGGATCTGCAGACAACCAGTTGTTTACATGGGCCCAGCTCCTTTTTATTTCCACCAGTTTAATTGCATGAAAAAGCAGCTACAAATACACTGCTCTCCTAATTTTACTTTTCTGTGCAAGCAATTGCTATAGTGCATACAAGAACAATTTCAGGCAAGTCCTGTGTCCTGCATTATACAAGAGGTCAGACTAGATGAACATAGTTGTCCCTTCTGGCCTTATAATTTATTAATCTAATTGTGACAGATATGCTATTCTATCACTAGTCAAAGCAATTTTGAGTCAGAGGACAGATTGCCATGAGACAATCTTATTGTTATCATGTGACCTTTCATGTGACAAAGTGTGATGTTATTTCTGTTGCTCCACAATAAGAAACTGACAAATTCTCCATCTATAATGTAACAGTCCAAACTAGTATAAATTAAAAATTACCCTATTTTATTTTCTTAAGGATTTGACTGATTTTTATCTGTGAAGAGAGATTCTTCTGTCACAGCCCCTTCAACTAGATAACTAATGTTTTGTTTGTCTTCTAGTTTCACTTCTACACTGCTGAGAAAGATGCAGAATGACACATTTTCACTGAATGTAATGACTGGAGGCTACCTTATCAAATCTTTATTTAATAAATTACAACACCATTTATAATTTTCCTCTGAACACAACACAACACAAATTGATCCGTTTTTCAAAATTATTCACTGAATAATATCTGAATAATTTTACTGTAGCTTGTTTGTGAGCAGTTAGTTGCAAGATTTCATTATGCAAAATTTCAGCTGTTTTGACTGGACATATAGGTAACATGGTACATTTCTACTTCCTGATTGGATTCATGTAACTTTTAGAATCAAGTTTCCAAAGGATGGGGAGAGTGGGATGTGGGGAGACTTAGCAGGACTCTGGGGATTATTTTTGCACTCCCATGGTGTTTACTGCAAATACCTGGCATTCCTGTATAATCAAACCCCATGGCCAAACACTCACACTACAAAAAAGGATGCTGCCATAGAAGCTTCTGTACCCTTGAGCTGTAGAGCTGCTCAACTCCATCTCGGGGTGAATTCTGTCTGTCACAATCCACAAGAGGTTTGATGACAGACCTTGAAGAAGATTGAACAAAGTGTGTGTGGTGTGGAGAAGAAAAAGGACAGAGATAAAAGAATAACAGAGAGGCAAGAAAAACATCCTTACAGGTGTTTATCCATGTTCTATTTGTATTTACCGTCCTTTCCACTGATGACAGAACTAAGTACTCCAGAGAATAGCTCTCACAAGACTTGTGTATTTCAGCAAAATAGAGATATTAGGAAGCCAGCAAGAGGTGATTGGAATCTCTAACCTTATTACACTATAATGCAATGTAAGATGACAAGATGTACCACCACATTGTAAGATAATAAACTTTTGACTTTGGGCAACTAGACTAATTACTCATCATACAAAATTATAGGGTTACCGCATTATACAGTTATTCTGCGGGTCCTTCAAACCTATCCAATACATTTGAATAAGGATCTTTTTAGTAGGGTTTGGGTCCATTGCTGTTCTGGAGTTCTCTCCTTTGAGACCTTGTTTCTGAGTCTGATGCATGGCTAACAACTTCTTAGATGATATTGGATAGACCCAGTCAGTGTGAACTCGGTGCTGTTATCCCATCATGTCTTGGTTGCCTCCATTTGCTTCATGGCTTGCTGAGGGGTTGAGTGTGGTAACAGTCTGTATTTGTCCCTGCAAAATAGTCATTGTTCTAGCAATAACAGGCCACTTCTCCTTGAATGGTCCCTTGAAATATGTTAACTACTTATGTTAAGCAATCTGTTCCATCTTGTATTTAGCTGTGATACTCTGGCCTGGTTTACACTACAGCTTACATCAACCTAACTCTGGCTACGTCTACACGACCACTTATGTCGACAAAACTTGTGTCACTCAGGAGTGTGAAAAAAACCCACCCCTGAGTGATGGAAGTTACATTGGCATAAGTAATAGTATGCACAGCGCTAGGTCTCCTGCCAACATAGCTACTTCCGCTTTTTGAGGGTGGTTTAATTATGTGGACTGGAGAACTTTCTCCCATTGGCATAGAGTGGCTACATGAGAGATCTTACAGCAGTGCAGCCGCTGTGCCACTATAAGCTCTCTCATGTAGACACAGCCTCTGTAAGTGTCTAAACACTAAAATGTAGCTCTCACTGATGTAACTCGTGCACTACACTGACTTAATTACTCCACCTCCACAAGAGTCATAGCACTTAGGTTGATGTAGTTAGGTTGACACAGTATCAGTGTACACTGTGTTGCTTACATCTACTGTTGCTGCCTTTCAGAAGCCATGCTACAATGTCCCACACTGAAACTTAAAATGGTGCAAGCACTCCTAGTGAGGACACTGCAAATATATAGTGCTGACATGAAAAAGCAATTTAATAACTGCAGTGACTGTATGTCACCATAACATAGGTTGACTTAATTTTTTAGTGTAGACTTGCCCTTTGAGTAAGTTTCCCAGATATGAAGAAAAGCTCTGTGTAAGCTCGAAAGCTTGTCTCTCTCACCAACAGAAGTTGAACTGTTGGTATATATAGTAGTATATGTTGTAATATGTTATTGGCCATATGGGCCGAGTATAAATGCTCTATGCTTGACATGAGTACGTGAGTTGCATGTTGGCAACTGAAGCAAGGATTTAAGGTTATGAGAGGTCAAGAATTGTCTGTGCAAAACAAATTTTGTCATGTCCATAAAAGGAAATGGAATGTCTTGGATTATGGTGGCCTGCCTGGAATTGCTCTCCTGGAGTATTGGATGAAAGGCTTAGTAAACAGGCAAAGAGCTAATGATGCGATGCACTGGTCTGTTAAAAAGGTTGCTTGCTATAGTTGAAGTCAGACACAGACACGAACCCAGAGCCCTGAAAAAGAGCCCTGAAAAAGAAGAGGTGTGTAATGTGGGGCTCCCCATGCTTTGTGATCGGACTGAATTTCGACTGGCCATTGGGATTTCCTTCTCATCTTCAGACCCTAGTACATTATGAAAAGAGTGTGAATGTGGAGTGAGTGAGGTTTATTTTGTAATCAATTAAAATATTTAGAGTATTATATACTAACCCTATGTCCGGCATCTGCCTGCTCCCCCATCCCATATGGAGGCCTCTATCAAAGCCTAACAGGTCCAATAAAATATGTTTCCTCATCCACCTTGTGTGTCTATTGTTCCAGCAGTGATATTCACCTTAATCGACAAAATAACTTTTAGATAATAACACTTTGAAACAGTGGTTTTTTTCCATTGCTATAAGAAAAAAATCTTTATTGTATCCTTTACTCATTAATGCTTGCAAACTGTGTTACACATTAGAGCCTTCCTGTATGCAGTCACGCTCATTTATTGTTATGATTGACCAATATTCATTGCAAATATAGTTGCTTTTTTTGGTTGGTGAACGATTACCAATAGAACTTAATTTTAATTAAAAATATGTTAATTGTAAATAATCATCACATACTTCTGGATGGATAATTTTCAGGCTCTGGGCTGGTAGAAAACTCTTTGTTTTAGATGATTCAGTTTGTTATCTACAGTATGTGGTGGTATAAGTAACTCACATAGTAGTGTTTCTGTTCCCTGAATACATAACTTTCAAAACAAAGGAATAAAACTTATCAACAATGATAATGCACTTGAGGAAAAGTGTGTGAATTAACAATCAATTGGGCTAAAATATATTACATTTTTGATATTCAAAAATACTTGGAAATAATTTTTTAACTGTATAACCAGGTGTGCTTCCAGTCAAATTCATCTCAAATGCTTACATAGCCCCCATTACTATAATATCTAAGCAGTTTTGCATTCTTTAATGTATTTATCCTCCTACCACCCCCTGAGGTTGGGAAATGCTATCACTCCAATTTTACAGAGTGGAAACTGAGGCACAGATAAGTAATTTGTCCAAGGTGTCACAGAAGGCCTGTGGCAGAATTCAGGTCTCCCATACTGTAAGTTGTGGGCATAACCCCTGAACCATCCTCCATCTGTTTTATTAAAAAACATCAATATTTCAAGCAGTAAAGCTAGTCGGCAGTTTGTGGGATCCTTCTTTCCAGCTGACAGAGTAAGGACCTCCCTTGTTCCTGCCATCTCACACAAATCCATAAGTTAACTATCCCACAAATGGCATTCACTCTCTTCTGGAGTCCTAACTGGGGAAAAAACCCTTTGTCCCAGTGTCCAAAAAAGGATTTTTTCTTATAGTATACATATATTTACAAATAAATATATCCTGGAATTCCCCATGCTCAACATGGCTAGTGTAATCCCATTATCTTTCAACATAGTAATAAAAATTTAGTTCAATTTCAGGGTATTTAACAGATTGCTCACTGCCAGATCTTAAAGGTATCACAGTGGGATTCATTTTTCAGTATGAAAGATTACCCATCATAAGCTTGCACTCTCGGCAGGCCTGAAAAATACTCAGATGTAAGTATTAAATTGGCTGTAGGGATAGAAATTTCTGTGGAACCCCTTGTAGTATTAAGGAAAACTGAAACACTTCATTTTAATTAGAAATTGGATTCTAAGTCAAAACTAGAACAGAGTAACAAAGGGAGCTATCTAGCTTTAGACAAAAGAGTTGGAGCCCCGAGTGTTGGAACCAAAGTGTTCAAACCAAAGTAAGATATATATGGAATTTTAAATAGGAAAAGACTGAAAGAAATAAGGAAAGATAAGTGACTGATAAAATACAATAACGAGTGTCCCACGAGGAGAGCAGAGAAGAAGAAAACATAAAAGTGCAAAGCAGCAGAAGTGTTGGAAATGGATTTTTGAAAAGTTTTATTCCATTTAAATCCAATTATCTGGAATACATTTTTAAAGTCTTTGTGGAGACTAAATGCTTTTGCACTTTCATAAAATGTGGAGTTCAGCATCAACATATAGCAAAAACATTCTTTGCTGACTCTGGCATAAGAAAGATGCTCACACTTTGATTGGAAAAAATGACTCAGAGGCCACAACTGTATTGTATCTAACAGTCATCAGTACTGGGAAAATAAAAACTAGTTCTTGCATGAAAGGATAATTGTGACCAACCTCCCGATTGGGCTATACCTTTTCCATTTGATAACTAGGAGTCCTGCCAGCTAATCTATGGACCAATGTGGCCATGACATCTACTAAGATCTGGCCTGATATACTAGACGATGAATTAATCAATACTTCACACTCATATAGAAGGCTGGAATAACCCCTGGCAGTGCCTAGAGATTTGCTTAACTATTCTAAAGCATCATAATACCTTGTCTTCCACACAACCAATTGGGAAACAAGAATGCCTCCCTCCCCCAACTGAATTGCCAATGGGCTTGCAATTTTTTTTGTCACTAAATGCTGCTAGTAACTGCTTAGCTGGCATCCTGTGAAACTGTTAGCCATAACTGCCCCTCTAAACAGGTCTGGGTGTCCAGGAAATGTCTTAACTAGAATTAGTCAGAAAAGTTCAGTGAAAAATGGACATAAAAATATTTGCAATCTTTTTCTCCCTATTTTCCAACTATAGAGAATCTTGTCAGATTGGTAGGTATATGAGGAGTGAGTGGAAGACTGCTGCCCTCAACTGACTCGAGGATGGGGAGTGACTGGGGAACAACTACCTGGAGAGAGGGGTTCAGGAACAAAACTTTCAAAGACTATGCAGCTGCACAGGTCATTTTCCTGACTCTTGGCTGTGACTCACCCTGCTCTTTTTGTCCCTCGACTGGTTCTCCCTTCCCTGTTGCAATAAACAAAAAATACTTGTCTTCATTTTTTAAGCCCTTTACATCCAATCCCCACCCTCTTTGTCTTCTACAATATGAAAATGTCAGCTCTCACCTTTGTTCTGCAATGGCAGTTTTGACTGACCCCTCTACAATTTTCCAACAAACAAACACCTCTGTGCTTTCTCTCATGCCAACAGTTATATGTTGCCACTTCATTGTCCTCCGTCAGATCCCTACTTAAAACTCTTCTCTGCCATGATGTCTACAAAAAAAAAGTTAGGCAAATGGTTTGCTGAAACTGTTGTTCATGTTGACCAGGCTTTTCTCACTGTTTTTGTGCTCTCCCCAAATGTTCGTTTTATTTATCTTTTGTTAAATGTCTAGTGGATAGAGAGTAAGTTCTTTGGGGCATTCTGTGTGTCACTCTGAAGACTAAAATATCTGTAAGAGTCAGTATGAAGTGATGGAAACAGCTACACAAGCATTCTTTGACAGGGTTACTGTCCTGGCAGATGGGGGAAGCAGTAGATGTTATCCATCTTGATTTTAATAAGGCTTTTGACACAGTCCCATATGACATTCTCCTAAACAAATTAGGAAAATGTGGTCTAGACCAAATTACTATAAAGTGGGTGCACAACTGCTTGAAAGACTGTAATTCAAAGAGTAGTTATCAATGGTTTGCTGTCAGACTTGGAGGACATCTAGTGGGGCCCATTGGGGTCAGTCCTGGGTCTGGTTCTAGTCAATATCTTAATCAATGATATGGCTAATAGAGTGGAGAGTATGGTTTTAAATTTGAAGATGATACCAAGCTGAAAGGAGTTGCAAGCACTTCAGAGACAGGATTAGAATTCAAAAACAATATCAGAAAATTGGAGAATTGGTCAGTATTCCACAAGATGAAATACAAAGTGAAAAGTAACATAGGAAGGAAAAATCAAATGCATAACTACAAAATGTGGTATAATTGGCTAAGTGGTAATATGCTGGGGCAGATCTGGGGGTTAAAGTGGATCACAAATTGAATGAGTCAGCAATCTGAGAGACAAGGTGTGTGAGGTAATATCTTTTATTGAATCAACTTCTGTTGGTGAGAAAGACAAGTTTTTGAGCTACACTGAAGCTCTATGTAACTTAAAAGTTCGTCTCCTTCATCAGCAGAAGTTGGTCCAATAAAAGATATCACCTCACACATCTTGTATCTCTAAAGTTCAGGGACCAACATGGCTACAGTCAGCAACATGATGCAGTTGTGAAAAAGGCTAATACCATTCTGGGGTGCATTTACAGAAGTGTTATATGTCAGAGAAGGGAGATAATTGCCCTGCTCTACTCAGCTCTGGTGAGGCCTCAGCTAGAGAACTGTGTCCAATTCTGGGCACCACACTTTAGGAAAGTTGTGGACAAATTAGATAGAATCCAGGAGAGAGCGATAAAAATGATAGAAAACTTGACCTATGGGGAAACATTAAAAAAAATGAGACATGTTAAGTCTTGAGAAAAGAAGACTGATGGGGAGATCTGGTAAGTCTTCTAACATGTTAAAGGGCTAATATAAAGAGGATGGTGATCAACTGGTCTCCGTGTTCACTGAAGGTAGGGCAAGAACTCATGGGATTAATTTGCAGCAAGGGAGATTTAGGTTACATATTTAAAAAAAACATTCTAACTATGAGGATAGCTAAGAACTGGAATAAGCTTCCAAGGGAGATTGTGAAATCTCCATCACTGGAGGTTTTTAAGAACAGGTTGGACAACAGGCTGGTCTAGGTTTACTTGGCACTACCTCAGTGCAGCTTGCTGGACTTTGACTTCTTGAAGTCTTTTCCATCCCTACATTTCTATGATACTATGGTTGAAGGATCTTTTTGTTCAGAATATCAGTAGGTTCAGTCATCACTGGGATTTGCACTCTATTGCCATCCAATTTTTAAGTTCTCAGCCATGTTGACTTTACACCTGTCATAAATATAAAGGGAAGGGTAACCACCTTTCTGTATACAGTGCTATAAAATCTTGCCTGGCCAGAGGTAAAATCGTTTCACCTGTAAAGGTTTAAGAAGCTAAGGTAACCCGCTGGTACCTGACCCAAAATGGCCAATCAGAGGACAAGATACTTTCAAATCTGGAGCGGGGAGGACAAAGGATTTTGTCTGTCTGTGTGATGCTTTTGCCGGGAACAGATCAGGAATGCGGCCTTACAACTCTTGTAAAGTTAGTAATGTGACAAAGTTCCTCCTCTAACTTGGTGGGTCTTGCGCTTATTGGCGGATTTGCTCGCCTTGGAATTTTATGGCAGCCCTTAGTTTGGCCGTTTTCATGAACCCACAGTGCAGGTCAACTCCTCTTGTGTCTGAAAGGGAGTTGGAAGGTTTGGGGGGAACCTCGGCCTGCCCTCTATTCCAGGTTCTAGCCCAGGGCCCTGTGGAATGCAGCCGTCTAGAGTGCCTCCTGGAACAGCTGTGCGACAGCTACAACTCCCTGGGCTACTTCTCCATGGCCTACTCCCAACACCTTCTTTATCCCCACCATAGGACCTTCCTCCTGGTGTCTGATAATGCTTGTACTCCTCAGTCCTCCAACACTATGCTTTCTCACTCTCAGCTCCTAGCGCCTCTTGCTACCAGCTCCTTACACGTGCACCACAAACTGAAGTGAGCTTCTTTTTAAACCCAGGTGCCCTGATTAGCCTGCCTTAATTGATTCTAGCAGCTTCTTGATTGGCTGCAGGTGTTCTAATCAGCCTGTCTGTCTTAATTGTCTCCAGAAGGTTCCTGGTTGTTCTGGAACCTTCCCTGTTACCTTACCCAGGGAAAAGGGGCCTACTTAACCTGGGGCTAATATATCTGCTTTCAATTACTCTCCTGTAGCCATCTTGCACGACCCTGTCACAGTAAGTAATCTAGCTAGAAAATGCATTAGATTTCCTTTTGTTTAATGGCTTGTAAAATAAGCTGTGCTGGGGGAAATGTATATTCCTGTTTTTGTGTCTTTTTGTAACTTAAAGTTTTGCCTAGAGGGATTCTCTGTTTTGAATCTGATTACCCTGTAAGGTATTTACCATCCTGATTTTACAGTGGGGATTCTTTTATGTTTTCTTTAATGAAAATTCTTCTTTTAAGAACCTGATTGCTTTTTCATTGTTCTTAAGATCCAAGAGTTTGGGTCTGTGTTCACCTGTACCAATTGGTGAGGATTATTATCTAGCCTTCACCAGGAAAGGGGGTGTAGGGCTTGGGGGAATATTTTGGGGGAAGATGTCTCCAAGTGGTCTCTTTCCCTGTTCTTCGTTTAAAAAGCTTGGTGTGGCAGCATAATGTTTAAGGACAAGGCAAAGTTTGTATCTTGGGGAAGTTTTTAACCTAAGCTGATAAAAATAAGCTTAGGGGGGGCTTTCACGCAGGTCCCACATCTGTACCCTAGAGTGCAGAGTGGGGAAGGAACCTTGACATAGTGGCAGAGTGGTAGGATCATTTTGAACTAGGGATCACTTTGAACCAGAAGCACAGAAGGATTTTAAAATGACTTTTTTTTTTCTTTGAGCTGCTTGGAAGCAGGTTTTAAGCTGAAAGCAGTTAGAGTTTATTCTGTCTCTTTGCCTGGAGACAGATCATCTCCATAACAAAAGGATTTTTCTGTATGTTGAGAACAGCTTTCAGAGACAAAAGGTATCAGGTTACGTCACAGCAAAATTTTACAAGCCAGGTTTTTTGTTTGTTTGGTTTTTTTACTTTCTAACTCTTGGGGGTAAAGTTTGTTAAAGACAGAGAGGCTAGGATGGCAGAAAGCAAGAACAAACAGAGGCTGGAGTTCACCAGATTGGAAGCAAAAGAGAAAGAAAAAGAACACCAGAGACTGGTCAAATTAAAACAACTTGATATGGAGGCAGCAAAAGAGGCAGAAAAAGCCCAGGACGCTGCCCACCAGAGAGCTATGGAGGGAGAGAAAGCCCAGGAGGCTGCCTATAGGAGAGCTATGGAGGCAAAGGAAAAAGAAATGGAAAAAGAGAGAGAAAAAGAGAGGAAGCTGCACTGGAGATAGAGAAGGCAAAGGCTCAGCAGAATATACCGGATAACCCTAACAATCCTTCCCCATCAATCCACAAATGGGAGCGACTATGTCCACAGTATGATGAATCCAGTGATATTGATGAATATATTCTCACCTTTGAGAGACTGTGCACACTCCATCAAATTCCTGAAGCTCACAAGATGATCACATAGGTCGCAAAATTGACTGGAAGAGCTCTGGACATATTCAATAAGATGCCTATTGAGGAGGCTTCTGACTATAATAAATTCAAGGATTTGGTTTTAAAGCAATTTCAAGTTACACCTGAAACTTACAGAGTAAAATTTCGAACCCTTAAGAGAGGGCCTGTACTAAGTAATGTGGCTTATGTAAACCAGATGACAGATCTGTTTGATAAATGGCTCAATGGACGGGCTGTAACTAACTTTGGAGGAATGTGAGATTTGATGATACAGGAGCAATTTCTGAATATGTCCAAGGAGGATATAAAACAGTGTTTATGGGATAAGAAAATGGATTCAGCAGAAAGTCTTGCTTCTTATGCTGATCGATGCAACCAATCCTAGACCGCCAGAGAGGTGGGGCAAACCACGACAAAATGGGTGGAGGAAGGAGAGAGAAACAACCCTGGTCACAGTTGGAGGGGATACCCTCAGACCACACCCTATCTCCGGGGGTTGCCCAAGGCCCCAACTACACCCCAAGGAACACTCCAGATACCTTATCGTCCCGCCACACCATTCTCCAGCAACCCACCTCACCCCAGTGACCTGTCAGCTGGACAATGTTTTAAATTTAATGAGCTGGGACATGTAGAGGCCAACTGCCCCACGAATCCTAACAGACTACAGATCATTGCACACCAGAGGGCCTCAGGTCCAGATGCCTCTCAGATATTCTCAGAGTGGAGGGAAACTGTGAGTATGGGTGGAAGAAGGTCACAGTGTGGAGGGACACCAGAGCACAAGTGTTGGCTATTCATGATTCCTTAGTGGACCCCAATTTAATCGACCCAGAGGTCCAAGTGATGATTCAACCCTTCAAGTCAAACTTTTTGACTTGCCTACAGCCAAGTTGCCGGTCCAGTACAAGGGCTGGTCAGGAATGTGGACTTTTGTAGTCTATGATGATTATCCCATCCCCCATGCTGTTGGGGGAAAAGTTGGCCAATCATGTGAAGCTAGCCAAAAGGGTGGGAATGGTCACCCGCATCCAGGTTAAGAAAGCTGTCACACCTAGCTCTGTTCCAGAAACTTCTACCAGGATCTGGTCAGAAGTGATGGAACCAGACGCCATGCTAATGTCTGCAACAGCAGTAGTGGATCCAGTATCAGAGACCCAAACAGAGCCAGTCCCAGAACCGGAACTGGCGGAACAACCAGTACGAGAACCATTGCCAGCACTGAATCCAGTGCTTGCAATCCCAACACCAGAGGGTCCCACCAAACCTGCACTGGTAGCAACAGATAACCCTACACAAGAGGCTCAGCTAGAGCCTGAACCCCAAAATATTGCACCAGCGGAGAGCGGTTCACAGTCAACAGAAACAGCCCCATCACCTGCATCACTTCCAGAGGGACCAAGCCCAGGTCCACAATCCAATAAGGAAATGATGTCTCCAGCATTAAGGGAACAGTATGCTGGTGGTGGCAGCATACTGTTCAAGGACAAGGCAAAGTTTGTACCTTGGGGAAATTTTTAACTTAATCTGGTAAGAATAAGTTTAGGGGGTCTTTCATGCAGGTCCCCACATCTGTACCCTAGAGTTCAGAGTGGGGAAGGAACCTTGGCAACACCTGTGTGGCATACAGCTACAGTGAGGCATGTATCTATGCCATGCCAAGAGTGATATCAGTGGTAATTTTAGGAGTCACCACCCTTCCTCTGTGGTTAATTTGTATGCATTATTTATATGAGGAAAACTGCACAGATGGTGGATTACATGGTCCAGCTGCCTTACCCATGTGCCCAGTTGACACTTGCATAAATTTTCCAGCACAACCTTCCCCAGGCACAAATCAGCACAGCCCTCACAACTACAGCACAACCAGGGAAGGGGCAGAGGAGAGACTAGGACCTGGAGGGGCTGGAGTTGCCACCACCGCAAACTCAGGTCAGGTTGGGATGCCAGGACTGTCCCAGGCCAGTACTTACTAACTCTCTGAGGGGAGATCCCTATTCAGGCTGCAGAGAGATTGAAGGATCCACCCTGCACAGTCAAGCTCCAGGGAGCAGCTCCTTTCCACAGGACTTCTGGCTCCAGAGCCCTAGGCCATGGCACGCTCCCTGCAGCTTTAGTTCAGATGGGCAGGAGCCCTTTGTTCTGGTGATTGCAGCCTCAGGGCCCAGCTCCCCAGCTTGCAGTCTTGGCTCCCCGTTGCCTCTGGCTGCTGCCATCTGCCCCCATCTCTGCTGCTTTCCTGCCCCTGTTCTGGCCCCTTCTGGTTCTGGTGCTTTCTCAGCTCTGGCCCAGGATCTTTGTCTTCAGCTCCTTGTCTGCTATTGACACCGGGCCTCCCCACACCTCCCCTCCAAGCCCCTAGGGCAGGGGTTCTCAAAGTGGGGTCAGGACCACTCAGCGGATCGCAAGCTGTCAGCCTCCACCAGGGGTGAAAGTAAGACTTGGGACTTACCGGTATGGGCAGAGCTGGGGCTGGATCTGGCCCCCGGAAGGGGCGGGGTCCCGGGCGAAGGGAGGGTTGTGGGGGAGGTCAGATCCAGCACTGGGCCACCCTGTATCCTTCCCCCTCCCCGGGCTAACAGCGGCAGCCAAGGGCTCTGGCAGAAGTTTAAAGGGCCCTGGGCAGTAGCGGTGGCCAGAGCCCTGGGCCCTTTAAATCGTCCCCGGAGCACTGCCACCACTTCCCCAGGACTCCAGCAGCAGGGCTCTGGGGACAGGGCTCCAGCTGCCACTACCGCCCAGGGCCCTTTAAATCATCCCCGGAGCTTGCCAGAGCCCTGGGGAAGTGGTGGCGAGGCTCCAGGGATGATTTAAAGGGCCCAGAGCTCGGCTGTCACTATGGCCCCGGGCCCCTTATATTGCCGCCCCAGCCCCACCACCGCTACCCCAGGGCTCTGGCAGCGGGGCTCTGGCAGCAATTTAAAGGGCTGGGGGCTCCAGCCACTGCTGGGAGCCACAGGCCCTTTAAATTGCGCCTGGGGAATCCGATCCACCCCAGTACGCCGCACTGGCTCTTGCCGATATGCCGTACCGGGGCATACCGGCTTACTTTCACCTCTGGCCTCCACCCCAAACCCCACATTGCATCCAGCATTTATAATGGTGTTAAATGTATTTAAAAGTGTTTTTAATTTATAAAGTGGGTTGCACTGAGAAGCTTGCTATGTGAAAGGGGTCACTAGTACAAAAGCACTGCCCTAGGGCATGAGCCTAGAACCCCATGAGCCTTGTACCCAGTTCTCTGAGAGGCCTGGCACAGAACCCCATGCACCAAGGAGACTCTCCCTCCCAAACCCCATTCATTTAGGGGGACTCACACAAATGCTGCCAGAGCACTGGTCCCCTCCACACCTCTGTCCAAGAGCCTTGACCCATGTCACCCCTCACCCACTCCCCAGTCTGGAGCCATCTCTCCTCTGCCATGTCTCCTCCCATTCAGAGAACCCAATCCATTCTCCCACTCATCCTTCTGCCCCTCCATTCAAAGTAAGCTTCTGCCAGCACCGTCTGTTACCAAACAATTTTTAAGTTTAGTTTTTTTACATACAACTTTACGAATTACACCCATGTGACAGCATGGGCCTTCAGCTACTGATATGTTATATGTTTGAACAGTCCCTAGGGCAATGCATTATCTCCCCTAGATGCTACAGTAATGCAAATAATGGTAACGAAATATAGAAGGAGCAGTTGTACCCTGCAAAAAGGTACCCCGCTTCTCCTTATGAATAGGAGGGTGCTAAGCCCTGCCACCAGACCTGGGCCCTAGTAGGATTAAAAGGGAAACTGATCAGGTAGCCCAAGAATAATGATACAAAGTTGGATGACCTTTGCTTGGCAGGCAGCTGGGCCCTCCCAGACCTCTTCAGGCAGCCTCAGTATGGTCACCCTGATCACCATTATCCTGAATTTAGTGTAGTGTCAGTGAAGGTGTATTAGAATAAAGCAACAATAAAAGTTACTGCTGGAAAAAAATGTAATTTGAATATATTGTAGGACACTGAGTGCCATTCGGAAAACCCTGTCCCAGATGCACAAAGAGCAGTCAGAATTCCAGTCTCAATAGGTGGAGATCGCTGCAGGTTCTGCAGACAGACAAGACAGTAGACCTAATTTCTAGAAAGACAGATGTGACTGTGATGCTCTTGGGGCACTTTGCACCATGAGGGCCTAATCCTGTGTATGCTTCAGCTGTTACATAAAGATTCCTGACCTAACAGAGCTGTGGTGCTGTGGAACATGGTGGCAGGATCTGGGGACTCGTCAGTACTTCCTCTGTGGTGTGGAGCTCCTTCTACTGTCATACGTAGGAGCTTAAGGTGAGGTGGGAAGGGCTTGGGCCATGGGATCCACCAATCCATGGGGGAGAGAGGAGTGCATCAGCCATCAGGATTATCACAACCCTGGTGCTGTAGTAGCTGCTTCATGACCTCCAAGTGATAATACTCTTTTTCCTCCTTGGAAATCCCCAGTGTGCATCCTGGATTTACACTATACACTGCTTTCAGGGTTTGGTCTTATTAAAGGATTCTACTCTTCCGCCTTTCAGCCAAGAAATAAAGATCTGAAATAAAGCACAGTAGGGTAGACGGAGGAGGTAGTTAATACAAATGCTAGATAGGCTTGAGAAAGATGTAAAATGTGATGACAAAGAATTTCTCCTCCAGTGTTGAGCATTTTTTTAAAAAAATAAAAAGATAAGTTTTAAAATAGAGGTTTTGGGTAGAATTTTCAAAACACAAAAGTTCAATATTTAAGACTATGACTCTCACTTTTGAAAGTGGGACTTAGGACCAGTTCCTTGAAGGAACTGAGGTACCTTTATGTGATTTCAGTGAAAATTAGGCAGATCTTTAAAGATCTGGGTATAGGCTCCTAAAACACTTATGTACTCTTAAAAATTTAAACTACTGCTTATTGCTAAAAGTAGCCAAGCTAGCAGGCTGTAAGTGGGCCATGCAGCAGCCTTAGCATGACCAAGTCAGGAGGGGAGGGGTTGGGTGCCACAGAAAAAGCAGCTTGACCCCACGTCCTTCCTGATGAGGTCTCTGTTGAAATCACTGAGATATGCATTTTAGGAAATCAGGAAGCTTGTCTATAAGTGTTGTCAGGGATGTGTCTGTCAGGGCCTCAAGGCATGCAAACCCTAAAAAAAACACATCTGGCTAATTGATGATCAGAAGGAAATCTCTTGCTTAAACTTTGAAATTGCTTGCTTAACAAGTTTTCTTTGTGTGATGTGTTATTGTAATACTAATGAATAAATGATGGAAGAAATGTTAGGGTATAGATATTTAAGCCTGACTGTAAAGACCTATACTTTGAAAATTTAGGTATATGTTTATCATTTAGCTAGTTATAGAGGTATAAAAGAAAGAATCTGTGTAAGGGCCTTCTCTCACCGAGACAGTTTGAAGCCCTGTTTTTAGGCTAAGGACTTTGGCTAAGCAGTAGAGGCAGCGACAAGTGGGAAAGCGCATGGTTACATCCTCACATTCCAAACTAGTCATATTGAAATAAGGCAATTTGGGGCTATTGGAAAGGTGATCTGATCTATCACCTCCAGAGAAAGGGAAGACCCTAAAAGATGTAAAAGGAAATTTAGTTTTTTGTCTGGTAAGAACTCAACTTATCAATAGACACAGCTGGGAAACCCTTATGTCTTTATAAATGTAGTTGTGAAATTCTCACTTCTGTATTGTTTTGTCATTATAGTTCCCCCTTTACTATTGTTTATTTGCATGGTCTCTGTCTGGTTCTGTGATTGTTTCTGTCTGCAAATTAATTTTGCTAGGTGTAAACTAATTAAGGTGGTGGGATATAATTGGTTAGCTAATCATGTTACAATATGTTAGAATTGGTTAGGTAAATTTCAGTAAAATTATTGGTTAAGGTATAGCTAAACAGAACTCAAGTTTTACTGTATAGTCTTCAGTCAATCAGGAAGAAAGGCGGGGAATGGGAACAGGGAATGGGAATCATGTTTTGCTAAGGGGGAGGAAATTGGAATCATGTTTTGCTAAAGGGGCGAATGGGAACAGGGACACAGGCTAGGTTCTGTGGTGTCAGAGCTGGGAAGGGGGACACTAAGGAAGGAAATTGGAATCATTGCTTGCTGGAAGTTCACCCCAATAAACATTGAATTGTTTGCACCTTTGGTCTTGGTGTATTGTTGCTCTCTGTTCATGCGAGAAGGACCAGGGAATTGAACAGGTGAAGGAATAAGCCCAAGTTTGGGGTAGTTGGACTCTTCAGAGACTCTCCCTCTGGACACATCTTGTGATCCCCACCACCAGACGGAAGATTGGCCAGCAGAAGATTGCTGCTGTGCCACTTGAGAGCCACACCCAACTTCGGTAATTATTGAGGGCTGCGGATGTTTTATTAACCTGTTGTGGACATGTGTAGGTGCTTGAGACTAAGTAAAGTATAGCTTAAAGTTAGAGCACTATTCTGTTGTCCTGTTTGTGCCAGCCATCTATCGGTCAGACGGCTGTGTCCCCCTTGATTTATTTCCTGAGATCACCTCCCACAGAGTAAAGTTACCAAGAGCTTTGGGTTGAAAGAACTCCAGGTAACAATGTGCCTTTATGTGATTTCAGTGAAAATTAAGCAAATCTTTGAAGTCTCCTAAACCACTAATGTACTCTTGAACATTTTCCTCCTTAACTTAAACTCTGACTGGTGACAAGCAAAGCTTGAAAGTTTCAGTTTGAGTAAGTACCTGAAAGTTAGATGCTTATCTGAATTACCCAAAGCTCCTGAGTCGGCAATATTAGCAGCAAATCTAAGTATTGTGGTAGATTGCAATAAAAAAAGGCTGTGATTGGATAGCTGAAAGAAGATGAGTAGGCCAATCTGCAGATATCTGTCTTCATCTGATTGAAAAGTTTTGGAGCCTGCTTAAGATTTCTGTGTGACCATCTGAGAGTGCTTTGTTCTATAATCTTGAGGCTTCTCCTTTTATATTAATGGGTTTTCCTAACAACTGTGAGTCTTTGATTCCTTTAGCTGAAACTTCGCTTTAAGCTGCTGAAGTATTACTACTGGCAGATTTACTTTTAGCTCACCCGGAAGCCCTCCATCACTACTTTAATGATGAAACTCTTGCTTCATATTCCTACTGGACTGGATTCCTCACAAATAAGGATAATCCTTCATTTGATGTTTACTTACTTGGCTATTTTCCTGTATTGTGCCCTGTACATAGCAGGCTTGGCAGTTGGTATGTATTCTTGCCAAAATGCACATCTGCATTAGCTATTCTTATGTATTTTTAATTTAACCTATTCATTTCAGTAAACTGCTATTTGGATGGTAAGATGAACAATGAAAATTTCAATTACTTAGCACTGATGGAGAAACCTAGGCACAATAACGAGTGAAGAGCTTAAGGTCTGTACTATGTGGCATGATCTCATTGTGCTAAGTATGATATATAATGAAGTTTAGGTTAGATTAGAGTTTCCTTTACAGATCTCTTCCTAAAATTTCTCCTAAGGGCCTCGTTGTCACCTCTGGCATCTACTCGGAGAAGGGAGTAGGAACTCTCCTGAAACCTGAAGCTATTCAGACCTTGGATCTCAGCCCGCAGGAGAAAGAGTGGCTCATGTCTGCTTACTACCGCAGGTGGGGAGAAGTAGAGACTTGCAGAGACTTGTTTTTTCCCTTTCAACACATGCTCTCACCTTCCAGCACAACTGACCAGCTGTGGGCGTGTTGTAACTTTCTGTTGATGTGGACCAGGAACAAATATTTGCAACCTTCAATCTAGAGGAAGGGTAACAAAGCAGGGGAGGAATAGCAATTAATAGAAGGGCTCCGAATCACAGTGTCTCCCAGAGCTACTCCTGGGGTGATGTAATTTATGCAGCATTCATTGCTCAGGGCTGTGTCTAAAGTCACAATCTAAATGTTTCTCTAAGCTTTTTGTGACATATTTGCAAGGTTTTTATGTATTTTCAGAAACCAAACCTATATAGATTACAACAGTATTAATGAAGACTGGAATCCAAAGCAAAAGGTTTTTCCCCAATAATTGCAGGATTTTTATTGTCACTGAATTGAGGTTTTTATACCACAGCCATCATTATAGTGCTTTCATAGCTTGCACAGTAAAAAAAGTCAAACAGCATCACACATTCATGATAGTTTTCTCTGCCGTTCTCCTGTGTTAATTACTAAATATGGAATTAGTTCCCTCTGAACATGTCAGAAAATTAAAAAAAACAACTTTCCACCCCAAAGAATAAAATCAAATCGGAGTCATTCATATGGTAAGTACTGAAACATAAAAGGAGAAAAAGGAGACAGGCAAAGTCAGGGGAAGGGGGTTCTATACTCAGCCAGTCTCACAGAGTCTCTTAAATGAGATAAAGGATTTCCAGTGTATATTTCTGGGATAATGCTGTTTGTGCCATCAGTAGCAGTTTAGTAACTTAATTTTTCCATTGCAGGGCCTTGATCGTGCAGTCAGATGGGTATGCTAGAGCCCTGCATGCACAGGGAATCCCACTGAGGCTATGAGATTCATGTGTGTTGATAAATTGTATAGTCATTTGTTGACCACACTTTGGTTCATTATGAAATATATTCAAGAGATCAAATGGCCAGTATCAGTCATGTTTATTGTTATAAGCCAATAACAGTATAGTACAGGAAAAAGGTTCAGTATGATACCAGTCTCTGGGAAGCTGGTTCATGTAATGTTGTTACAATCACTTGATGCAGCAGATGTGCTCCCAAAGTTACTCCTATAAAGCCATCTTTTTTTATACCCTACCTGTTTACAAGTAAAATGTACTATATAAGTAATCTGAAACTAGATTTAACTGATCAGCTTTCTACCCTGTTTTCCTGATACCATGGTATACCCCTTATCTCTTTGTTCTGAACTCATGCATTCGGTTGCCAAGGAGCATGAAGGCACCTCTTAGCTTTGAACTAGGTTAGAATAATTATATGTCCTATCTGCTTCCTTTGGGACATTCCAGTACTGTTATGTGAGAATAACTTCCTACTTGTCACTGTAGTAAAATAATCATATGTCCTGATCCACACAGCTCTCCTAGACACTTAAACCAAAATTTACTTCAGCTAATCCAAAATGTTATGAAATACTTATCTTATTTATTCTTATTTATTCTTAATGCATGCTAATATATATGGTCTGGATAATACAGGTTATTAATATGATACATAGCTTGATAGATGCTTGTTAATATAAATTGGTCAACATATGGGTAAAAGGATATACCCATATGGATCTCATTGCAGGATCAGGGTCCAAGCTAGAAGGTTTGTTGTCTTTCCTGTGAAAATTTTCCTGAAAAATAAGTTTTTTCTCTTCCCTAACTCTTTTGTTTTGTTTGTTTTCTTTTATTTTTAAATTAAAATTCTAGATGTTACAACGTGGCTGAATGATGACACCATTATATGAAGGATTCTAATGGCAAAAAAAATAATCTGGGAATACAATTGGATACAGTTTGTATTGACATGGTGATGTGGTGGAAATGTAACCCATTTTTGATCTAGATTTCCTCTGTCCTACTTCCCTGATTTAAAGGAAAACTTCACCAGGAGTCATTTTAAACTCAAATGGCAGCTAGATGAAAGAGTCAGTGTACAAATAAAAAAAAATCATGGCTTCTGCAAAGGTACAGAGAGAGCCTAGGAAAGAAAATCTGACATCAATGAAATTATTGGTTTGTCTAAAAACTAGTTCGTAGATTAACTACTCTGGGACTTAAATGTAAAGCCTTCTAATCTGTTGCCATTAGACTTCCCTGATCAACCGTCATTAACTGAGCATATGTTCCAGGAAGACAATTTAAAGAAAGTAAGCTGTGAGATATAGGTGATCAGACTGAGTTATGGAAACAAGGGCAGGTGACAGTGATTTATGTTCCACTATTTTAAGAAACAAGATTACAATTTAATAAATCCCAGATAAACCCAGACACTTTAAGTCTCTTGAACTCATCATAAGTCTTCCTGATGCCTCTGCTGTCCCATCATCTCACAATGAGGATTGAAAATCTCCCATTTCCATCTGTTTTACCTTCACATTATTACACTAGACACAGAGGTGGGATATGTTCTTCTTTTTTCATTTATATTTTAGTTAAACCACTAATCAGGATTTAAAGTCAGTAATGCAGAGTGGGAAATTACACACACAAAAATACTCACTGTGATGTGTCTAACCCTTTTTCCAAACAATAAAAAAGCATGTCTTTTATGAGTTCCAGACACTGGTACTACACTGGTTCATAGCAAGATGATGTCCGGGATGGCACACTCTTACCTGATTATCCCACCTGGTTGACAAACCCAGTAGCATGGATTGTTGACTGTTGTCATACCTGGTTGATCCTGCCACTGAAGTAATTAATCTAATGAGATTATTTGGTGTGGATGTGGCAAAAGATAATTGAATGAAAAGAGTGTTGTACACAGCCAATAAAAGTAGCTGTGATTGGCTTATCGCTTTCTTTTCTTCTCCTCAATCAGGTGTTTTTAAATCTGGGGTCAACCAATGTAGCTACAATGTAATACTCTGTCTTGCAGCAGAGAGAAGAAGAAAGGTTTGAAGTGTTCTAAACTTTCCTGAGCCTGTTTACCTCCTGCTACCCTTCACTCACCTTAAAGTGCTCCCATCCTCACTCTAAAGGATTCAGTGCCCCAGTGCAGGTGCTGCTCCTGTTTATTCTAATTTAAAGGGAAAAATGATAGACTTGGCCTCAAGGTCTATCAGGGTCAAGAAGCTTAAGTGGCACAGAGCTGCTGTAGCAATTCTACATCACGCACCATGGCTGCCAGGGGTAAATGCAGCATGACCAGAGAATTTCTATGTCCTGGCTTCCCCAGTAGCCTCTTGCAGCCTGGTATATTTTAGAGCAGTCCTGACAACAATGTAATCTAAACCAGGGAACTAAACCAACTTTGGACTGGCCCCATAATTATGGAAGTGTCATGAAGCCACTTGTGCCTGCCACTTTTTAATTGAGTCCCCTACATTGGGCAGGGCTCACATGGATTTGAGCATTGGGGCCACATAACTTACATAACCGTTCATACATCTTGACAGGCAAGTACAGAATATTGAATACCCAAAGCACTACTTGGACTCAATAGTCTGTAAGCAATCAATAGCCTGAAATTGCTTTGCACGGTATATCTGAATAACTTAAAATTATGAACAAACTTGTCACAATCATGATCTGTTTCCAAATGATTCAACAGACTCATGGCTAAATTTTATAATTAAACTGTTCGCTGTGAATAATTCCATAAGTTCTAGCAATACATTTAGTTTCCTAGTTTTGCAGTTTTCAGACAAAGAACCATTCCCTTTTTAATTAGTCAAGACACAACAGTTCAGATAGTTTCAAGCAGATACACAGAGCTGTAAAAATGTAGGTCTCGAAGGGACCTCATCTAGTTCATCTCCCCACACCGAGGCAGGACCAAGTGTACCTAGACCATCCCTGACAGATGTTTGTCTAACCTGTTCTGAAAAACCTCCAATGGTGGGGTTTCCATAGCTTCCCTTGGAAACCTATTCCAACAGTTACCAATCTTTATAGCTGCAATTTTTTTCTGATATCTAACCTAAATCTCTGTTGCTACAACTAACCCAATTACTTCTTGTCTACATGCTGCTGAGGTGTGGTATAGGTATTGTACAAGTTTGGGATGACATCATTATTCTCAATAGTGAAAAAATGTGATTTTTCATTTCTTGGATGCATGCGTTGAAGTTGATAGTATTGTTGAATTTGCAGCCTATTATTTCATTTTATCATTTAATTGTTTTTTCTTTTGTTATGGTTAACTCATGTTATTTCATATGTAATAATTGTGTGATGAATATATTTAAAATGTAGGGTTATTCAAGTATAAGACTGACAACTGTTTAGGAGTGATAAGTGTATATGAGGTATAAAAGTAAAGTAAGGCTGTAATGAAAGGCCTATGGGCTAAGGCCTGTAAAATTTCAGTTTAGTTATAGTAGGCCTCAGACTTAAGGAGATTGGACATGAGTGGGTGACCTAAGACTGACCTTGTGACAATAAAACCACAGGATTATTGTAAAGGATGCCAGTATGTGATGTTGCAGGAAAACAGGTCACAAGATACCCATCCAGACTTCAAGAAACCTGATCGTAAATCGCAGAACGTTCTGATCTGACCGCAGATTACCATGGGAACACATTTATGTAAATGTTACTAAAATTTTATTAAGTAAAAGGGGAGCTAAGAGAACAACCTATGAAAAGCAGGGCACACCAAAATGTATGGGGTGTGGAAGTACAGATAAGGAAAAGGAGGTTGGAAACCTCATGCATATGGTGCTACCTGTGGTCAAAACAAGAAGATAAAAGAAGTTCCCTGGTATGAAGAGGGTGGGAAGACATCACTGGGAATGCCCAAGCAGGAACCACCCCTCTGTGAATGACTCCCTATTGATAGATGCACCAGACTCTATAACATTTTTGGGTATGTGAGTATAAATACAGCATTGGCTATTGCTTTGGTTCTGTCGGGTATGTGAGTGTAACTTATAATACAAACAAGATTTTTTACTTCTACCTGTGTTTGTGGTCACTGTAGTCATTCTCCATGTGCTCCTGAGAGTCTCCCAATCTAAGAGACTCATAAAGGGTAATTCCACCCTATTGATCTGAAAACTGTAGCACCACAGGAGCTAAGCTCGCTCTCTAGGTACACTTTAGTTTAACACACAACTATCAATTCAATATTAGATAAAGGCTACAAAGTAAAAGTGTTAGAGGGTGTATTAGTGTGTGTTTGTGTGATTGAGATGGTAGTGGTATAATGCTGGGAGACTGGAACTATATTGTATATTACTGTTTGTTTCCTTAATTTATGTTTTGTGCTTTTTATCATTTTGTGCTTTTCTGATAAAATAGACTTGAGGAATCTTACGTTAAAGAAATTCACTGCATGTGCACGACTATCTCTACCTCCAAGGTTGCCCAATATTTCCCATTGTAAAATCCAATTTTCAGTTGCATATAACTTTACTGAACTTTGAATCATTTGGGTTGAAATTTTCCATACTTAGTATGTGCCTCAGTCTGACTTTTTCGGGAAAGTTTCAACATAATGGTTCAGTCATTTCCGAGAATGAGATTAGGGCAAATTACATTGGTTGTCAGAATTGTTTTCATGTAGGCAAACTTTTCTTTGAGAAGCTCTAGTGCCCCCAGCTTTGGAGAATGGACTTGACATTTATTGGAGGTGGTGCAGGGGTGGGTGGCCTTGGCATTAGAGATGTGCCTTTTCATATCCCAGTGCAAGTCTGCTGAAACTTGACCAAGTATAGCCTTTGAAAAATTTCCATTCACACATGCTCAGAGACTAGTTAGAGCATCACAGCTAAATTCTCTGGACTGTAGAGTCTCAAGTAGACTTGCACTGCAATTGCTGCTCCATCCTGGATGCAAAAGGCTAAGATGGGGTTGGGCCCTGGAACTGAGACCAAGGAGCTTGTCTCTCTTGTGCTTTCAGTGTACTATTTGCTGGTACCAAGGCAGTAGGGAGAGCAAGCCAGTTGATTCAAATTCAGAAGAGTCAGACCACGGGGGATAGAGAGGAGAACACTGGCAGGGTCGATTGGGACAAAAAGCTTTTGGGGGAAAGAGATAAATTGAAACTTTGAGCCTGGGGGATTTGGGGAGACAGGGATTGGGAGACTAAGGATGAAATGGGTAGTGTGATCTGGGAGTGGGAAACTAGAATTGGCTGGGCAAGGAGACTGAGGATTGGATTCTATCCCTGCCTCTGTCACAGAGTTCCTATGTGATAGTGGGCAAGTCACTTAAACCACAGGTTTCACAGGTGGTCACTAATTGTGTGTTTCCCCATTTTCTAGGTGGCCAAATTGAGCCTCTCGGATCTGGTTTATAGAGGTGTTAAGAACTCTCAGCTGCAACTAAAGACAATGGGAGCTGTGCTTTGAACATACAAAGTGCTCTATAATGTTAAGTATAATATTACATAGCAGAGAGAGCGGGGCAATCAGGGACTAGTCATCTCGAATAGGGCACCCAAAATTATTGGGCACTTCTCACCTTAATTCCTCTGTGCCTCCAACTGTCAAGTGGCGTTAGTAAGGCCACCTCACATCACACAGGTTTTGCAAAAATTATAATGGTGTGCCAATGCCACTACAGTTAAGGTTGCGTCACAACTTCTGTTTAGAGGTTGACCATTCTAAGTCCTCTAAAATTGACATGTGCTGTCACATTTCTTAGAAATGTGATGTGCCACACCAGGGTACAGGGTAGGGCTAGTGACCCAAATTTGGAGTCATTTGAGCCAGGGGTTCTGGAGATATAAACTCTGAAAAAATAGTAATAGAAAAAAAAATCCTAGGTGTTTGGGGTTTTTTTTCTGGCCAGATCTAGAGATCCAACTGTTGCTGTGATAAAGATCAAAATGGGCTCAATTTGTTGGGTTTTACCCAAGGTAGTGAATGGCACTTACCAAATATTTCGGGGACCCAAACTGAGAAAAGTATATAAGAAAATGTACACTTTTACACGGTGCATGAACCAATACAGAAAGACAGCTAGGGAGTTTCTATTCCCACCATTGTATATGCTTTAAAGCCCTGCTCCAAAATCTGAATGGTTACTCTGTTTGCTTTAGAAAATGGTGTGCCCTCAGGGGATGTATGGGGTGCTGTTAGTGATTCAGATTTGGGATCATTTGACTAAGGTAGAGGTCTGCAAGCTCCATTCAGGTGATTCGTGGATAGTTTCCTCTAGGGTGTGCGCCTGGGTGGCCACACACGAGAGAATGAAGATCCACCCACCTAATTAGTGGAGCCGCACAGGCAAGGTGAGGTTGTGGTCTTGTAGGGAATAGAGGGTAGGTGGGATGAGAAGAGAGGGTGGGGGGAATTTGGGACGTGCAGGGTTGTGGTGGCTAAAGAAAGAGGCAACTTTCCAAGTCTGTGGCTGCCGGGGAGAGACCCACCCCCACTTCTTTCCCAATCTCAGCTCTGTGGTTTCTGTGGCAGGGGAAAGACCCCCATCCTTCCCAGCCCCAGCTTGGGGGCTGCTGTGGTGGGGAAGAGAGGGAGAGACCCCTCTTCTTCCCAGTCCCAGCTTGGGGACTGCCGCAGCGGGGGACAGAGGGCACATCCATCACATTACAAAGGTAATACTACTCATATTAAAATTTGAGTTGTGTGCTTTTATTTGTAGAACAAAAAAATGTTAACTATTATCAGGTTTTTTTTTATTTAGCTCTTTTATCCAAAGCGCTTTACAGTAGTCAGCTAACGATACAAACAACATTTGAAAAGATCATTAAGTGTTCATCAAGACCCTCAACAATTTTCAAGTGGTCCATGAAAAAAAGTTTGAGAACCACTGGACTAAGGGGTTCCCAAGTTACTGACTCCCCAAAATGTTAATTTATTAAACGGCAACAAAAAAGCCACCAAGCGCTATGTTAACACACAGTTAAGGTTCTTTGGCGGTATGTTGTTCCCCTTCAGAACATTAAGTTGAGCAAAACTCAAACTTCTGAAAACTAGGAAATGCATAGCTAAGGTTGCCCAAGTAACCTTGTCTTCGTAGTAGGGTCCTGAATGGTGTGCGGTCAAAAAGGGGTGATGCTGCATATTGAACAATGAGTATAAAACAAAATATTAAATAGCTGCTCATTAATTGAGCACCATCATTTCTGTGCACTGAATGAGATGGGTCCTTTGGAAAAAATAGTATCTGATAATGTAGTTGAAGATTGTATTAGTACATATGCACAAGGGGATCAAATTAAGGTTCCACGGGCAATCTTAATTCTGCCATTTCCTAATTTCAGAGTTCTAGAATTTGAAATCTTAATGTTACTTTAACATAGATTTTTGTGTTTCTGATATGTGAACCTGAGGATATGATAGCTTTTCATTTTACCTCCAAATGTTTCAGAATCTCCTCAGGAAAACAACAGTCTGAAAATCCCTACTTCCTCCAGCAATGCCAGTCCTTCAGGCAATAGTTGACTGTCTTTTTGGTTTCTAGCAATGAAGAGAATCTGTAGTCTGTATCCAGAGGGGTACAGTTATAATGCAGCTTTCACAGCAGATGCCTCTCTTGATCCTGTAATTCTAACTGACATACTTATAATCTTTCCCACTGATCTCCAGTTGGCTCAGCTGGAGCATGTATGGGCCTTGCAAGATTGCTTGGTCTTAATGGGAAATTTCAGTATATTTTCAGAAACAGTTACTGAGCCTGTTTAGTAGCTAGTACACCCTTCCTCTAGATGTCTCTGCACCCTCCTACCTAAGCTGCCTTGCCGTGCTCTCTGTATGTGTGCAGAGACAGAGTACTCCAACTATGCATCCGATGAAGTGAGCTGTAGCTCACGAAAGCTTATGCTCAAATAAATTTTAGTCTCTAAGGTGCCACAAGTACTCCTTTTCTTTTTGCGAGTACTCCAACTAAAATCCATGTTTCCTCTACACTGCTTCTCTGCCTTTTGTTTGAACTTAAAAAAAAAAAATCAAATGCTGCAGGGAGGCATGTGGGTTAGTTATTTTTCTGAATGCTGTAGAACCGTGAAATTAAAATTGAGATACCATAAGATTAATTGATTCAGTAGTGTTACTGATAAGTAATTATGTTCAATAAGGATTTGTCTATACAATTAATCATTGTCAGTGTAAATCAGATGTACTAAGATTAGGGGTGCAAGTACTGTAAACTGAGTCTTTTTTATTAATAAATTATTAAAAATAAAGACTTCAGGCCCAGCTGAACCCTGCTGTAAATGGATGCATCTACCCTGAAGTTGTTGCACTGGCTTACAAAAGGGCTAACGTTGGCCCTGTGACTACTTGTCCTCTATAACGTCATACAATTAAGATTATTTAATTAAATTTACTGCTTTCTTCTTTTTTCTAAACCCAATCATAGGCTTTCCCTTTTTTTAAAAAAAATCAAGCTTCTAATAAATGTGTATGCTGTTCTATAAATAGTAGCATCTCTCTTGGGTGCTCTGGTTAAGGTTTTCATAACTAGTCCTTACATCCACTCACTTATTACTATCACTTAGGAATCAAAAGTTGTTTGTGGCAATAAACATAACATTTTTTATTTCAGTTTCAGAGCAAATATTTTCCCAACAGCTAGGAAAATCTGGCTCAACTAAGCTTGAGTTACAGAAATGCAAAAGCTCCCATTCCATTTTCTAGCACTGGATTTAGTGTGTTGGAATGGTATAACTGCAATACTGCTTTGTTTTTCAAAACTGAATTAGGAAAGTTATTAGTTTTTAATAAAAAGAATGAGGAGTCCTTGTGGCATCTTAGAGACTAACAAATTTATTTGGGCATAAGCTTTTGTGGGCTAAAACCCAATTCATTGGATGCATGCAGTAGAAAATACAGTAGGAAGATATGTATACACAGAGAACATGAAAAAATGGGTGTTGCCATAACGACTATGTTTTTAATAGACACAGGCCATTACTGTACTTATTTTGCAGGTCTTTCAGGGCACAGGCTATACAGCATTATACACTATAATACAGATTCCCACATGATTTTTCATACTCTGCAAACCCTTCTGGAATACTCAATGGAGAGATACAACTTTTTAGAGGGTTAAGTATGTGCAGATAGTATATATTCATGAAAAAAAGTGTATATGATACATAAGCTGTGGAAAATATAATAAAGATAGGCCATTAATGAATGTCCTATCTTTATTATATTATCCACAGCTTATGTATCATATACACCTTTTTCTCATAAATATATACATAATATATAAATACAGTTTGGAGCCCTGTATTGAGCTTCTCTCTCTCTCTCTGTAATTATATGTATATAAATATGGATCCTGAATTACTTTTGCTGCCCACCGGGACTCTCAGAAAGAAAGTACATTACATTGCAAGTACATCTGTGTGGTCAGAGAATGTGATATTATTCCCAGAAGTACCTATAGTGCTTTCAAAGGTGGCAGTGCTTGGATTGATGCAATTTAATATAACATTTTTAAAATTAATGTGGTTAGTCAGTACCCTAGGTTTTGAGATCCTATTATCATACAGCTGGGGAGCCTTTACATTCCATCTGTACTGCAGGGCTTATCATAGTCTGCAAACTGAATTCAATTTAAAAACATGGGCCAGATTGTCTATTGACATCCAGAACATTTAGATCACAGAGGGGGTGCAAAGGGACTAGAATGTGGCCATACGTAGTGGCCAGAAGAAGAGAATTTCCCAGAAGGGAACACCTCACTGGCTTAAAGCTGGTGGAGGTGGGTCCTGTGCCAGCCACTTCTACTCCAGTGCAGGAAACTTATTAGGGTAGGAGGGCAAGTACAAGGACAAGTGCAGAGTCCTGAATGTAGGATGGAAGAATCCCATGCACTGCTACAAGCTGGGAACCGACTAGCTAAGCAGCAGCTCTGCAGAAAAGGACCTGGGGATTACAGTGGACAAGAAGCTGAATATGAATCAACAGTGTGCCCTTGTTGCCAAGAAGTTTAATGGCATTTTGGGCTGCATTAGTAGGAGCATTGCCAGCAGATTGAGGGAAGTGATTATTCCCCTCTGTTTAGTATTCGTGAGGCCACATCTGGAGTATTGCATCCAGTTTTGCACCCTCCCCCTTTCCCCCGCTACAGAAAGGATGTGGACAAAATTGGAGAGAGTCCAGCAGAGGATAACAAAAATGATTAGGGGGCTGGTGCACAGGATTTACGAGGTGAGGCTGAGGGAACTGGGCTTATTTAGTCTGCAGAAGAGAAGAGTGAGGGGGGATTTGATAGCAGCCTTCAACTACCTGAAGGGGGCTTTGAAAGAGGATGGAGCTCGGCTGTTCTCAGTAGTGGCAGATGACAGAACAAGAAGAAATGTATTCAAGTTGCAGTGGGATAGGTCTAGGTTGACTATTAGGAAAAACAATTTCACTAGGAGGGTGAAGAAGCACTGGAATGGGTTACCTGGGGGCGGGTGGGGGGTGAGATCTCCATCCTTAGAGGTGTTTAAAACCCAGCTTGACAAAGCCCTGGCTGGGATGATTTAGTTGGGGTTGGTCCTGCTTTGAGCAGGAGGTTGTACTAGATGACCCCTGTGGTCTCTTCCAACCCTAATCTATAATTCTATGATTCTCCTATGATTCTATTTGCTTGGGGATGGGAAGTGGTGTCATCTGAGAGTGCTACTGCATCTATTTTTTTTTTTACTGGCCTAATGTCCATTAGAAACCCTACACCAGTTGCATAAGTTAGCTCAACCCCTCAGCTGCTTAAATTATTTTTCATGTTGGTGTATACTGGTCCTTGGAATCAAGGAGCTGTAACTGACTTCATGAATCTGTTCCTTGTCTCCTGTGCTGAGTGGAGCCCATTAAGTTTCTTAAAAAAAAAAAAGAAAAGAAAAGAAATATCTTTCCGGTAAGGTAGGGGGAATATTAGGGCTCCAGGACCATAGTACTAACCTTTTATCTGTCATAAGAAAAACCTAAACGTAACATTTTGCTTTACTGGTGAACACTTTTGCATAACTATACTAATTACTTAGTCTTTAATCATGTTGGAGACCATCAATGTACCAGTGAACATTTTTCCCCTCTCTCATAGATTGCAAAAATGTTTTATGTTTTCTCCAATAAAATGCAAAATATTCAAGTTGTAACAAGTGCAACAGTGGTAAGACTGGAGTTAAAAGTTTCTGCCTTTAAGGACAAAATTCCATCCTTGGATGCTTGCTCCTAAGCCCTTCAGTCACTGCATTCTGTACCATTGAAGGCTTATTAATCAGAAGAACTATAATCAATAAAATGAAAGTTATAGGTACATGAAGCAATGCATAAACTAAAAACATCACCCAGTTTTTACAAACCAGTTCTTGCATTTCTCATTTATATGCTAAACTGTGTGAATAATCATTTAAAAATGTGTTTATTGCTTTGGCATCCATATGTATATGCAACATACTTTTATAATGCTGTAACTTTAAAAGCTGACACAATCCAGAGACAAAGAAAGATTGTGTAGCACTAATTAGCCACAAAAACTTTTGGCTGAGTGACTTAAACTGTGTGCGTGTGTGTTAGTCCTGAAAAGTTTGTTTTTACTACAAATATCAGTTTCCTTTGCTGTGATTTTTAAGAAAACCTTTTATTAAATTGCTCCGTTGACACAGCTTGACATGGTATGTCATAGTGCAACACATCAACCCAACAAAAATAAGGCTGTGCTTTTAAAATCTGTATGTCTGTTGTGGCTGTCATTCTCTCAGTTTGCTAGTTGAAGACAATTGTCCAATGCTTTTAAACTTGGGCTTTATAGTATATTGAGCTCCCATGTCACCACTGACTGAAATCTGTTCTGCTTGTTAAAGTTACTTTCATTCCCAAACTGAATCAAACTTCCAAGCTAGTTGTGCATGATATCCTATCAAAGCTGCATGGAATGTCCTCTGTACTGTTGCCCCTTTTCTACCTGAGCATTTTGTCAACGTCTGGGCCTTGGGGATGTTTCAGTTGCAATGAGAAATTGGTCATAGTATGGTATTTCTTGTATGCAAATTTATTTATTTACAAAGAATGTATAAAGTGCTGTGTCTCCGAATGCACAAGGAATCTGGTAGTAGGAAACTACTTCTTTTCCTCACAGCATGAAGGGCACCCTTTTCAGCCTGCATCTCAGACCAAAAAACTTGCTCTTGGTTTCTTCCAGGGTCAGACACCATGCTTTCAGCTGCTGCTTCAGACTTTCTGTCTATCTCTCTGGTCCTCTGTATTCTGCCTTCGTGCACATACACACGCGCACACACACATTACTCAGCAAAATCTTCTGAGTTCACATCCTCCTTTTGTCCTAGGCGGGGGCTTATCCTTACAATATTGTTAATTGAACGGTATGTTCAAACCATTCAATCTCAATGTGGTTTACCCAGCAACCCAGGTTTTATCTAGCTTATACCAGTACTTTTGCAACTTCATGACAAGCCAGTTTTCTAAGAAAACACTATTTTCTTTTTTATGAATGCCTTATGTACTGTTACTAAGGAATTAACACAATATATTAATCATCAAATATGTGATGTATGATTGGTTGAAAAATATGAACTAAGCATTCTGGAATTAAATGGAAAAAATCCGTTTTGCCCTGACGTTTTTGTGGATATTTCCAATTTTTTATTTCTTCATGATATGATTCAAGATGATTTTTTTTTTCATTTTGAATCAATTTGAAGAAAGAAATTTCATTTTTCGTACTCATCTCTCCCCCTCTCCACCTTTTCTTTTCTTAAAAAAGAGAGAGAGACACAGAGACAGAGAGAGAGATGGGGGGAAAGGACGGGGGATTCTGATTGAAAAAAATAATGTAGATTTGATTCCATTAGAATGGAAACAAAAATTCATTTTGAATTAATTTGTGAAAAAATTGGAAACATTCAATTTTTTTTAAGTGTATAATTAGAAAAGTCTCTTTTTCAGCCAGGAAAAGAGGGGATTGAAAAATTTCTGGACAAAATATTTTCAACCAGCTCCACTGAATTTCTACTGATTTTAATGGGCGCTTAAGGCACCCAGGACCAGGTTTTCAGAGGGTTTAGGCACAGAAAGAATGCAGACAGATGTTATAATGAATTAGAAAATATCTGTATTATTTTTATGAACATGGTGCATGCCTCTGTGGTGTGTTTGTGATGGATTACTTGCTATGGAATTAGATTAGAAAAGGGATTGTTATAGGAACCAGGCAGGAAAGGTAAAACAATGGACTAGATAAAGAGCATCCCAGCAAACACTGAAGCATAACAGGAAGATTTAAAGGAAGAGATGACTCCTTGACTCCCACCCTTCTCTTCTCCCTGTTTCCGTATCTCTAGTAATCTCATTCACAAACACAAATTCAACTACCATCTCTTTGCTGATGATTTACAGTTCATTCTCTATTCCAGGCCTGTCTCCATCTGTTCAAAATAAAATCTCTGGTATCTTCTCATGGATCTATCTATCTAGCTCTCAGCTCAAGATCACCATGGCTAAAAGAGAGCTCTTAATTTTCCCCCACAAGTGTTCCCCGTGGCCTCTTTTCTTGATCAGAGTGCAAAACACCACCATTACTCAAATCATAACATGGATGTCCTCTTCAATTTGTTCTTCCCATCCAGCCTGCATCTGTCTTGCGATTCTTTCTGAATAACATCTCTAAGATACAGCCTCTCCTATCCATTCACATAGATAACACTCTTGTCCAGACTCTCATTATCTTGTGTCTTGATTACTGTAACATCCTTTTTTCTCAAAAAGAAAAGGAGTACTTGTGGCACCTTAGAGACTAACAAATTTATTTTGTTAGTTATTTGTTATTTAACAAATGCTGTAGCTCACGAAAGCTTATGCTCTAATAAATTTGTTAGTCTCTAAGGTGCCACAAGTACTCCTTTTCTTTTTGTGAATACAGACTAACACGGCTGCTACTATGAAACCTATCCTTTTTTCTGTCCTTGATATATGCTGCAAAGATCATATTTCAACTCGGTTGCTTTGGCCATTGCATCCCTCTTTTTGAATCCCTTCACTGGCTCCTTCTTCTCTATCATATCAGACAGAAGCCACTTGTCATCACTTTCAAGGCCCTTCGCAGCCTATTCCCCATCCTATCTATTGTTCTGTCCTCACTGATTAGGAGTTTCTGGAATGATTCACATAGATGCAGTATAAAGTTTTAAACTAGCGTTCCACAGACCACTCTAAGTAACTGCGCTCTCCAGTCAAAACCAAAACCTGGGATGGATTATGTGACACAGATGTGATACTCTGTACTCTGAAAGATTGGCACAGATCATGTGCTAATTCATTCAAACTGAACGGAAGGATTAACAAAAATAAATCTGCAACTAGAGTTTTTGATTTCAAAAGGGCTGACTTTCAAAAATTAAGGAAATTAGTTAGGGAAGTGGATTGGGCTGAAGAACTTATGGATCTAAAGGTAGAGGAGGCCTGGGATTACTTTAAATCAAAGCTGCAGAAGCTATCGGAAGCCTGTATCCCAAGAAAGGGGAAAAAATTCATAGGAAGGAGTTGTAGACCAAGCTGGATGAGTAAGCATCTTAGAGAGGTGATTAAGAAGAAGAAGAAAGCATACAGGGAGTGGAAGATGGGAGGGATCAGCAAGGAAAGCTACCTAATTGAGGTCAGAACATGTAGGGATAAAGTGAGACAGGCTAAAAGTCAAGTAGAGTTGGACCTTGCAAAGGGAATTAAAACCAATAGTAAAGGGTTCTATAGCCATATAAATAAGAAGAAAACTAAAAAAAGAAGAAGTGGGGCCACTAAACACTGAGGATGGAGTGGAGGTTAAAGATAATCTAAGCATGGCCCAATATCTAAACAAATACTTTGCCTCAGTCTTTAATAAGGTTAAAGAGGATCTTGGGGATAATGGTAGCATGACAAATGGGAATGAGGATATGGAGGTAGATATTACCATATCTGAGGTAGAAGCGAAACTCAAACAGCTTAATGGGACTAAATCGGGGGGCCCAGATAATCTTCATCCAAGAATATTAAAGGAATTGGCACCTTGAAATTGCAAGCCCATTAGCAAGAATTTGTAATGAATCTGTAAACTCAGGAGTAGTACCGAATGATTGGAGAATTGCTAATATAGTTCCTATTTTTAAGAAAGGAAAAAAAAGTGATCCGGGTAACTACAGGCCAGTTAGTTTGACATCTGTAGTATGCAAGGTGCTGGAAAAAATTTTGAAGGAGAAATTAGTTAAGGACATTGAAGTCAATGGTAAATGGGACAAAATACAACATGGTTTTACAAAAGGTAGATCGTGCCAAACCAACCTAATCTCCTTTTTTGAAAAAGTAACAGATTATTTAGATAAAGGAAATGAAGTGGATCTAATTTACCTAGATTTCAGTAAGGCATTTGATACCGTGCCACATGGGGAATTATTACTTAAATTGGAGAAGATGGGGATGAATATGAACATCAAAAGGTGGATAAGGAATTGGTTAAAGGGGAGACTACAACAGGTCCTACTGAAAGGCGAATTGTCAGGTTGGAGGGAGGCTACCAGTGGAGTTCCTCAGGGATCGGTTTTGGGACCAATCTTATTTAATCTTTTTATTACTGACCTTGGCACAAAAAGTGGGAGTGTGCTAATAAAGTTTGCAGATGATACAAAGCTGGGAGGTATTGCCAATTCGGAGAAAGATCGGGATATTATACAGGAGGATCTGGATGACCTTGTAAACTGGAGTAATACTAATAGGATGAAATTTAATAGTGAGAAGTGTAAGATTATGCATTTAGGGATTAATAACAAGAATTTTAGTTATAAGCTGGGGACGCATCAATTAGAAGTAACGGAAGAGGAGAAGGACCTTGGAGTATTGGTTGATCAGAGGATGACTATGAGCTGCCAATGTGATATGGCTGTGAAAAAAGCTAATGCGGTTTTGGGATGCATCAGGAGAGGCATTTCCAGTAGGGATAAGGAGGTTTTAGTACTGTTATACAAGGCACTGGTGAGATCTCACCTAGAATACTGTGTGCAGTTCTGGTCTCCCATGTTTAAAAAGGATGAATTCAAACTGGAGCAGGTACAGAGAAGGGCTACTAGGATGATCCGAGGAATGGAAAACTTGTCTTATGAAAGGAGACTTAAGGAGCTTGGCTTGTTTAGCCTAACTAAAAGAAGGTTGAGGGGAGATATGATTGCTCTCTATAAATATATCAGAGGGATAAATACAGGAGAGGGAGAGGAATTATTTCAGCTCAGCACCAATGTGAACACAAGAACAAATGGGTATAAACTGGACACCAGGAAGTTTAGACTTGAAATTAGACGAAGGTTTCCAACCATCAGAGGAGTGAAGTTTTGGAATAGCCTTCCAAGGGAAGCAGTGGGGGCAAAAGATCTATCTGGTTTTAAGATTCTACTCGATAAGTTTATGGAGGAGATGGTATGATGGGATAATGTGATTTTGGTAAGTAATTGATTTTTAAATATTCAGGGTAAATAGGACTAATCTCCTGAGATGGGATATTAGATGGATGGGATCTGAGTTACCCAGGAAAGAATTTTCTGTAGTATCTGGCTGGTGAATCTTGCCCATATGCTCAGGGTTTAGCTGATCGCCCTATTTGGGGTCGGGAAGGAATTTTCCTCCAGGGCAGATTGGAGAGGCCCTGGAGGTTTTTCGCCTTCCTCTGTAGCATGGGGCACGGGTCACTTGAGGGAGGCTTCTCTGCTCCTTGAAGTCTTTAAACCACAATTTGAGGACTTCAATAGCTCAGACATAGGTGAGGTTTTTCGTAGGAGTGGGTGGGTGAGATTCTGTGGCCTGCGCTGTGCAGCAGGTCGGACTAGATGATCAGAATGGTCCCTTCTGACCTTAGTATCTATGAATCTATGAATCTATGAATCATGGAATGGATTCTCCACAAATACCACATCCATGCTTTCCCCAAAAAGCTTTCAATTAATGATTATTAAATTCACCACTTTGAAATACTTCCACCTTATAAATACAATACAATATAGAATAAATGAAGCCGTGTCATAAGTTTGATTGATCAACACCTCCACAGAAGGTTGATATAGTCACTTACGTTATAGTCCTTCAAATGCACTGGAAGTTATCAACTACTTTTTTTCTGGAAATGGTGACTTTCGGTCTCTGGAGCACAGGGGGTTGACTCATTCACTTGACTTGGAGAGAGTATAGGGGTTCAGTTTCTGATATGTTATCATTATCATCTTGTGGAATGAGAACATAATGAGTGCCATGAATTGGTTTGATGTGAGAGGTATTTCATGTGACTTTAAGGAATCCTTTCTGAAAAGTGATAATAGTGCCTTTGACCACTGTGGTCTTGTAAGGCTCATGATAAAAGAGTACAGAGACATTATTGTGAGGCTGAAAGTTTCTGACAAGAACTATGTCTCCCACATTAAAAGATGTAGACTTGGCCCATCTGTGCTATTTTTTCATGACAAGCTTTGTTTCATTGTCACGTTGATGTAGAGGGTCATCATCTACTCTTATCTCAACTTGTGTCAATTTTGTTCTTAGATGTCTGCTGAATAATACAATTGCTGGTGCCAGGCCAGTTGAACAGTGGGGAGTGTCTTGATTAATTGCTGAGGAAAAGGAATAACTCATTTTTTACGTCCACTCCATCTGCTGCAGCATTTTGTAGTTCTTTCTTGAGTGTTCCATTAGCTTGTGGCCAGTGTAGAGAAAGTTTACAATGTTTGAAAATAAGATATTCTGCAAATTTTGTGAATTGCGAGCCTTGAAAGGAAGAACCATTGTCTGTTTTAGTAACAGCAGGTATGTCATAGGCTGACAAAATTTTGTCTAGTTTGGGTATAACGATATCAATAGAAGTAGTGCTAACCATTTCAACTTCTGGGTAATGAGGACAGTCATCTATAAACAACCAGTACATGTTTTGTTTTGTTTTGTTTTCATTAGGGAGATCAGAAAAATCTATGCTAACTTCTATCCAAGGGGATGTGGGCAGAAAAGATACATGTAATGGAAGAGTGTGCTTTTTTTTTTCTTCCAGAACTTCTGTCTGGCATGGTTTGCAGAACTTAATTCAAGTTTCAGAAAGGCTAGGAATCCCAAGGAACCAGACTTTTTCTCAGAGCAGGGATTTTGTTTTCCTCAGTTCCTGGTGACCTTCACAAGCCAAATTAATTGTGTGATCCTACAAAGAACATGGAATAACAAAAAGAAAAGGAGTACTTGTGGCACCTTAGAGACTAGCAAATTTATGTGAGCTTAAGCTTTCGTGAAGTGAGCTGTAGCTCACGAAAACTTATGCTCAAATAAATTTATTAGTCTCTAAGGTGCCACAAGTACTCCTTTTCTTTTTGCAGATACTGACTAACATGGCTGCTACTCTGAAACATTGAATAACAAGTATTGTATCTTAGAGTAGAAGATTATAGTCTGTGACAGTAGGTTCACATTTAACATGGGCAAAAGATCTTAGAACAAATTGGGTTTCAGGAGTAAAGTGTTGTGGGCAATGCAGAAATTCTTTCCATTTACCACTTCACATGGTTTTCATGACAATTTGGAGATGTGTCCGACCCTGCGGTTGTTTTTATTTTGTCTTATAACAAGAGAGCTGTAGGAATGGTGTGTGAGAGGAGGAAGGTCATGTGAGCTTCTGCTTTCTCTGTAGTGTTGTGATTTTTAGCTGTTTCAGAAATAGGGTGCCTGAAGAAGTTGCCAGCAGGGTTATCCTTTCCAGGCCGATAGATAACTTTATAGTCATAACCTGGTAGTTTGAGCATCCACCGCTCAATGAGAGCTGGTGGGTAAAATTAAAAAAAAAAAGATTGTCGGACATAGATTCAAGAGGTTTATGATCTGTCAGAATCATGAAAATAGGGATACCCCTATGCTACAGCAAGAGCTTCCCTTTCTGTCTGTGAGTATTATTGTGTGGTGGGCAAAGGAGCTTTGCTGGCATAAACGATGGTATGAATTTTACTATGCTGGTCAACCTGTGTGAGGACTGTTCATAATCCAATAGAGCTGGAATCTACTAAAAGTTCACTTCTCTTACTGGAATCAAAATATGACCTCACTACATCACTGGTAAGGGTTTTCTTTAATTCTTCAAGTGCATTTTGGTGTTCACCTGACGAATCCCACATTGCATCATTCCTGATAAGACCTCTCAGAAGTTGTGTGATGTTGTCTCATGAATCTGACTACAGTAATTTGCAAGCCCTAGCAGGTTACTAACTTCAGTGGGTTGGTGGTCACTGTGGCATTGTGAATGTCTTTCACTTTCTTAGGATCTGCTGGGTCTTCCACTCATTCGATGTCAGCCTTTTCTAGGTGTGCTAATTTTTCTTCCACCAGTTTTATGACATGGAAAGAAATGTGTCAGTGTGATAGAACTATGGGTTGAACCATGTTATCAATGTTCAATTTATTTACTGTTCCTTCAACTTTCTATTCCTTTGAACATGGCCTCATGAGACTGGACGAGTTGATTTAACCTGCTAGACTGTACCATTTGGATCATCTGAATCAATCCTAATGTACCCTAATTAGTGTAATTGCATCATTAGCCACCACATAAATTAGAGAGGTAACAGACCTTTTCTTAAATACAAAATGAACCAAGAATATACCACACAATTGTCAGTGGGTCTGGATTTCCATAGGCATATACTTTTATTGATGTTGGTTATAAAAACAGTTTCTGTGGCATGGCATCATACAAATGAATGATCCAGTACATTCATTGATGCACCAGTGTCAGTTAAAACTTCAGTATCATTTTCTTTTATAAAAAGAAAAGGAGTACTTGTGGCACCTTAGAGACTAACAAATTTATTAGAGCATAAGCTTTCGTGAGCTACAGCTCACTTCATCGGATGCATTTGGTGAAAAAACAGAGGGGAGATTTATATACACACACAGAGAACATGAAACAATGGGTTTATCATACACACTATTTCCCCATGGTATTTCTCCCTCCCATCCCACCCCCCACTGTTCCTCTGATATTCTTGTTAACTGCTGGAATTAGCCTACCTGCTTGTCACCATGAAAGGTTTTCCTCCTTCCCCCCCCTGCTGTTGGTGATGGCTTATCTTAAGTGATCACTCTCCTTACAGTGTGTATGATAAACCCATTGTTTCATGTTCTCTGTGTGTGTGTATATAAATCTCTCCTCTGTTTTTTCCACCAAATGCATCCGATGAAGTGAGCTGTAGCTCACGAAAGCTTATGCTCTAATAAATTTGTTAGTCTCTAAGGTGCCACAAGTACTCCTTTTCTTTTTGCGAATACAGACTAACACGGCTGCTACTCTGAAACCTGTGATTATGCAAGGCACTGAATTTAGCCGTATAGAGTGGAAATCTGTCAACTTCATGAAAAAACTCGCACAGATACAGACAGACATCATCTTCCTCTCCAAATGCAAACAGATGGACATCATACCGAAAGGACTGAAGGTAAAAAATCCATTACAATCTACATACCACACAGACTATGCTGACAGCTTGTGCCACACACTCTCAAGGAAACTGCGGAACCACCTGATCAACATCCTCTACAGCAAACAGGGAAAGATTAAGAATGAGCTCTCAAAACTGGATACTCTCATAAAGAACCAACCTTCCACACAAACTTCCTCGTGGCTGGACTTTACAAAAACTAGACAAGCCATTTACAAAACACACTTTGATTCTCTACAAAAGAAAAAGGACACTAAGCTATCTAAACTACTATATGCCACAAGGGGCCACAACAATGGTTCCCGTAACCCACCCAGCAATATTGTTAATCTATCCAACTATACTCTTAGCCCAGCGGAAGAATCTGTCCTATCTCGGGGCCTCTCCTTTTGCCCCTCCACCCCCACGAACATGATACAGTTCTGTGGTGACCTAGAATCCTATTTTCGACGTCTCAGACTCAAGGAATATTTCCAACACACCTCTGACCAACATATTAACCCACAGAGACCTTCCTGCCAACACTACAAAAAGAAGGATTCTAGGTGGACTCCTCCTGAAGGTCGAAACAGCAGCCTGGATTTCTACATAGACTGCTTCCGCCGACGTGCACGAGCTGAAATTGTGGAAAAGCAGCATCGCTTACCCCATAACCTCAGCCATGCAGAACACAGTGCCATCCACAGCCTCAGAAACAACTCTGACATCATAATCAAAAAGGCTGACAAAGGAGGTGCTGTCGTCATCATGAATAGGTCAGAGTATGAACAAGAGGCTACTAGGCAGCTCTCCAACACCACTTTCTACAAGCCATTACCCTCTGATCCCACTGAGAGTTACCAAAAGAAACTACAGCATTTGCTCAAGAAACTCCCTGAAAAAGCACAAGAACAAATCCGCACAGACACACCCCTGGAGCCAGGACCTGGGGTATTCTATCTGCTACCCAAGATCCATAAACCTGGAAATCCTGGACGCCCCATCATCTCAGGCATTGGCACCCTGACAGCAGGATTGTCTGGCTATGTAGACTCCCTCCTCAGGCCCTTCGTTACCAGCACTCCCAGCTATCTTCGAGACACCACCGATTTCCTGAGGAAACTACAGTCCATTGGTGATCTTCCTAAAAACACCATCCTAGCCACTATGGATGTAGAAGCCCTCTACACCAACATTCCACACAAAGATGGACTACAAGCCGTCAGGAACAGTATCCCCGATACTGTCACGGCTAACCTGGTGGCAGAACTTTGTGACTTTGTCCTGACCCATAACTATTTCACATTTGGTGACAATGTATACCTTCAAATCAGCGGCACTGCGATGGGTACCCGCATGGCCCCACAGTATGCCAACATTTTTATGGCTGACTTAGAACAACGCTTCCTCAGCTCTCGTTCCCTAATGCCCCTACTCTACTTGCGCTACATTGATGACATCTTCATCATCTGGACCCATGGAAAAGAAGCTCTTGAGGAATTCCACCATGATTTCAACAATTTCCATCCCACCATCAACCTCAGCCTGGACCAGTCCACACAAGAGATCCACTTCCTGGACACTACGGTGCTAATAAGCGATGGTCACATAAACACCACCCTATATCGGAAACCTACTGACCGCTATTCCTACCTACATGCCTCTAGCTTTCATCCAGATCATACCACTCGATCCATTGTCTACAGCCAAGCGCTACGATATAACCGCATTTGCTCCAACCCCTCAGACAGAGACAAACACCTACAAGATCTCTATCATGCATTCCTACAACTACAGTACCCACCTGCTGAAGTGAAGAAACAGATTGACAGAGCCAGAAGAGTACCCAGAAGTCACCTACTACAGGACAGGCCCAACAAAGAAAACAACAGAACGCCACTAGCCATCACCTTCAGCCCCCAATTAAAACCCCTCCAACGCATCATCAAGGATCTACAACCTATCCTGAAGGACGAGCCATCGCTCTCTCAGATCTTGGGAGACAGACCAGTCCTTGCTTACAGACAGCCCCCCAATCTGAAGCAAATACTCACCAGCAACCACACACCACACAACAGAACCACTAACCCAGGAACCTATCCTTGCAACAAAGCCCGTTGCCAACTCTGTCCACTTATCTATTCAGGGGATACCATCATAGGGCCTAATCACATCAGCCACACAATCAGAGGCTCGTTCACCTGTGCATCTACCAATGTGATATATGCCATCATGTGCCAGCAATGCCCCTCTGCCATGTACATTGGCCAAACTGGACAGTCTCTACGTAAAAGAATGAATGGACACAAATCAGACGTCAAGAATTATAACATTCAAAAACCAGTTGGAGAACACTTCAATCTGTCTGGTCACTCGATCACAGACCTAAGAGTGGCTATACTTCAACAAAAAAGCTTCAAAAATAGACTCCAACAAGAAACTGCTGAATTGGAATTAATTTGCAAACTGGATACAATTAACTTAGGCTTGAATAGAGACTGGGAATGGATGAGTCATTACACAAAGTAAAACTATTTCCCCATGGTATTTCTCCCTCCCACCCCAACCTCCACTGTTCCTCTGATATTCTTGTTAACTGCTGGAATTAGCCTACCTTGCTTGTCACCATGAAAGGTTTTCCTCCTTCCCCCCCTGCTGTTGGTGATGGCTTATCTTAAGTGATCACTCTCCTTACAGTGTGTATGATAAACCCATTGTTTCATGTTCTCTGTGTGTGTGTATATAAATCTCTCCTCTGTTTTTTCCACCAAATGCATCCGATGAAGTGAGCTGTAGCTCACGAAAGCTTATGCTCTAATAAATTTGTTAGTCTCTAAGGTGCCACAAGTACTCCTTTTCTTTTTGCGAATACAGACTAACACGGCTGCTACTCTGAAACCTGTCATTTTCTTTTATGATGACGTTGCATTGTGGTTGAACAATATGCTTGGAAGACTTTGTTCTTTTGTGGAATACTGTGAAGACATAAGAGCTGTCCTCTTCTGAGCTGTCAGCTTGAAGTGCATTCACTTGATCTTGCAATCTTCCTTGGAAATTTTTCTTGACCTTTAGGGGAATAGCAGATCCACAGACTTTTGCATAATGATTTCATTTTCCATAATTATGACACCCCTTTTACTAGGCAATAACCTTGATGTGGGTATGAGTCTCAATATTTGTAGCACTTTCCATTTGTTATCTTTGTGGCTGGTTGTTTGGTAGGTTACTGTCTTGAGAATGCCACACTCAATTTCTGATTGAGTCCTTGGTGTGGAGTACATGTGCTGTCTTTGTACTTGTTGCCAGATTTACTTGCTCTGTTTGTTGAGCATGTGAATCCGACATCTAATTCGCTCGAGCAGTGTCCTAATGGTAGTGATTAGGGGTATTAGATAATTTGTCTTCTTAGCTTAGCTGACAAACATCTTTGCATTATCCACCCTCTTAATCTCATGCAATCCATTTGTGAATTCACATGAACTTGCAAGATGACATAGGTGTGCATGATGATCATCCATATATTCCCCTTCTTGGTGATATGCTTGCCGGAACACACATTGTTCATTGTACATGTTTTAAAGTGGTCTAAAGTACCTTGCAAGTGCTGGTTTTGCTTTTTCCTAGTCCTTACCATCCCCAGTGTCAGGCAATGTTTTAAAAATATGGTGCACCTCATTTCCTGAAAAGTATAAAAGCATAGCAAGTTTTGTGGTAGAGTCAACTTCTTTCATTGCAATAAATAGATTTTCAAGTCAGAGTTCCTATTTGAGTCCCAAAGTGGAATGAGATTCATGAAGAGGAAACTCACGGAAATTTGTGACTTTTTTTGAAGTTAAGACTGCAGTATAGTAAAGTGTACTGTGTGGTTGTGGGAGATGAGATTGACCCTTTATAGATCTGTTGTCACATAACATTGGTTAGCAATGTTCTGTGATTGTTGAGTTTTTTGTTTAGTTTCAACTTAATAGACATGTTCAGTCTCTCTGATGCAGTCCAGAGGATATGCCCCACTCAAAATGTATGCCAGCACACTTCTGGCCTGACAGAGCAATGCACAATCCGTGAAAAATGCTGATGGCAGGAGAGTGGCTTCTGCAACAATCTAACCTCCTATTTCCCACTTCATTTCAAGTGACTGCCTCCAGTAGGTTACCCCTTCTGCTTAACAATCTATCCCAACTTGTATTTCGCTCAGACACTCAGCTTCCTTCCACAAACCTGAAGAACAGCTCTGTGTAGCTGGAAAGCTTGTACCTTCCACCAACAGAAGTTTCTCCAATAAAAGACATTACCTCATCAATCTTATCTCGTAAAAATATTAAAAACAGTTAGGCTACTGAAAAATAGCAATGTACCTCAGGATAACACAGACAGCAGCTTGGGCTAGCTACCCGAGCACATATGCAGCAGGTCCAGGTGGGTTTATAGTCAGGCGACTAGTCCAAGCTGTTGTCTGTGCTATCCCTGGCTACACTGCTATTTTTAGCATGCTAACTCCAGCATATCTAGCAATTGTCTGTCTACCCAAGCTGGGAAGCATGCTCCCAGCTGCAGTTTAGACATACCCATAGACAAGATCCTAGGCTGGCAGCCCCTCACCCCCTATTTCCCAAACCAGGACACCCAGCTGTATTTGATACCTGCAAGGTACTTCTCTCCAGGAACCTGTAAGCAGCAGCTGATTAAAGTAATTCAGAACACTGTTTTCCCAATAGATGTATTGTCTATTCACCGAAAGGTACACAGACAGCAGGGAAAAGGACTGAGACCATGAAATATTAATCCACTTGGACCTTGCCTAAAGTTCATCACCTCTCTCAAAGATTAGGTGAACCCAGTTGCTTCAGACCTACAGAGCCCCAAGCCTTGCTGCCTTCTCTCCTCTGTCTCTCTTCTCCATATGTCTCTGACAGACTTTTCTCTTTGAGCAATTGGTGACAACCCACTCCCCTTTCCTCTCTTAGGCAGGGATTTTTCAGTGATTCATTATCCTTTTGAACTTAGGCCCCAGCCCTAGAAAAAAAATCCTATTAACTAGCTGTAGCCATGCAGGCAGGTTTTCCTAATTAATAACCCACCTATTGTTCTCCTAAGAATCTTTGAAGTATTTTCCATACCACTAGTCATTCTTTTATTTCCTGCTTGCTCGCTTTCCCTACTAGCTTCTGTTGATGTAACTCCACATAGAGTAATATAAATGTGATGTGCCTGTGAAAAAGACAAATGCAGTCCTAGGACACATTAAGCAAGGTATTTCCAGTAGAAGTGTTAATACCATTATACAAGGCACTGGTGAGACCTCATCGGGAATACTGTGTGCAGTTCTGGTCTCCCATGTTTAAGAAAGATGAATTCAAACTGGAACAGCTGCAGAGAAGGGCTTTTACTAGGATGTTCCGAGGAATGGAAAAGCTATTTACGAGAGGAGACTCAGAGCTTGGCTTGTTTAGCCTAACCAAAAGAAGACTGAGAGGAGATAGGATTGAACTCTACAAATACATCAAAGGAATAAATACCAGGAAGTAAGAGGAGTTATTTAAGTTAAGTGCCAATGTGGACCATAAAACAAATGGATATAAACTTGAAATTAGGCAAAGGTTTCTAACCATCAGAGGAGTGAAGTTCTGAAACAGCCTTCCAAAAGGAGCAGTGTTAAAAAACCTAAGTGGCTTAAAGACTGAGCTTGATAATTTAATGGAGGGGATGGTAATATGAGACTGGCTACATGTCACTGTAAGCAATCTGTGACTGCTAGCAGCAAATATCTTCAACAATCTGTGATGGGACATTAGATGGGGAGAGTTCTGAGTTACTACAGAGAATTCTTTCCCAGGTGTCTGGCTGATGGATCTTGTCCACATACTCAAGGTCTAACTGATTGCTGTATTTGAACATAAGAATGGTCATACTGGGTCAGACCAAAGGTCCATCTAGCCCAGTATCCTGTCTTCTGACAGTGGCCAATGCCAGGTGCCCTAGAGGGAATGAACAGAACAGGTAATCATCAAGTGATCCATCCCCTGTCGCCCATTCCCAGCTTCTGACAAACAGAGGACAAGGAAACCATCCCTGCCTATTTGGAGTCAGGAAGGAATTTTTCCTTGAGTCAGACGGACAGAGACCTTTGGGTTTTTTGCCTTCCTCGGCAGCATGGGGCATGGACCACTCACAGGTTTACACTAATGTAAATGGTGGATTCTCTGTAACTTGAAGTCTTTTAACCATGATTGGAGGACTTCAGTAACTGAGTCAGAGGTTATGGGTCTATTACAGGAGTGCGTGCATGAGGTTCTGTGTCCTGCAATGTGCAGGAGGTCAAACTAGATGATCATGATGTTCCATTATGACCTTAAACTCTGTAAGTCTATAAAGCAGATAAACTGAGGCACATGAATCTTATAAGAAAAATAGTACTAATATCTCCCTCATTATCAACAAATGCACACTAAAAAGAACAGGACAAAATAAGGAGGATGATAGCCTTAGGTTATGACTTTTCTTGTCTTTTCTAAGTGGATAAGGTAGACAAGATAAATAAGCTGTGTTCATATGCCAAGGAAGTCCCCTTTCAAAGTGGGTTTTCTTGTGAATCCATAGCCCTGATTCTCCTCTCACAGTGGAGTAAATCGGGAGTAACACCATGGAAATCATTGCAATTGTACTAGTGTAAAAGTGTTGTGAATGAGAGGAGAATCGTGCCCAAGATGTCTGCCAACAAGTTCTGTCTACCTTTTCTATGGGGGAAAAATGATCCATTTAGCTTTTACTAGCATCTCTCACAGTTTCAGCTAGCCATAATTGGCTCTAGCCAATTGTTGTTTCAAGTTGTACACACATTAGGCTTCCTTGCCAGCTGCACAAGTTGTTCTCCTGTCCTTCTCATTAGCAACATTTACTTATAATAACTATCTTTAAAACACATAGCATATGTTTGAAATGCTCTGCTTTATTGGAGGTCCCCATTGCAGCGGTGTCTAGTATTCTTTTGTCTTGTTAGTTTTTCTTAACTGTCCATATGCATATCTTTCTAAAACATAAGCGCTTAAATCATACTTTTGAGACCAGTTGGGCCTTTGTACTATATGTCTCTTTGAATACATTTTATTGACAGTCTGTTCTATATGGAGTCATAGCCAAAACTGCATTTTCCAGCAGTCACTGGCTGGCCACTGGGTGCTGAAAGCACTACACTAATCCCATATCCAAACTGTCATAAACTCCCAAGACTGCCAACTGGAAACTGTATGGACTTTTTATAAGATTTTTGGGGGCATTTCCATTGCCAGCAGTACATGAAAATGCCAGGGAAGGAACCAAATATTGTACTTGCACATATTTAGATTTTAAAAAAAAAGATTAGTTTACATTTGTTTTGAACAATTAGTGAAAGCTAGGGAATATGAGGCATTCTTATTTTATCTGAATTGATTTCCCCATCTTCATCACTTTATACTTGCTAAGGCAGTTATTTCATTATATTGGACCAACTGGCTAGTACAAAGGGGTGAAATATTTATACTATAACTGGGAAAAACAAACAAACAAACAAAAACCTGGTCAAAGTGTTTCCCATCAGAAACTCTCAATTCATGAACATTTTGTTTGGAAAAATTACAATTTCAATTATGATTTAAATTATTCTTTCTGCAGGACAATTCAAAATGAAAAATGTCATATCAAATCAACCTTTCAAAATGAAATAAATTATTTCATTTTTACTTAAAATGTTGCAATTTTTTGGAAACTGAAACATTTTGGTTTTTCATTTTCAGTAGAAGAGACAGGGAGCAGGGAGTAAAAAATAACTTAGAAAGGGAAAAAACAAACAAAAATGGAAAATTTAAAATGTTTGGTTTCCAAAAACTGACACAAGTAGACATTTTAAATCAACACAAAGTGAGAAAAATTCATTTTGCCTCATTTTTAAATTCCTTGCAGAAAACTGAAAATTTTCAACTGGAGATTTATTTCCTGAAAATGCATCATAAGAAACATTTTGGTTTTCTGATCTTCTCTAATTTGCATGATGGCACCTAATGAACAAACAAAGGAAACCTAAAAGTAATATATAATAGAATATAAAGAAGATGGTCAGGGAAATCCTCGAGGGGGCCATTTAGGGATCTGGGGCAAAAATCCTTGAAGGGGCCATTTAGGGATCTGGGGCAAAAATTGGGGATTGGTCCTGCTTTGAGCAGGCGGTTGGACTATATGACCTCCTGAGGTCCCTTCCAACCCTGATATTCTATGATTCTATGAAAGTGAGGGACCCTTACTGAATGGGGGAGGCAACATAGTAACGGATGATGTGGAAAAAACTGAAGTACTCAATGCTTTTTTTTTTTGCCTCAGTCTTCACAAACAAGTTCAGCTCCCAGACTGTTGCACTGGGCAACACAGTATGGGGAGGAGGTGAGCAGCCGTCAGTGGTGAAAGAACAGGTTAAGGACTATTTAGAAAAGTTGGACGTGCACAAGTCCATGGGTCCAGATCTAATGCATGCAAGGGTGCTGAGGGAGTTGGCTAATGTGATTGTAGAGCCATTGGCCATTATCTCTGAAAATTTGTGGTGATCAGGGAGGTCCTGGATGACTGGAAAAAGGCAAAGATAGTTCCCATATTTAAAAAAGGGAAGAAAGAAAACCCGGGGAACTACAGACTGGTCAGCCTCACTTCAGTCCCCAGCAAAATCATGAATCAGGTCCTCAAGGAATCCATTTTGAAGCATTTGGAGGAGATGAAAGTGATCAGGAACAGTCAACATGGATTGACCAAGGACAAGTCATGTCTGACCAACCTGATTGCCTTCTGTGATGAGATAACTGGCTCTGTGGATATGGGGAAAGCAGTGGATGTGATATATCTTGACTTTAGCAAAGCTTTTGATTCGGTCTCCAACAGTATTCTTGCCAGAAAGTTAAAAAAGTATGGATTGGTTTAATGGACTATAAGGTTGATAGAAAGATGGCTAGAAAGTTGGGCTTAATGGGTAGTGATCAATGGCTCAATGTCTTGTTGGCAGCTGGTATCAAGTGGAGAGCCCCAGGGGTCAGTCCTCAGGCTGGTTTTGTTCAAGATGTTGGAGGATTGGACCAAAAGAAATCTGATGACATTCAACAAGGACATGTGCAGAGTCCTGTACTTAGGAAGGAAGAATCCCATGCACCACTACAGGCTGGGGACTGACTGGCTAAGCTGCAGTTCTTCAGAAAAAGACCTGGGGATTACAGTGGACAAGAAGCTGGATATGAGTCAGCAGTGTGTCCTCGTTGCCAAGAAGGCCAAAGGCATATTGGGCTCCATTAGTAGGAGCATTGCCAACGGATTGAGGGAAGTGATGATTCTCCTCTGTTCAACACTGGTGAGGCCAAACTTGGAGTATTGCATCCAGTTTAGGTCCCCCCCACTACAGAAGGGATGTGGACAAATTGGAGATAGTCCAGCAGAGGGCAACAAAAATTATTAGGAGGCTGGGGCACATGACTTATGAGGAGAGGCTGAAGGAACTAGGGTTATTTAGTCTGCAGAAGAGAAGAGTGAGGGGGGATTTGATAGCAGCATTCAACTACCTGAAGGGGGTTCAAAAGAGGATTGAGCTAGGCTGTTCTCAGTGGTGGCAGATGACAGAACAAGAAGCAATGGTCTCAAGTTGTAGTAGGGGAGGTCTAGGCTGGATATTAGGAAACACTATTTCACTAGGAGGGTGGTGAAGCACTGGAAGGGGTTACCTCGGGAGGTGGTGAAATCTCCATCCTTAGAGGTTTTTGAGGCTCGGCTTGACAAAGCCTTGGCTGGGATGATTTAGTTGGTGTTGGTCTTGCTTTGAGCAGGGGATTGGACTAGATGACCTCCTGAGGTCTCTTCCAACCCTAGTATTCTATGATTCTATGATTCTAATAAAACCCCTAGGTGTTTTATCATCAGCAGTGTTATGTGATCAGTCTACAATTTTCTTGCCCTATAGGTAGATTTTAAAAAATATTGTTAATAGTCCTTCTCTTAACTTGCATTATTTATTATTCATGTTTTCCCCCCATCCTGAGAATAACTGAGTCTGCATATAGTGTTTCTGCCTTAGTTAACTGGTCTTCCCCATGCCTTCCATATTGCTAGTCTTTCACTCTTATGTGCCAAGGATTTTGCCTGTATAGAATGACTTGGCTAGGTTTTTTATGTAGGGAAACCAGAATGAAACTGAAAATTATTCTGACACAAAAGGACCTTCCTTAGCAGAACTGCTAGACAAAGAAAAATAAATTAGAAGCATGTATGATGTCACCAGAGTAAATGAAGCTTTGTTAAATCCAGCCACTGGCTAGGGAATTAAAGAATCAGTCCTGTTCCTGTTGAAGTCAGTAGCGTAGGTGTTCTGCTACTGAGTTCAAGGGGAGCCCTAAATTACTGGCCTGATCTTGGGACTGCCTGTCTGAGTCCAGCACAGCTCAGGAAGGTGGGTGCAAAGATTGTTGTACGGCAACTTTTATATCTTCCAGATCCAGGGCCGCAGGACTACTATAAGTTACACTGGCTGGTGACAGCATCTAGGGTACTCATATGGAAGCTGGGAGTTGACCAGATATAACAGCTCCCCAGCCACAATCCCTATGCTATGACAGAATATAGGGGAATTGTAGCAATCGCTAACCAATCCTATGCCACTTGGGGATTCTACCATACTGAGAAAAGGAGTACCTGTGGCACCTTAGAGACTAACAAATTTATTAGAGCATAAGCTTTCGTGAGCTACAGCTCACTTCATCGGATGCATTTGGTGGAAAAAGCAGAGGAGAGATTTATACACACACACACACACACACACACACAGAGAACATGAAACAATGGGTTTATCATACACACTGTAAGGAGAGTGATCACTTAAGATAAGCCATCACCAGCAGCGGGGGGGGGGGGAAAGGAGGAAAACCTTTACCTCCTTCCCCCCCCCCCCCCCCGCTGCTGGTGATGGCTTATCTTAAGTGATCACTCTCCTTACAGTGTGTATGATAAACCCATTGTTTCATGTTCTCTCTCTCTGTGTGTGTGTGTGTGTGTGTGTGTGTGTGTGTGTGTGTGTGTGTGTGTGTGTGTGTGTATAAATCTCTCCTCTGCTTTTTCCACCAAATGCATCCGATGAAGTGAGCTGTAGCTCACGAAAGCTTATGCTCTAATAAATTTGTTAGTCTCTAAGGTGCCACGGGTACTCCTTTTCTTTTTGCGAATACAGACTAACACAGCTGCTACTCTGAATCCCATACTGAGGGAATCTTTGATTAGCCTGTTAAACCATTTTAACCATCAGAGTAGTGAAAGCCAGCAGCAGAGGGGTCAGAATTTTACTCGTAGAATGGAAACATGGGAGAGAGAATATTGTGTCAGAAATAAATTATATTAGGGTTTTTTTGGCTGATCGCAGAAACAAAGTGGATTGATGTAGAGAATGAACAATATATAAGTCTGATCCTTATATTTTACTATAGATTTTCTGGACAGGATAAGGAGGTGGAACATTAAATATTTTATAGATAAAAGATGCTTCTTAAGAGGGCAATACAGTTGTCCTAGGTGATTTCCTCTACCCAGACACTGATTAGCAAAATAATAATGGAAAAGCTCCAGCACAAAGTTTAGGACAGGATTTTCTCCTTATACTGTAAGTTGAACAGCCAACAAAGTCAAAGGCTATTCTGGAGATAAGGCAAGTACAGTCAGATAAACTAAGTGGAGTTGAAAAGGAGTACTTGTGGCACCTTAGAGTGGAAGTTGGAGAGCACCTAGGATTTAGCTATTGTAATATTGTTAAGTTTGAAATGTTGATGGGTGTCCATAGAAAGGGCAGTAAACACAAAATTTTTGGATTTTTAAAAAGCTGACTGTGAAGGAATGGGAAATTAGTTGAAAAATTGGCTGAAATTCAATAATTCATGAGAAATCAATTGTGGAAAAGTGGGAAACTATTTCAGGCAGCGCTCATTCCTGGTAAAATGAAATAAAATAAAGCTAAAAGGACAATAAAAACAATGTAATCAAACAAAGGTTTTTTGATTCTTAGAGCTATGTAGAAATGAATGCATTGCAAAAATTTGAAGAAACTGAGAAGGCAGTTGGGAAAGTTATAAAAAATAATTATTTATAGTAAAAAAGGAAAAAAGATCAAAATATAGACGTCATTTAAGAGAATGTTTAAGTGTTCTCCAAACAGAAGAATATCTAACAGGAATAATATTAAATACTCACAATAATGGCTAAATTATGTTTTCATTCAGACAATTGTCAAACCAAAATAAATCTAGTGAAATCTGTGCAGCCTGTCTAGCTTTCCACTAGATGATATGAAAGGAGACCAGGCCCTCATGATATGTAGGATGATTACTGTTATAATTAGGGCTAAAAGACACAGACAGCACACTTTCTGTGAAACTGTTAGATTGGCTGTCCTCTCTTTGCCATGGTTGATCTATCTGCATAACTTGACTGGAATTAATGGCTGGAGATGAGACACCTCATCATTCTGAAGGAGCTTTTTCCCTGCTCACTGTTGTTTTGCTTTAATCTCCTCTCCTTATATGTCTTTATTTTCTCTCTCTCTCTCATATGTTATGGCAGTGGTGCTGAATGTTGATAAGACAAAACATGCTGCAAGCATTTATTATTGCATAACATGCTTAAGTACTGATCACTTAACTCATGTTCTAATATGTACCCAGAGGCAGAGGGCTGTTTAACTACCTTGGGGAGTTTTTATGGCGTCCAGGATCACCGTAGTCAGGACTGAAATTTCCATTCCCATATTTGTAGTACTAAGGGTTCATTCAAATACAAATGCATAGTCAAAGAAACATCACACCGAGTTGCAAGAAAAGAAAGCCAGGGTTGTCTCAGCTTGTCCTTTTGTGATGCTTAGATACCATGGGGGAGGTAAAAGAAGTTGAATAGAAAAGACTAGATCATTATATTGGGTTTTATGTAGTTTACTCTGGAGGGGGTGGGGAGGGAGGCATCTTTGAGATAAGAATTTTACAAGAAAAAAAAAAGTTTTGTCTGCTGTGCATGGCCTTTGTGGGATCTCATGGTGCTTTTGATAAGAGAAGGGTTTGCCCAATGTACTTAAGCAACATTTACTCTTCCTCTGACACCTGCTATATGTACAAGTTTGTTGCTGCCCTCCATCTCAGAAATGGCTGTGTGTCAATAGGGCTAAATGTATATGGTCTGCTAAGTGCTTTGGGAACTTTTGGGATGAAAGGTGCTATATAAATTAAAGATATTATTAATGATTATTATTATTGTACAACTACATCATCTAAGAAAAAGCAAACAAACCAGAGGGGAGGGAAAAGAGAAATATGGCTGAAAACCTGCATTTGGTCCTAGGAGAACAGAATGTATATTCAAATAAAGTAAGAAGTACTTAGAACACCTGTCACACCAGCAGCTAATAACATCTAATAGTGATGTTGGAGAATATGGTTTGTCATTTTGCATTGATGTTCCCATCAGCAGGAGGAGAAAGGTTACTAGCTAATGGGTCTTGTCCTGTATTAGCATGGTTGATCCCTGCTGATAACTCAACAGGGTAGCATGTGCAGCAAAGGTAGAACTTATGCTTATTTAGATGAATCCACTCTTATTCATCATCCCAGATGATGTTATGGGAAGGTATCCCTGAAATCACCTGCAGACTCTAGCTGCGATAAAAATGTAACAGATACTCCAGAGACTATAGATATTCTTCATCTGGAACAGCACCAATTTGACTGTATACATCACTTCCACATTCATATATGAATGTTTCTTGTTCTACAGGGTTTTTTGTTACTGACACCAACAGCATTAAACTATACTATATGCCTAGGAAAACAGATACATGAGTTCCCTTGCTCAAAAGCTGACCTTCCAACAACGATTTTAAACTGAAAATATTGAAACCTGCTAGAAGAATTCCTATTGCTAAAAAAAAGAAGGGGGGGGAATACAAATAGAGGATATGAGTTATAAGAGGATGCAGTGAGCTGCTTCTGGCTTAATGTATAAAGCAATTTTTTTCCCCACTGGGAATACAGGTTAAATGAAGATTGTTACCTTCTGTCCTATTTGTTTATTGATCCCTGCTTCTTCTCAGAGAACACACACAATGTCACACTATAGGTCTCATGTAGAACAGTAATAATCAGGCTGATGATGAAATCAACACTAATCATTGACTTTGCTTTTCTTCATCCATCTCAAATCTTTACCAAGCTTCCTAGACAATGGCTCCATTTCATTTTAAACATTTTTCTGTTTTTAATTGTAAAAGAAATGGTCAGATCACTTAAGGAAATAAGCCAATGACCTAAAGTAAGCAATGACACTACAGTATATTGGAAGACTGTAGTCTTGGTGTGGGTGATGATATTAAACTTATTTTAAAATAAATTAACATTGGAAAGTGTTTATATATCAGGGAAACCTACAGATTTCCAGCTCTTGAGAGGTACAAAAAACTGTTGTCTTTCAATTATTAAAAAAAAAAAAAAAGCAAAGTTCCTAGTCATTTTCAAACCTGATTGCAGCTGCAATCTATTTGATTGTGGGTGGAATACAGCTCTCTCCAAGCAAGCCCAAATAAATAGGATTTGTGCAGCGGTTGATAGGGCCAGCATCCATTTTCTCACCCTCCTGGCTATCTTGCAACATCTCCAGGGCAGTTTTTATGACTGTCAGAGTGATCCCAATACCAATGCGATTCCCACAGGACCCAGTCCTCCTTTATGGTCTCACCTTCTACAAACAGGGTTATACATGCATGTATTTGGAGCTATTTTTGGGTATGTGACCCAAGACTTTAGTGAGAATTTTTATTTTTCATGTAAAACTTACAGAGAGGGGCAAATAATGGAATATTTTTTACCCCAAATCTGGAGAAGGAGCTTTGTGGATCTTCAGCCCCTTTCTCTGTAGAGGAGACCCAACTAAAGGACCTCTGATCAACTCTGATTCTGCTGCTGTCAGAGGAACTGGCAATGACAATCCAGACTTCAGCTGGCTCACAAATAGCACTGATGCTTGTGCTGTTCAGCAAATTTAGTATTCAGTTCCCTGATTCCCAGCAAGTTCCAGCAGTCAGCTCTGCATTTTTAATGTTTTTCACCATAGCCAGAGATCACAACTGGAGATATTAACAATTGAAGACACCTCTTCTATATTGATTCCATGTCAGTCAAGAAAATATAATGAGCAAACAGTTGCTGTAGTGGTCTACTGCTGTCTGCAATCTATATCACAAGCAGTTCGTTGGTATAGTACAGAAGAATGATGCCTGACCTTAGCATTTTAACCTTTGAGTGTCTAAGTTGCCAGCCAGCTAGTGTACCTTTTGAACAAACATTTCAAGCTGTGATAAACATCACTGTCCCAAGATTTGGATTGGTACCAAAATGCAGTCTGTCATTTTTGTAAATTAAACATCTGACATTCTCAATTCTCTACAGGGTATACAGAAGCCGCAAGTTATCACTGAATGCATCCGATGAAGTGAGCTGTAGCTCACAAAAGCTTATGCTCAAATAAATTTATTAGTCTCTAAGGTACCACAAGTACTCCTTTTCTTTTTGCCAATACAGACTAACACAGTTGCTACTCTGAAAAAAGTAACAATGATAACGACTAAGGAACTGACTAAACAATAGTCCCAAATAAAGCAGCATTATATTATTCAATACTACTTACAGCAAGGCAAACAACATTTAAGATATAAACCTTGGTTAGATAGGTCATGCACAAATACCACCTCTAATAGACTATATATCTTACACTTTGTGATGACTTAATTTCAGGATGTTTTAGTTTAAGTGGGTGGGTGGGAACTGTTTTGTTAAAGTTGGAATACGTTTTTGTTCTCTGACCCATTCTAATGATCTGTTTGTGATCCCGAGAACTTCTTTCTCTGCTTTCACTCCTAGCTCCTATGTTCTGGCCATATCTGAGAAATTTCCCCATTGGTGCAAAACAAAGGAATATATAAACATGTGAAGTCTGGAAATTGCCTACCTTAAAGAAAGAGTATGCCGTAATAATAAAAGAACATCTAGTTGCAAGCTTTAAAAAGTAATGCTGAATGGAAACACAGTTTTTAGACTCTATCTTGTGTAGCATGGTTCATCTCCTTGTTACCTTGTCTTCACTTACTTATTGACTCCTCTCTGCTGTTTTGATCTTCCATTTTCCCTTTCTTTCCTCCTTTCTCTTTTTATTTTCTGCCACTCACCATCAGTTCATAGTTTTTTTCAAAAAAATAAAAAAAATTAGTACTCATGAAAGTAAGGGATTAAAGTGCTAGGGCCAGGTGTAGTGCAGGCAGGTGCTATGCAAACTTCACTGTACATTGTTGTTAATGTACCTCTACTCAACTTACAAAACAGCCATTCCTAGAGTAAGGGTATCTCTTTGGGGCATATGCCCTTCTGGCCTAAAACCATCAAGAAACAGCCAGCACAAATCATGAGAATTCCTCAGTCTTTTCAGAGTGGCTGCTGTGCCATATTGCCCTTTCTGGGAGCTAGGGCCCAGAGCTGGTGGGGATGACTACAAGTTCTCCTCTCCATTCTAGTGGATGAAGACCAGGACTCAGTTTTCAAGTCTTTGTCACATCTCAGCTGCAATACAATAATGCAATATATGAGTGCATGAAACCTTCGGCATCTACACAGCAACACAGGCTACATCAAGCACTTCAAACCTGCCATCCACTCTCTGCACTGACCTCCCATAGAATTTCAAATCAAGTTCAAGGTTTCAGTCTGTATCTTCAAACCCAGGATACCTAAGCCCATCTAAAATATGAAGACCACAGTTGACAACTATGCTCCTCTGACACAATGGAACAATGTAAATCTTGTATGTGCAGGAGCCAGAACCTTCTCTGGGGACAATCTGAGATTATTTAATGAATTCCCAACCAGGAGCTAAGGACCATCACAAACCTTTCCACTTCTTTGACCTTGCCTTCGCTAATGTAAACAATAGCAATAGGTATATTTATTTTAAAAGACAAACCTACCCAAACAAGAGACTCCACTGCACACATTTCTTGTTTTGTTGAGAGGATGAGAAAATAAGCATTGTGCAACAGAAGTGTAGTAACATTGCTTAATGCACTATTGAAAGGCATTTAGGTACTCTGGTAATGAGTGCACTATAAAAACTATATAGAATAGAAAGCACCAGTGAAGGAATAATGACTTGGGCAAGAAATACCTTAATGAAATTATGTTGTCTTTTGACAGAAATGTACCCTGTAGAATAGTTATGTTATTCCCTACCTCCTTCCCCTCACCACTATCCATTTCTCAAGGGCCCCAATTCAGCCATCTATCTTGGACTTAACTTTCTTAAATGCTTTTTTGAATTGGGATATAGATTTGTGGGGCTCAGCTTCTACACTGGAGCTAGTGTAGAATGCTACACTATAACATTAATTTAATGCTTTATTTGCTGTCTGTCATGCAGATCATTAATAGATAAGGTTGCCAACTTTCTAATTGCACAAAAGTGAACACCCCTGCTCCACCCCGTCCCCTATTACCAAGCAGTCCAGCTATATTCACATCTTGGACCAGATCCTGTCCTCTACTTAGGTCTGGAGCCATGGTGTCAGAGACTGGGACATCGGCGGTTGTGCCCAGTGGTTGGAGACAAAGTCAATAGCCAGGAATAGACACCCAGGGTCAGTGCCAAAGTCAGGAATCCAACCTAAGGGTTAGAACAGGAGTCAGAACCAGATGCCAGAGCCAAGGGTCAGAGCCAAAGTCAGATGTCTGGAATTCAAGCTGAGGGTCAGAACTGGGTTAGCTGGAATAAGGCAAGGAAGGAGCAGTGCTGGGTCCAAGGCTGGAACAAGGCAGGATCCAGGCCAGCAACAAGGAAGTACAGGAACTATCGCAGCCATAGGCTAATGCTTTGAGCAACCACTGAACTTCTGCTGTGCTGGGCTTAAGAGCTGGCCCGCTGATTCTTTCCACCAACCAAGGAGTGTAGCCAATACGACAGTTACATTTGTTAGGTTGTTAGGTTGCCCAGTTACTAAGTCTGCTGCAGACCCTGATTTCTGACACATGGTTGGATTAGAGTCACATACAAAGTAGGAGATCATGTATAACTGCCTCCACTACCCCACACCTTATAATGTTATCCTTGCCTCTTTCATTCTTCAAGATTTGATTCTGATCAACAGGGAGAAATAGGTTTTGAATCAGAAGGTTGAAGGTAATTTGGGTGTAAGTGATCATGAAATAATAGATGTCATGATTCTAAGGAAATAAAGGAGTGAGAGCAGCAGACTAAGGACAACAGACTTCAAAAAAGCAGACTTTAACCACCTCAGGGAATCAGTAGGTAAGGTCCCATGGAAAGAAAATCTAAGGGAAAAAGGAGTTCAGGAGATCTTGCAGTGTTTTAAGAAGACAATATTAAAGACACAGCAACAAGCTATCCCAATGCAAAGGAACTCTAGGAAGAATAGTGTAAGGCCAACATGGCTCCATTAGGAGTTCTTTGGTGGCCTGAAAATCGAAAAGGAATCCTACAAAAAGTGGAAACATAGAAGAATTGCTAAGGACAAGTATAAGCATGTAGGGACAAAATCAGAAAAGGCTAAAGAATAAAATGAGTTTACCCTAGCAAGTAACATAAAAGGCAATATGTTCTATAAATACTCTAGGAGCAGGTGAAAGATGAAGGAAATTGTTGGTCCTGTACTTAGTTGTGAAGGTGAGCTAATAACTGATGATATCAAGAAGCCTGTTGTTTTCAATGCTTGTTTTGCTTCAGTCTTCACTAAAAAGGTTAACAGTGACTAGGTATTCAACACAATTAATATTAACAACAAAGGGGAAGGAAAAGAAGCCAAAAATAAAGAAAGAACAGGTTATATAATATTTAGATAAACTAGCTGTATTCAAGTTGTTAGGGCCTGATATAATTCATCCTGTGATATTTAGGGAACTAGCTGAAGAAATCTCAGAGCCATTAGCAGTTATCTTTGAGGCCAGGACAGGTCCCAGAAGACTGGAAAAGGCAAATGTAGTACCTGTCTTTAAAAAGGGGAACATAGAGGACTAGGGAATTATAGACAAGTCAGTCTAACTTCAATACATGGGAAGATACTAGAAGAAATTATAAAACAATCAATTTGTAAGCACCTTAAAGATAGCAGGGTTATAAGGAATAGCCAGCATGGATTTTCAAGAACAAATCATGCCAAAATATCCTAATTTCCTTCTTTGACTGGGTTACTGGCCTAGTGCATAGGGGAGAAGCAGTACATTTACTATATCTTGATTTTAGTAAGGCTTTTGACACAGCTTCACATGATATTCTGACGAGCAAACTAGGGAAATGTGGTCTAGATGAATTTACTACAAGGTGGATGTACAGTTGGTTGATAGACCATACTCAAAGAACAGTTATCATTGTCTGGGAGGGCATATCAAGTGAGATACCGTAGGGGTCAGTCCTGGTCTGGCACTATTCAATTCTTTCCCCTAATGACTTGGATAATGGAGTAGAGAATATGATTATAAAATTTTCAGGTGACACCAAATGGGAGGGGTTCCAAGCATTTTGGATAACAGGATTACAATTCAAAATGACCTTGACAAATTGGAAAATTGGTCTGAATTCAACAAGATGAAATTCAATAAAGGTAAGTGCAAAATACTTCACTTAGGAAGGAAAAATACAATGCACATCTACAAAATGGGGTCAAACTGGCTACATGGCAGTAATGCAGAAAAGGATCAGGAGGTTATAGTGGATCACAAATTGAAGATGAGTCAACAATGCGATGAAGTTGCGAAAAAGACTAATACTATTCTGGGGAGTGTTAACAGGAGAGTCATATGTATGACAAGATAATTTTGTCCCTCTCTACTTGGCACTGGTGAGGCCTCAGCTAGAGTACTGTGTCCAATTCTGGGAAAGATGTAGACAAATTGGAGAGCAACACAAATGATAAAAGGTTTAGAAAACCTGATCTATGAAGAAAGGTTAAAACCACTGAACATATTTAGTCTTGTGAAAAGTGGAGTGAGGGGTTCTGAACCAGATAGGGCTTCAAATATGTTAAGGATCATTACAAAGAGAAGTATGATCAATTGGTCTGCATGTCCAACTTTGTCTCTTCCTTATCTTCACACGATCTTCTTTTGATTGTATTGCTTTCAGTGGTAAAGACATCTTATTATCCACACTCTTTCTAAGGATTAAACATTTTAAGAAATTGCTGTGACTTTGTCTCCTTTCTTTTCCTATTCCTTACTCTCTATTCTGGTACTGAAAAAGCTCTGTCAAAAACAAATGTGTTAAATGTGCGTTTTAAGAAGATAAGCAGTATGATCTAGGGGATAGTGCACAGGACCAAGAGCAAGGAGAACTGGGATCTCTTCTTGAATCAGCAACTGATTTAATGTGTGATGTTTTGCAATTGAATTGACCTCTGTGATCCATTTCCTAGTCTGTAAATTAAGGTTAATAATGCTTGCCCCTTATAATCATTTTGATATCTATAGTACAAAGTGCTAAGAATTGTCACAAATCTTTGGCTAACTAGGACATCATGGAGGACAGCTTTCGTATTCCATCTGAAGCAATTAATGTACTTTAGGTCTGAGGGTTAGGACAGTAATTCATCACTAAATTCCAGTGAAGAGGGTATGTTGTGCGAGTAGCTTAATTCCTTGGCCCTGCTCATGCTGTGAATACTGCATGTGCTGTAGAAATCTGTGTGTCAACTGATGTCCTTCGAAAACAGCTTTGTTTGCCTGTGAAGGAACCATGCTGAATCCAGATTTCAAACAAGCCAGCATAGGTCAAATAAAGTCAAAGCAGAATGACAAACAAATATATCCAGCTGATTGACTCATAGATAGAGGGAATGCTGGATCTTCTAAAACAACTCATCCATAGTGGGAAGGTGGTATAGGTCACGAATGACTAAAACCGATTGCTTTGTAGATACAATAGACATGTTGCTGGACCACAGTCACCAACCTCAAATACAAGTTTTGCTATTTTGATTTTGACCATCAATATTGTTTAAACAAGGATTCATTAATTCATATTTGCTATTCTCTAATTTGAGGTACCAGGAGATCAGAATATGATTAATGACTCTTTGATTGAGAGGATTTTCTTTAGTACATATATTAATTCTGGCTTCTAATGTTACTTCTGTGCACATGTTTATCAGGAGACAAGAAAGATGCCTTAGTCAATTATTGAAACCCCTCCTTTGCAGCCAAGAAGCCTAGATGTTCTGGAGAGGCTTGGGTATATACAGTACTCTTACTGTTACTATTGAGGATATCAGCTGCTGTGCTCTATACTAAGACATGTGTGGGATTTTTAAAAGTGCCTAAGTAGTTTAGGAGTACAAATCCCACTAACCTTCAATGGGGAACTTGCTTTTGAAAACCCCACCCTATATTCCTAATCTAAAAAACAGTGACCATGACAGGTAGTTTCATGTAGTATGAGTAGGTCCCTAACAAATTCATATCCATTTTGGCCAATTTTACAGTCATAGCATTTTAAAAATAATAAATTTTATGATTTCAGCTATTTAAATCTAAAATTTCTTGGTGTTGTAATTGTACGGGGTCCTGACCCAAAAAGGAGTTGTTGGGGGAGGTCGCAAGATTATTGTAGGGGGTGTTGAGGTACTGCTACCCTTACTTCTGTGCTGCTGCTGGCTGCAGTGCTGCCTTCAGAACTGGGCAGCTGGAGAGCAGCAGTTGCTGACCAGGATCCCAGCTCTGGTGGCAGAGCTGCCACCAGCAGCAGAGCAGAAGTAAGGATGGTATGGTATTGCCACACTTACTTCTACACTTACTTCTACACTTCTGCTGCCCAGCTCTGAAGGCAGCACAGAAGTAAGGGTGGCAATACTGTGACACCCCCCTAAAATAACCTTCCAACTTCCTTGCAACTCCCTTTTGGGTCAGCACTCCCAATTTCAGAAATGCTGGTCTTCCCCATGAAATCTGTATAAGCACACGAAAGACCAGATTTCACAGGAGAAATGAGATTGTATGGTCCGTGACACATTTTTCAGGGCTGTGAATTTGGTAGGGCCCTAAGTATGAGTGAGTGAGTGTGTAAAATATTTGTACTCTGGGCTCAATTGGGAAAGAGAAAGATTGAAAGTAGAATGTGAATGTATGAAGGGAGAGAAAAACTGAAGGGGGGAGTTAGATAGGGAAGAGGAGTGAAGGCACATTGGCTGGATGTGCAGCATGGCTTCCCCTGGCTGATGAGACACAAGTGTATATTAGGACAGAGAGTATGATGAGAACCACACTGGATGAGGCTAGGGAGGCTGGACAGCTGAATGGCTGCAGCTGTCATATGAAGGGAACCAATGTCAGTAGAGCAAGTGAGTAAAAAAAAAAAAGAGATCAGTCCTAGTATCAGAGTGTGAGCAATGTCAGGAGGCTAGGAACGCTATTCATGGCTGCTGCTCCTGTTCCTCATGTGGAATGAAGGAGCACAGTCTGCTGGCCCAATGGAAAGGAAGCAGCCATGGGGCCGGAATTCCCTAACATAACTCTGCATCCTCAGCTATAGGTAGTGCTCTTGGTTTTGGGAACCACTTAGTGTCTAAGTATTTTCATAGCCTACACACAACTGGCTTGTGGCTCCAACTGGGGAGGAGCACAAATCAATAGAGGTCTATGTTACCAAGAAAAAAGGACTCCGTCTATTCTAAACAGAAGAGACACTCCACCTTCTGTGGTGTGAAGGGATCACAATTCAGAGGTGTAAGTTAGGTTTGCTGCTCTCTGCCCTAGTATACACTTGTATCCCATCAGCCAACGGAAGACATCCTGCACAGCCAGCGAGTGTGCCTATTTTATGTTGATCTTAATATACACCACGTAATAATCACTGTAGGATGTTTTTTCTGTGTGTGTGTGTGTGTGTGTATTTCTTTGCATCCCCATCAGAAACTTCACAGCTCCCTTTCCTTTATTGAACAAAAAATGTACACTCAAACTATGGTATGTTAGAGGAGAAAAAAGTACTAGGGAGAACATTTCCTCTCAGATTGGTTTGATGGCTATCAAGAATAATACTGATGGAGAAGGGAGTAAATTACTTAATTAGTTCTGACTGGGGCAAGTACACACAGGATCTTCATTAGGCAGAGTTTTCCTTTCATAACTCCTATTTTGTCAAGGTATATATCTGATGTGAGGAAAAACCATACATTTTTGACAGTCTGATTATGTTCTGCACTCACATTATTTTGTGTTATGTTGCACGTTATAAAGTCTCTTGTTAATTGTTTGGTCTTTCTACACCATGGACTAAAGTAATTTACAATATCAGAAATTATTTGAAGGTCTGAACAGTTTTGTGATCAAACACTGACCATCAACCGAGAGCGAGAGCAAGTTTACTATTTAAAACAAAGTTTAGGAGTATATTAATCAATAAAAACAAATATAATGTGTATTTAATTTGCTAGAACTAAAGGAGTGATAGTCCACTATAAGTAACAAATTTGTTTTTCAAAAGGAAGAATGATTCCACTGTTTACTAACAGGAGATAACATTGCTGTGGCTGAATGAACAGTTCTCATGTGAATCAGAACCTACTCTATTGTAGTAACCTAATCAAACCTGATTTTTCTGATTTTGGATTTAGTGGCAAGACCTGGGTCTTTACCCAAAACAGGCTATTGACCATCCTTAAAGAATCCCCAAATCCGGCCTCCATCCCCAGAATGCAGGCAGCATCATAGCAAGTATCTTACGAAATAGTCATCACAGACTCTACAAGTCAGACTTCAGCCCTCACCCCTCATATTTGTTGACCAATCAATCGTTCCCTGACAAATGACAAGCTACTTCACTTTCTCCCATCCTAATTGCCATCTAGTGACAAGGCCCCAGATCCAGAAAGTTACTTAGGCACCTAACCCTCAGACTCAAGCACCCCAAGTCCTGGTTTTATGCTCTACTGTGATTTACAAAACTCCAGGGAAGCTGCTGCCCAATCCTATAAGTGCCTAAACTCACCTGGCATTTTTGCAGTAGAGGTTCCCTAGGCACCTATACTCCTACCTCTGATTATGTGCCCTATTGCCGAACTCTAGGCATCTGGACACCTAACTCCCTTAGAATCAGGGGAAAATATGTGCTTATCTGCTTAAATTGTGTCAGAGGTCACCTAGTGGATTGGATCCCATTCAAATTCTGGCTAAAGGAGGTGATTATAACTTTTAGCCTAGTGGTAGCGCATGCACGTGAGTTTTGGCAGACCCAGGTTCAATTTCGCACCTCTGGTGAGCATTGCGACACCTAAGTCCTTTTGTGGATCCAGGCCTAGAATATCAACCTTTTCTTAATAGGATATTGGCTTAATCCAATATGGGCCTAATCCAGTGTCCATGAAAATCAATAAGAGGACTTCAGTCATAATGCTTTGGATTGTGTCCCCACGTACTTGCACTTTTCTCCCTTGTTTCCCATTGTTTGATGCTATTATTTGTATCCATTTCACATTTTAATTTTTGTAAACAATTCAGGATTAGTTTTCGCCAATTCTGATTTTTCAGAACATTGTGTTCTTCTTCCAGTAGTGTCCCTATGTGCTCCACTTCAGGAGCACTTGCATCCTATGCACCTTTGATTGGAGATTTTTGATAGCAATGTCTCTCTGGCCTGAGCATGGGCTGCAGATATTCTTGTGCCCATATTGAGGACATATAGTGCTTCACATGCAAACAAAAATTGCAAGAAATCCTGCTTGAGGGGTCAATTGGGACATCAGTCTTTAGAGGATGTATTTCTTAATCTTTGGACACATATCCACCCACACTTCTCCTCTTCAAGGAGCTGAACAAGATTAAGCAGGACAGAGCCAGACTCATTCTCATTGCATCCATTTGAATGAAACCAATATGGTACCTTTATCTCATTCGTCTTGCTTGATGTCTGGCTTTAATGACTCCCAACTATTCCTCATCTGCTATCACAGAGTTTCTGCATCCCAACGTTCTTTGACTCAGTGCTTGGCTTCTTGATGGGCCTCAGTGACAGAGACTTCCTGTTCAGCAGAAGTACAATAGGTATTATTAAACAACAGGAAGGGATCTAAACAAAATACTTACTTTCAAAAATGGAAGATGTTATGTAAAGCTTCTGCTCAAATGCACTTGTAAGATCTGTAACTTGTATCATTAAGCTGTACAACCTTTTTGCAGACTTTGTAACACCAGTTATTGTTAGCATAGCCTTTTAAGTTTTGTAACCTTTGCAAGGTTTGTAACCTTTTCAGTTACTATTTGTATGAACCTCCAACCTTTGCAATATTCCATCCCGTGATCAGAGAGAGTGTGATCAAGGGGCAGAGTGTTGTAGGAGCAGCAGTGATCTGTATGCTCTGTATGACTATGCTCTGTATAACCTGTATGCTCAAAAGGTCTGTTACACTCCTCCCCCCCGCCGCTTTGTCTCCTCTCCCGCTTTGAATATCTGTTGTCATAAATATAAAGGGAAGAGTAGCCACCTTTCTGTATATAGTGCTATAAAATCCCGCCTGGCCAGAGGCAAAACCCTTTCACCTGTAAAGAGTTAAGATGCTAAGGTATCCTCGCTGGCACTGACCCAAAATGATCAATGAGGGGACAAGATACTTTCAAATCTGGAGGGAGAGGAACAAAAGGTTTTGTCTGTCTGTGTGACGCTTTTTCCAGGAACAGATCAGGAATGCAAGCCTTACAACTCCTGTAAAGTTAGTAAGTAATCTAGTTAGAAAATGCATTCGATTTCCTTTTGTTTAGTGGCTTGTAAAATAAGCTAGGCTGGAGGGAATGTATATTCCTGTTTCTGTGTCTTTTTGTAACTTAAGGTTTTGCCTAGAGGGTTTCTCTATGTTTTTAATCTGATTACCCTGTAAGATATTTACCATCCTGATTTTACAGAGGGGATTCTTTTACCTTTTCTTTCATTAAAATTCTTCCTTTAAGAACCTGACTGATTTTTCATTGTTCTTAAGATCCAAGGGTTTGCGTCTGTATTCACCTATGCAAATTGGTGAGGATTTTTATCAAGCCTTCCCCAGGAAAGTGGGTTTGGGGGATATTTTGGAGGAAGATGTCTCCAAGTGGGCTCTTTCCCTGTTCTTTGTTTAAAACACTTGGTGGTGGCAGCATACTGTTCAAGGACAAGGCAAAGTTTGTACCTTGGGGAAGTTTTTAACCTAAGCTGGTAAGAATAAGCTTAGGGGGTCTTTCATGCAGGTCTCCACATTGTATCCTAGAGTTCAGGGTGGGGAAGGAACCTTGACATCTGTGAAGTGGCTTTCCCCATCCCCCGCCCTCCTGGAATGCTTGTGGGATGAATGGGCTGCTGGAACAGCTGGAAGATCAGAAGAGCTCCCAGGTAGACAAGGTGTCTGGGACTCTAATTAGGCAGCGCTCAAACACCCAATGCATGGACACGACCCAATGTGGAGTGTGACCAACCAGATCCAGCCAAGTCATCGAATAATTGCAGGCTATGAGGAACAGGCCCTTAAAAGGGGAAGGGGCTACGTGCTCAGGAGTGCACTCACAAGCTTGTATCTCCCGTGAAGGCCCTTTGCCTGGACTGCCTGGCCAGTGGTTTACCGCATTGCATTCCATCGTGCCTTGGGAAGACTTACCTTCATCACACCATCCATCGCTGTATTGTGAAACACTTACCTTGAAGTATCCTGACATCTCCAGTGCCGTTCCTGTCCTGGGAGCATGAGTATGCGAGTGTGAGTGTGAACCCCCCACACCCAACAATGACATCGTAATAAAACAATGTAAGGGTAACCCTGGGTTGGTTTCTAGGGAAATTGAGGTAACAGAAGAGTTTTAATCAGTGGTGTCTCCAGTGCCATTTTTTGCCTGATCACTCTTCCTTCTTCATGGTTCTTAATTATCTGTTGGATTTAAAAAAAAAATACTCATGACTTTCAATGAGTTCAGTAGAGGTTCCCTTGGCAGCTATCACAGCCTTTCATTCATATTTAGAGGGCTTCTCAGTGTTTACCCACACCATAATGGCAAGATTCATCAAGGGGTTGATTAACTTTTTTCCCTCAGATTGGAGAACCCACCCTTGTAAGGTTTTTAATCTTTGTTCTCAACTGTGGAAATGAAATCCTAAACTGCATTATACTCTTCAGCCACTAGCTAGAGCTGTGTGTAATATATCTCATTTAAGCTAACCTCAGCCATACCAGACAGTACATTATAGTATCTTTTAGAGAGAACATGTGTCTTGTGTATCTCTCTTTAGCCAGTCTATATCAGGTACAAGAGCCTGACCAGCTAGTAGCAGCCCTGCAACCTACCATGAGTAAGGTGTACGTGACAATTGCCTTATGAAACCTCCCTTGGAACCACTGCCCACTTGTTCCCTACTTCACCTTCTTCACCTGAAGACAGCTTTATTGGTGGCTTTCACTTCCACTTGAAGAGTTGGTGAAATGGGGGCTTTAATGGCAGATCCTCCCTTCACAGTAATTTTCAGGAGAAAAAATTTATTACAAACACATCCTAAATTTTTACTTAAAATACCTTCCATTTCCATATTAACCTGGTTATTCATCATCTGGGTTTTTTTCCAGAAGCCATGCCAGATGAGGGAGGAAGATTCCCTCCACACATTGAATGTCACAAGGATATTAGCCTTCTATTTGACACCAATTTTTAAAAAGGGCACCAGATGTGATCATGGCAACTACAGGGCGGTAAGACTGACTTCAGTACAAGACAAACTGGTTGAAAATATAGTAAAGAACAAAACTGTCAGACACATAGATGAACATAATTTCTTGGGGAAGAGACAACATGGTTTTTGTAAAGGGAAATCATGCCTCACAAGTACTAGAATTCTTTGAGGGGTTGAACAAGCATGTGGACAAGAGGGATCCAGTGGATATAGTGTACTTAGATTTTCTGAAAGCCTTTGATAAAGTCTCTTTAGCAAAGTAAGCTGTCATAGGATAAGAGGGAAGGTCCTCTCATGGATTGGTAACTGTTTAAAAGATAGGAAAGAAAGGATATAAATAAATGGTATGACAAAGCTCTGTCCTTGCCTCCATGGGTCCCGCGTTTCCTGGCGGATTTCGCTAGCCTCAGAGGCTCACTGTGACCCTCCAAATATCCCTTCTTTCTCTAGAGACAAGGGTCATAGTCTACTGAGCCATTTTCATCATAAGCCAGCAAGGGAGGTGAGGAGAAGTTATCCTTCCTTGCACAGTCTTTGTTGTCTCCCAGTCTCAATGATTAATCAGGGTCGAAGGTGGGGGGGGGGGGAGGGCCCACCCTCTACACTGGGCTCCAGCCAAGGGACCCTAATAGTGTCAGCTATGGTAGCTGACCTTTTAGAAACATGACATGTACAATTCCCTGGACTACTTTCCCCACAGCAGCCCTCACTTCCTCAAGCTCCACTTCACCCTTACCTCAGGGCCTCCTTCCTTATGCCTCATATGGTGTGTACTACTCACCCTCTCCAACCATGCAACTTCTTCCCACAGGTCCTGACATGCACTCCCACTTGACTAACTGGGAGGCTTTTAACTAGTTTCAGCCAGCTCCTGATTGGCTTCAGGTGTCCCAATCAACCTAGCCTTCTCCCTGCCTTCTGAAAAGTTCTTAATTGGCCCCAGGTGTCTTAATTGACCTGGAGCAGCTTCCATTTCACTTAATCTGGTACCAGGGATTTGTTGAGCCTGGAGCTAATCTATCCATCTCCCACTATTCTCCCATAGCCTTCTAGCTTGGAGGGAGGTGGGAAGCTGCTACTTCTGCTACTAGGCACGAAGCTCTGCCTGCTGCTCCAGCTGCTCCCCTGGCTGGGCCAGACATCCCGCCCCTGTTCTCTGCTACCTGGTTGCCGGACCCCCCACTTTGGGGGCTGCTACTGATCCAACAGCAGCCCCGGGGGGAAGGGGGCTGCTAGCCCACTCCCCAGAGAGGAGGAGTGAGGGACCCCAGCCACTGCTGTTGTGGATACCACCACCTGAGAAGGGTCCTTTCTGCCTGCCTGCACCACCACCTGGAGTTCCTGGAGCTGCTGCTGCTGCTGCTGCGGAGTCTGATGCCTGGACTGCTGAAGCCCGAGGAGGAGAAGAAGAGGACCATCTACCAGTGGGGGAGCACCTAGAGACTTTGCAGACCACCGTGGAGGGGGCCTAAGACTGAGTAACTTTCAAACTGTGCTCTTGTGGTGGGGGTCTTGACTGTGTTTCCAGGGGCACAGGGGGTGTGGCGTGGAGCTACCCCCCAATCCATCTGTGCATCCCCCCAACCCCACCACCACTACCACCACCACTGCCCCCTCCACCAACCCACTGGCTGTATACCATCTGCCTCAGCTCTTGCTTCTGGACTCAACTGCTTGCTTGGCTTGCCACGCCCTATTTCCACCCTTTGGGCCAGAAACAGCAGCCAGCTAAAAAAGACTTATGCAAGCGCACGTGGGTGCACGTGCCCCCCCCAGACTGTCTACACCCCAGCTTGCCCTTTACTACTTGCCCCATTTCCCACTTGTAGCTTTGCCCCCCCTTTTGTCCCAGCCCCCCGTACTAGCTTCAGTTTGTTTGCCTGCCCCCCCATTTCCTTCTGCAGCCTTTGTTTGTTTGCCCTGCCCCAGCCTCTGAAGCTAGCCCCTTGGTTTCCCTGTTCTACCTCCAGACCGCTTAGCCCCTTGCTCCATGTGCCCATGCCCCCATCCCTGCGCTTGTGCAACTCCCCATTTTAGTTTCAACCCATTTCACTGCACCCCAAATGTTGCTGTACCCCCCCTCCCCCAGTGCACCAAGAGGAGCCGGATTTCCACCTTGTGTCGGTGACTGACCCCTAACCCCTGATTGCCCCCCATCCAACCCACCCCTTTTGGCGCCCTCCTCCCCTGCCTGCAGCCTAGCAGGGAGGAGTGGTCAACCTGCTTCCCCTCTCCCCTCCTCCTTCTGGTGTCCCCGCTTCCCTCCTTGCTCATGATGGCAGGGGATGAGATGGGTGGGACCCCTCCAGCAGCCCGAGCTCCCCCTCCCCCACCTACCCCTCCGTCACCCCCCCAAGCTTCTACCTCCGCTGCCGAACCATCTGCCATCGCCTCCACTGGGACAGCAGCAGTGACGGGCATTGGGGTGACCTCCACTGCTGCCACATCTCTCCCCCCTCAGATTCGGGGGGAGCCCCTCCAGCCAGCAGGAAGGGCCAGGGGAAGAAGAAGGGGAAGGGCCCCACTAAGAAGACCAGGCCGTCCATGGCAGGGGCTGCCATCAATGCCCCGGCCCCACCGCCGGCTGGGGCGTCCCTCCCCGCTGTTCCCTCCACCAGCGCTGTGGGTGTCCCTCCCCCGGCCACCAGGGCGTACACCCAGGTAGCGGCAGCCCCCCCGCCTGCCGCTACGTCATCTCTCCTGCCCACTGCCTCCACTACTATCTATAGCGGCAAGGGCCCCTTTCCAACCATGACCAGGAAGCATGGCGTCCGTTGCCTCCTGGTGCCCGCCTCGCCCCACATGGAGACCTATGTGTGTGTGTTGGCGAGGGTGGTGGGGCCCAAGGCCATTGTGACGGCCTCCAAAATGTATGGCAAGGTCGTCTTCTTCTTAACATTGGATGCCGCCGCCCAGGATGCGGTGGAGAAGGGCCTGGCAGTAGGAGGCGTCTTTGTCCCCTTAGAGCCGCTAGAGGACCTGGGCATCCAACTGGTCCTGACCTCCGTCCCTCCCTTTCTCCCCAATGCCGCCCTGTTACCCGCTCTTTCTACCTTGGGGAAGCCCATCTCTGTCATTAGCCCTCTCCCGTTGGACTGCAAAGACCCTGCCCTCCGTCACGTCCTCTCGTTCCGCTGGCAAGTGCAGCTTCAACTGCCACCGGCGGTACGTGACGGAGAGGCACTGGAGGGGTCCTTCCTAGTCCCCTACCAGGGGGACCATTACCAGGTGCATTATTCCACGGGGGAAGCCCAGTGCTACCTCTGCCGGGCGATGGGGCACGTCCAGAGGGACTGCCCCCTGGCCCAGCAAGGAGGGGCATCCGGGACCCCCGAGCCACGGCAGGGCACCAGCCCCATCATCGCCGGCGCCCCTGGCTGCCCGGCGCCCGAAACCACCCTCCTCCTTCCCAGTCCACCATTGCTCCCACTCGGCCCCAAGGGGCACCTCTCCAACTATGCCCAGATGAGCGGGAGAGCCGAGCCCCGCCCTCGCTGTTTGCAATCTGGTGGAGCCTGTGGAGGAGGGTGCGGCAGGGACACTGCCAGGCATGGGAGAGGGCCCACCCAAGGGGAATCTTCCCTCCCTTGTGCTGCCCCACCGTTACCCCCTCGAGTCCCTGAGCCACTGCCTCTGCCCCCGACACAACCCCTGCTAGCCAGCCACTGGATGATGCCATGGAGGGCTGGGCCCTAGTCCAGGGGAAGCAGGGCAAGTGGAAGGCTCAAGCTCCGCTCCTCCCATCTGATGCGGAGGCCCCCCGGAAGACCAGGAAGGGGGGCACCGATGCCGAGCCTTCTGCTCTACCCACGGGTGTGTTCCATCAACCAGAGCTAGCTGGGGAAGACGTGGCAGCACTGGAAGGCAGTATCTCCCCTCCACGGGAGTCCCTCCCCTCCAAGACCCCCGAGGCACCATCTGAAACCCCAGTGTGAAACCCTGAAGCAACCGTCGCGTCAGGTGCCGGCGGGGAGAATCCCGGTGTAGCGGAAAACAATTTCCCGTCTATATATGAGGAGATCGAGGCCCTGGGTCTGACCCTGGTCACCCAGGGGGAGGACGATCCTATGCCAGCTGGCCTCGATCTGGGCGACTTCACTCCAGCCCCCCTCTCCAGGCTGCAGAGGGCACCCCGCTGAGAGCCGCTGAGCCAGTTGAGGCAAAGGCCAGTGCCACGCGGCTGGAACCTGAGCCACCTCTGGCATCCCTCGCTGGTGAGGAGCATTCGACTTCCTTCCTGGAAGAGGGCCCTACAGAAGAGAGTCCACCTCCTGATGCCGTGGCTGCCAAATCCACCAGAGAGTTTGCGCCCGGCATCACTGAGAGCCCTCTCCCCTCGAAGACTCTCACCTCTACCCCTGCCCCTGCCCTTATCCCGTCCACCTCCCGAGATGTTATTGCCACCCCTGGGACTGTCTCCTTCCCCTTTCCAACAGATGACTCCCAGGGAGTGGCCTTTGTGTTTACCCGTCCCGACCCACCAGCGGCTGCTAACCTGCCTCCGCTGCCCCCTATCGCCCCAGCGTTCAGGTCAACCCATGAAGAGCCCCATCGGGGGTCCACACCCTGTCTGCTCGTCTCGATGGGCCATGGGGCTGTACCAAGGGCCACATCGGGGAGTAACCAGACCATAACCCCAGCCCCCCATGTGCTGCCAGAGGAGTTGCGGGAGTTTCTAGAAGACGTCCGTGGATCCCGCAACAAAGTACAGCTTGCCCTCCAGCGATGCGGGGACTTTAATCAAATCCTCCAGGCTACAAGGGCCCTCATGGGGGAGGGTAAAAGGACCGGGAAGCAGGGCGCCGCGGCCTACCAGCGGGTCCACCTCTTCCGTGACTCCTTACTCACCTATGGGGTGGGTCACAGACTGCTGCGCGGCCCGCCGGGAGCCGCAAGCATCCCTGCCGGCGAGTATCCCCCCCAAGCCCTCCTCATGGCACCCTTTACCATCGCAACATTGAACACCCGCGGCTGTAGGATGGGTTTCCACAGGTCCCAGGTGCTCTCCTTCATCCGGGAGGGGAGGTACTCTGTGGTTTTCCTGCAGGAGACCCATACGGATCCGACCACCGAAGACAGCTGGCGGCTGGATTGGGGGGACAGGGTCTACTTTAGCCACCTCACAGTTTGTACGGCTGGAGTGGCGACCCTGTTCTCCCCCGAGCTACGGCCCGAGGTGCTGGGGGGTCACCGAGGCTGTGCCGGGTCGCCTGCTGTACCTCCGGGTCCGCATGGAGGGGCTCATAGTCAACCTCGTCAACATCTATGTCCCAGCAGCGAGCCCGGAGTAGCTGCAATACTATCAGCAGGCGTCCGCCTTCCTCGGCACCTTGGATCCTCATGAGTGCCTGGTCCTGGGAGGGGACTTTAACATCACCTTTGAGGAGCGGGACCTCTCGGGGACCGAGCAGAGCCCGGCCGCCGTCGCTGTTCTCCAGGAGATAGTCGAACACGACTCCCTGGACGTCTGGCGTGACAACCACCAGGATGACACTTCCACGTTCACCTTTGTCCGGGGGGAGGCCCATTGGTCACGCCACTCCCGGTTGGACCGCATTTATAATCACGCTTTCATCTTTCACGAGCCCACTCCTCCAACATCCGGCCGGCCCCATTTACTGACTATCATATAGCCACCATGACAGCCTCCATCTGTGCAGAGAGGCCGGGGCCGGCCTATTGGCATTTTAATAACAGCTTGCTGGAGGATGGGGGCTTTGTGGCATCCTTCCGGGAGTTCTGACTGGCCTGGCAAGGGCAGCGGCGTGCCTTTCCCTCGGCGCGGCGGTGGTGGGACCTAGGGAAGGTGCACGCCCAGCTCTTCTGCCGTGACTACACCCGGGGCGCCAGCTGACGGAGGGATGCGGTGATAGAGCAGTTGGAATGGGAGGTCTTAGAGCTGGAGAGGTGTCTGGAAGCCACCCTCGAGGATCCACCCCTCTGCGGAGCATGTCGGGAGAAGTGGGAGGTGCTCCGGACCCTCAAGGACCATGGGGCCCAGGGTGCCTTTGTTCGATCCCGCATCTGTCTCATTCGGGAGATGGATCGTGGCTCCCGCTTCTTCTACGCCCTGGAGAAAAAGAGAGCGGCTAAGAAACATATCAGCTGCCTACTGGCAGAAGATGGCACCCCCCTCACGGATCCGGTGGAGATGTGCGGGAGGGTGAGAGCCTTCTACGCAAGCCTTTTCTCCCTGGATCCGACCGATCCTAACGCTTGCAGAGCGCTGTGGGAGGAGCTCCCAACATTCAGCGCGGGCGACCGAGACCGGTTAGAGCTGCCTCTCACTCTGGCTGAATTCTTGGAAGCCCTCCGTCTCACGCCCACCAATAAATCTCCGGGCATAGACGGGCTGACCGTGGAGTTCTACCGCGTCTTCTGGGACGTCCTGGGCCCAGACCTAGTCACCGTCTGGGCCGAATCTTTGCAGAGCGGGGTCCTCCCTCTTTCATACAGGCGAGCCTTGCTGGCCTTATTGCCGAAGAAGGGGGACCTCCGCGATTTACAAAATTGGCGTCCCATCTCGCTCTTCAGCACGGACTACAAAGTCGTGGCAAAAAACATCTCACTGCAGCTAGGGTCCGTGCTGGCGGACGTGGTCCACCCAGACCAGACCTAAACCGTCCCGGGCCGCAGCATCTTCGACAACCTATATCTGGTCCGGGATCTATTGGAACTTGGGTGTAGGGATGGTCTGTCCTTAGATCAGGAGAAGGCGTTCGACAGGGTGGATCACGGGTATCTCCTGAGCACTCTGTAAGCGTTTGGCTTCGGACCCAGGTTTGTGAGTTTTCTCCGGGTGCTGTACGCCTCCGCAGAGTGTTTGGTCAGGCTCAACTGGACCCTGATCGAACCGGTCAGCTTCAGGCGAGGAGTATGGCGGGGTGCCCCCTCTCGGGCCAGCTGTATGCTCTGGAGATTGAGCCCTTCCTCTGTCTACTCCAAAGGAGGTTGACAGGGTTGGTGCTGCAGGAGTCGGAGTTGCGGCTGCTCCTGTCGGCATACGCTGATGACGTGCTCCTCGTGGTCCAGGACCCGGGCGACTTGGCGTGGGTGGAGGCTTGCCAGGCCATCTACTCGGCAGCGTCCTCCGCATGGGTCAACTGGGTCAAGAGCTCTGGCTTGGTGGTAGGGGACTGGCGGCAGGCGAGCTCCCTCCCACCCGCTCATCAGGCCATCCGGTGGAGCACGGGTCCGCTGCTCTATCTGGGTGTTTACCATTCTGCCACGCATCCCTCTCCGCCGGAGAACTGGCAGAATTTAGAGGGCGGGGTGATAGAGCGGCTCCAGAAATGGACAGGACTACTCCGGTGCCTCTCCCTTCAAGGGAGAGCGCTAGTGCTTAATCAACTAGTCCTGTCCATGCTCTGGTACTGGCTCAACATCCTGGTCTCGGCCCCGGGTTTCCTGGCCAACCTCTGGACATCGATTCTGGAGTTCTTTTGGTCAGAACTTCACTGGGTCCCTGCAGGGGTTCTGCATCTACCTCTGGAGGAGGGAGGGAAGGGCCTAAAATGTCTGCTCACTCAGGTCCATGTCTTCCGCCTCCAGACCCTGCAGAGGCTCCTTTACTGTGCAGGTAGTCCGGCGTGGAGCATACTGGTGAACGCCTTCCTGCGCCGCTTCCGAGGGCTCCGATACGACCCGCAGCTCCTTTATCTCCTTCCGAGAGGTCTTCCACGAGACCTCTCCGGGCTGCCGGTCTTCTACCAGGACCTCCTCCAGACCTGGAAACTCTTTTCAACGACCAGGTCCGTGGCGGCCACCGAGGGGGCAGATCTCCTCGCGGAGCCCCTGCTACACAATCCCCAGCTCCGTGTGCAGGTGGCGGAGTCCCGCTCGGTGCACCAGAGGTTGATCCTGGCAGAGGTCACAAGAGTCGGAGACCTCCTGAACTATGACTGGGGAGACTGGATGGATCCCCTGACGCTCGCTCAGCACATGGGGCTTTCCAGACCTTGTACTCCCCGGTGCATACTTCAGGAGGTGAAGGCCGCTTTGCCGCCTGCTGCTCGGGTTCATCTCGACCGGGTCCTGCACGAGGGCACGCCCCGCCCACCCGTTACCCCAGGCCCGCCGGACCTTTTAATTGGACCCTGCCCTGTGGACCCAACCGACCCCTTCACCCCTTCACTAAAAGCCGGCTGCACAAGATGCAGCCAGTCTGCTTTCAAACCGCGGCAAGAAAACATATCTACACGCTCGTGCTCCACACCCTTCACGCTCGCACCCTCGTGTCCTGCCCCGATACAAAATGGCGGGACCTTCTGACACCTTTCGAATGTGAGGAGACCCGGTGGACCAGCCTATATTCCACCTTCGCCCCTAGGCCCGCCGGGGATGTCAGTTGGCGGTTCCTTCACGGAGCCGTGAGCACGGGCGTGTACTTGGCGCAGTTCACTTCAATCCCAGACACCTGCCCCTTTTGCGGTGTGAGGGCTACCCTGGCACATGTATACCTGGAGTGTGCCAGGTTGCAGCCCCTATTCTGGCTCCTCACCAATATATTATTACGTTTTTGGTTGCACTTCTTCCCTCACCTTCTCATTTATGCACTCCCTATCCGTGGCCCCACAAAGTCACGGGATGTCCTGGTCAACCTCCTTCTGGCCATAGCTAAAATGGCCATCTACAAAACCAGAGTGAGGAGGTTGGCCGATGGAGTCTCCTGTGACTGTGGGGCCTATTTCCGATCCTCGGTACGTTCACATATCCGGGCAGAGTTCCTCTGGGCAGCATCCTCTGAATCTCTTGACGCCTTTGAGGAGCAGTGGGTGCTGTCCGGAGTTCTTTGCTCGGTGTCCCCGTCCGGTTCCCTTCATTTGACCCTTTGACCGCACTCCTGTCCCTGTTATTTTATTAGTTGTCCCCCGGAATTCTTTGGGTATCTAGGTCCTGTGGTTCCCCCTTTTAGGCTGGGAGGGATCCTTTAGCGGTGACGGGGTTTCGACCGCCCACTTCCCGGATCCCAATAAGACTGCTCTGCCATAGCCTTCTAGCTTGGAGGGAGGTGGGAAGCTGCTACTCCTGCTGCTGGGTCCTAAGCTCTTCCTGCTGCTCCAGCTGCTCCCCTGGCTGGGCCAGACACCACCACCCCGGTTCTCTGCTACCTGGTTGCTGGACCCCCCCACTCTCGGGTGCTGCTGCTGCTCCAACTGCAGCCCCGAGGCGGCGGGGGCTGCTAGCCCACTCCCCAGAGAGGAGGAGTGAGGAACCCCAACCACTGCTGTTGTGGACACCGCCACCATCACCACCACCTGAGAGGGGTCCTTTCTGCCTGCCTGGACTACCACCTGGAGTTCCTGGAGCAGCTGCTGTTGCAGAGACCGCTGCCTGGAGCTGCTGAAGCCCAAGGAGGTGAATAAGAGGATCATCTACCAGTGGGGAGCACCTAGAGACTCTGCAGACCACCGTGGAGGGGGCCCTAAGACTGAGTAACTTTCAAACTGTGCTTTTGTGGTGGGGGTCCTGACTGTGTTTGTAGGGACACAGCGGGTGTGGCGTGAAGCTGCCCCCCAATCCATCTGTGTGTCCCCCCCAACCCCCACGACTACTACCACCCCCACTGGCTGTATACCATCTGCCTCAGCACCTGCCTCTGTCCTCAGTTGCTTGCTTGGCTTGCCACACCCTCTTTTCACCCTTTGGGCCAGAAGCAGCAGCCAGCCTAAACAGACATTGTGCAAGCGCACGTGGGTGCACGTGCCCCCCCCCAGAGTTCCCACCCCCCAGTTTTGCCCTTGCAACCTGCCCCATTTGCTACTTGCAGCTTTGCCCCCCCCCCCCTTTGCCCCAGCCCCTGCTTACTACCTTCTTTTTGTTTGCCTGCCCCGCCCATTTCCTCCTAGAGCCTCTGTTTGTTTGCCCTGCCCCAGCCTGAGGCTAGCCCCTTGGTTTCCCTGCCCTACCTCCAGCCTGCTTTGCCCCTTGCTTCGTGTGCCCATGTCCCCTCCCATGCACTTGTGCAACTCCCCATTTTAGTTTGAACCCTCTTCACTGCACCCCCAATGTTGTTGTATCCCCCCCCCAGTGCACCAAGAGGAGCCGGAATTCCACCCTGTGTCGGCGACTGAACCCTAACCCCTGATTGCCCCCCATCCAACCCACCCCTTTTGGCGCCCTCCTCCCCTGCCTGCAGCCTAGAGGGGAGGAGTGGTCGACCTGCTTCCCCTTTCCCCTCCTCCTTCTGGTGTCTCTCCTTCCCTTCCTGCTCATGATGGAGGGGCATGAGATAGGTGGGGCTCTTCCAGCAGCACCAGCTCCCCCTCCCCCACCTGCCCCTCTGTCACCCCCCCAAGCCTCTACCTCCGCCACCGAACCATCTGCCACCACTCCCGCTGGGACACCAGCAGCAACGAGCACTGGGGTGACCTCCACTGCTGCCACGTCTCTCACCCCCTCAGATTCGGGGGAGTCCCTCCAGCTGGCGGGAAGGGCCAGGGGAAGAAGAAGGGGAAGGGCCCCGCTAAAAAGACCAGGCCGTCCATGGCAGGGGCTGCCCCCAATGCCCCGGCCCCATCTCTGGCTGGGGAGCCCCTCCCCGCTGTTCCCCCCACCAGCTCTGCGGGTGTCCCTCCCCCGGCCCCCAGAACATACGCCCAGGTGGCAGCAGCCCCCGCCCCCGCCTGCCGCTACGTCATCTCTCCAGCCCACCACCTCCACTACTATCTATAGCAGCCGGGGCCCCTTTCCCACCATGACCAGGAAGCATGGCGTTCGTTGCCTCCTGGTGCCTGCCTCGCCCAACGTGGATACCTATGTGCGGGCGTTGGTGAGGGTGGTGGGGGCCACGGCCATTGTGGCGGCCTCCAAAATGTATGGCAAGGTCATCTTCTTCTTAACATCGGAGGCTGCCGCCCAGGAGGCGGTGGAGAAGGGCCTGGCGGTGGGGGGCGTTTTTGTCCCCTTAGAGCTGCTAGAGGACCTGGGCGTCTGCCTGGTCCTGACCTCCGTCCCTCCCTTTCTCCCCAATGCCGCCCTGTTACCCACCCTCTCTACCTTGGGGAAGCCCATGTCTGTCATCAGCCCTATCTCATTGGGCTGCAAAGACCCCGCCCTTCGTCACGTTCTCTCATTCCGCCAGCAAGTGCAGCTTCAACTGCTGCCGGCGGCGCGTGACAGAGAGGCGCTTGAGGGGTCCTTCCTAGTCCCCTACCAGGGGGACCATTACCAGGTGCATTATTCCACGGGGGAAGCCCGGTGCTACCTCTGCCGGGCAATGGGACACGTCCGGAGGGACTGCCCCCTGGCCCGGCAAGGAGGGGCATCCGGGACCCCTGAGCCACGTCAGGGCACCGGTCCCGTCATCGCCGACACCCCGGCTGTATGGCGCCCGAAACCACCCCTCCTCCTTCCCAGTCCACCATTGCTCCCGCTCGGGCCCAAGGGGCACCTCCCCAACTATGCCCAGACGAGCGGGAGAGCTCCGCCCCCGCTGCTTGCAATCTGGCGGGGCCTGTGGAGGAGGGTGCGGCAGGGACACTGCCGGGCATGGGAGAGGGCCCACCCAAGGGGAATCTTCCCTTCCTTGTGCTGCCCCACCGTTACCCCCTCGAGTCCCTGATCCATCGCTTCTGCCCCCTGACACAACCCCTGCTAGCCAGCCCCCAGATGATGCCATGGAGGTCTGGGCCCTAGTCCAGGGGAAGCAGGGCAAGTGGAAGGCTCAAGCTCCGCTCCTTCCATCTGATGCGGAGGCCCCCCGGAAGACCAGGAAGGGGGGCACCGATGCCGAGCCTTCTGCTTTACCCACGGGTGTGTTCAATCCACCAGAGCTGGCTGGGGAAGACGTGGCAGCACTGGAAGGTGGTATCTCCCCTCCACGGGAGTCCCTCTCCTCCAAAGCCCCCGAGGCTCCATCTGAAACTCCATTGTGCCCTGAGGCAACAGTCACGTCAGGTGGCAGCGGGGAGAATCCCGGAGTGGTGGAAACTGATCTCCCATCAATATACGAGGAGATCGAGGCCCTGCGTCTGACCCCGGTCACCCAGGGGGAGGACGACCCTATGCCAGCGGCCTCGATATAGGCGACTTCACTCCAGCCTCCCTTTCCCCATGCTCCTTCCCCCTAACCATTGCTTCCGCTCCGACCTCCGAGGGGCCCCTGGACTCCTCCATCAACCTGGCTGCAGATGGCACCCCACTGAGGGCTGCCGAACCTGTTGAGTTGACAGCCATTGCCACGCGGCCGGGAACTGAGCCACCAGGGCCACCCCTCGTTGGTGAGGAGCATTCGACCTCCTTCCCGGGAGAGGGCCCTACAGGAGAGAGTCTACTCCCTGATGCTGTGGCTGCCAAATCCACCATAGATCCTGCGCCCGGCATCACTGAGAGCCCTCTCCCCACCCAAAATCTCACCTCTAACCTTGCCCCTGCCCCTGTCCCTATCCCGTCCACATCCCAAGATGTTATTGCCGCCCCTAGGGCTGTCTCCTTCCCCTTGCCAACAGATGACCCCAAGGGAGTGGCCTTTGTTTTTACCCGTCCTGACCTACCAGGGTCTGCTATCCTCCCTCCGCTGCCCCCTATAGCCCTGCATTTAAGTCAATCTTCAGGAGCCCCGTCGGGGGTCCGCACCATATCTGCCAGTCTCGGTGGGCCACAGGGCTGTACCAAGGGCCCCGTCGGGGAGTAACCAGACTGTAACCCCAGCCCCCCATGCGCTGCGAGAGGAGTTGTGGGAGTTTCTAGAAGACGTCCGTGGCTCCCACAACAAAGTACAACTTGCTCTCCAGCGATGGGGGGACTTTAATCAAATCCTCCGGGCCGCAAGGGCCCTCATGGGGGAGGGTAAAAGGACCGGGAGGCAGGGTGCCGCAGCCTACCAGCGGGTCCGCCTCTTCCGTGACTCCTTATTCACATACGGGATAGGTCACGGATTGCTGTGCGGCCCGTCGGGAGCCGCGAGCGTCCCTGCCGTCGAGGATCCTCCCCATCCTCCCTCATGGCACCTCTTACCATCGCAACAGTGAACACCCATGGCTATAGGATGGGTCTCCACAGGTCCCAGGTGCTCTCCTTCATCTGGGAGGGGAGGTATTCTGGTTTTCCTGCAGGAGACCCATACGGATCCGACTGCTGAAGACAGCTGGTGGCTGGATTGGGGGGACAGTGTCTATTTTGCCATCTCACAATTCGTACTGCTGGAGTGGCGACCCTGTTCTCCCCCGAGCTACGGCCTGAGGTGCTGGGGGTCGCCGAGGCTGTGCCGGGCCGCCTGCTGCACCTCCGGGTCTGCATGGATGGGCTCGTAGTCAACCTCGCTAACATCTATGCCCTGGCAGCGAGCCCGGAGTGGCTGCAATTCTATCAGCAGGCATCCGCCTTCCTCGGCACCTTGGATCCTCATGAGTGCCTGGTCCTGGGAGGGGACTTTAACATCACCCTTGAGGAGCGGGACTGCTCGGGGACCGAGCAGAGCCCGGCCGCTGTCGCCGTCCTCCAGGAGATAGTCGAACACCACTCCCTGGTGGACGTCTGGCGTGACCACCACCAGGATGACACTTCCAAGTTCACCTTTGTCCGGGTGGAGTCCCATCGGTCGCGCCACTCCCGGTTGGACCGCATTTATTTATCACGCTTTCATGTTTCCCAATCCCACTCCTCCAACATCCAGCCGGCCCCATTTTCTGACGATCATATAGCCACCGTGACAGCTTCCCTTTGCGCGGAGAGGCCGGGCTGGCCTATTGGCATTTTAGCAACAGCTTGCTGGAGGATGTGGGTTTCGTGGTGTCCTTCCGGGAGTTCTGGCTGGCCTGGCAAGGGCAGCGGTGTGCCTTTCCCTCGGCGCGGCGGTGGTGGCACCTAGGGAAGGTGCGCGCCCGGCTCTTCTGCCGTAACTACACCCGAGGCACCAGCTGATGGAGGGATGCGGCGATAGAGCAGTTGGAACAGGAGGTCTTAGAGCTGGAGAGGCGTCTGGCTGCCAGCCTCGAGGATCCACCCCTCTGCGGAGCGTGTTGGGAGAAGTGGGAGGAGCTCCGGACCCTCGAGGACCATGGGGCCCGGGGTGCCTTTGTTCGATCCCGCATCCGTCTCCTTCGGGAGATGGATCGTAGCTCCCGCTTCTTCTACGCTCTGGAGAAAAAGAGAGCGGCTAAGAAACATATCAGCTGCCTACTGGCAGAAGATGGCACCCCCCTCACGGATCCGGTGGAGATGTGCGGGAGGGCAAGAGCCTTCTACGCAAGCCTTTTCTCCCTGGATCCGACCGATCCTAATGCTTGCAGAGCGCTGTGGGAGGAGCTCCCGACGGTCAGCGCGGGTGACCGAGACCGGCTAGAGCTGCCTCTCACTCTGGCCGAGTTCTCGGAAGCCCTCCATCACATGCCCACCAATAAATCTCCGGGCATAGACGGGCTGACCGTGGAGTTCTACCGCATGTTCTGGGACATCCTGGGCCCAGACCTAGTCACCGTGTCACCTCGTCATAGACCTCCTGGACTATGACCGGGGAGACTGGCTGGATCCCCTGATGCTCACTCAGCGCATGGGGCTTTCCAGACCTTGTACTCCCCGGCGCATACTTCAGGAGGGGAAGGCCACTCTGCCGCCCGCTGCTCGGGTTCATCTCAACCAGGTCCTGCATGAGGGCACACCCCGCCCACCCACTACCACAGGCCTGCCAGACCTTTTAATTGGACCCCTGCCCCGTGGATCCAACCGACGCCTTCACCCCTTTACTTGAAGCCGGCTGCACGAGATGCAGCCAGTCTGCTTTCAAACCGCGCCAAGAAAACATCTCTACATGCTCATGCTCCACACCCTTCACGCCCTCACCCTTGTGTCCCACCTCGATACAAAATGGCAGGACCTCCTGCCACCTTTGGAGGGTGAGGAGCCCCGGGGGGCCAGCCTATATTCCACCTTAGTCCCAAGGCCCGCCAGGGATGTCAGTTGGCGGCTCCTTCACGGAGCCGTGAGCCCGGGCATGTACTTGGCATGGTTCACTTCAATCCCAGACACCTGCCCCTTTTGCGGCATCAGGGCTACCCTGGCACATGTATACCTGGAGTGTGCCAGGTTGCAGCCCCTATTCTGGCTCCTCACTAATATTTTATTATGTTTTTGGTTGCACTTCTTCCCTCACCTTCTCATTTATGCACTCCCTATCCGTGGCCCCACAAAGTCACGGGATCTCCTGGTCAACCTCTTCCTGCCCCTAGCTAAAATGGCCATCTATAAAACCAGAGTGAGGAGGTTGGCCGATGGAGTCTCCTGTGACTGTGGGGCCTATTTCCGATCCTTGGTCCGTTCACGTATCCAGGCAGAGTTCCTCTAGGCGGCGTCCTCTGACTCCCTTGACAGCTTTGAGGAGCAGTGGGCGCTTTCTGCGGTTCTCTGCTCGGTGTCCCCATCCGGTTCCCTTCGTTTGATCCTTTGACCGCACTCCTGTCCCTGTTATTTCATTAGTTGTCCCCCAGAATTTTTTGGGTATCTAGGTCCTGTGGACCCCCCTTTTAGGCTGTGGGGGATCCTTTAGCAGTGGACGGGCTTTGCCCGCCCACTTCCCGGATCCCAGTAAGACTACTCTTCCATAGCCTTCTGGCCTTGCCCCATCATAATGGTCAGTTTTCAGAATGGAGAGAGGTAAACAGTGTTGCCCTCCAGGGGTCTGTACTGGCCCTAGTCCCATACAACATATTCATAAATGATCTGGAAAAAGGGATAAACAGTGAGGTGGCAAAATTTGCAGATGATCTAAAACTACTCAAGATAGTTAAGTCCAATGCACACTGCAAAGAGCTACAAAAGGATCTCTCAAAACTGGGTGATTGGGCAACAAAATGGCAGGTGAAATTCAATTTTGTTATATGCAAAGCAATGCACAGTGGGAAACATAATCCCAACTATACATATAAAATGCTTGGGGTGTAAATTAGCTGATACCACTCAAGAAAGAGATCTTTGAGTCATTTTGGATAGTTCTGTGAAAACATCCATTCAATGTGCAGTGGCAGTCAAAAAATGAACAGAATATTGGGAATCATTAGGAAAGGGATAGATAATAAAACAGAAAATATCACATTGCCTCAATATAAATCCATTGTATGCCCACATCTTGAATGCTGAGTGCAGATGAGGTTGCCCCGTCTCAAAAAATGATATATTGGAATTGGAACAGGTTCAGAAAAGGGCAACAAAAATTATTAGCGGTACAGAATGGCTGCCATATGAGAAGAGATTAATAAGACTGTGACTTTTCAGCTTGGAAAAGAGACGACTAAGGGGGATATGATGGAGGTTTATACAAGAATGACTGGTGTGGAGAAAGTAAATAAGAAAGTGTTATTTACTCCTTCTAATAACACAAGAACTAGGCATCTCCAAATGAAATTAATAGGCAGCAGGTTTAAAACAAAGAAAAGGAAGTATTTTTTCACACAAGGCACAGTGAACCTATGGAACACTTGCCATGGGATGTTGTGAAGGCCAAGACTATAACAGGGTTAAAAAAAGAACTAGATAAATTCATGGAGGATACGTCCATCAATGGCTATTAGCCAAGATGGGCAGGGATGGTGTCCCTAGCCTCTGTTTGCCAGAAGCTGGGAATGGGTGACATGGGATGTATCAATTGATGATTACCTGTTCTTTTCATTTCCTCTGGGGAACCTGGCATTAGCCACTGTTGGAAGACAGGATATCAGACTAGCTAGACCAGTATGGGCCAGTCTTATGTTCTTAACCAAACCACTAAAAGAGTCCCCCAGACTTTTTTTGTTTTATATGTGGACAAATCCAAAGGATGTACAAGTTACACTCAAACACTCTCAAAGTGGATTTCTGGATGCATCATCCCTTGTTATGAGGCTGGCAACATTCTAGTGGGCTAGCCCATTCCACAAGATTCCACTCTACTTCTGTGGAGCTACTAAAAGATGTTCCAGTGGCTGAGATTTGCAAAGCTGCAACCTGGACCTCAATACATACTTTCTTCAAGCACTATGCCTTTATTCATGCTTTCAGATGGGATGCTATGGTTGGAAGTGCAGTTCTGTCTTCAGTGTTAGATCTGACTCCAAAGCTTTCTCCTCCTTCCAGGGATACTGCTCAGGAGTAACATGGGGAGCACCCATGGGTACACTACTCAAAATAGAAAGAGAGGTTATTCAGCTTGTGAGTAATTGGAATTCTTCTATATAGAGAAGCACCCATAGGGGGGCCAATCACCCTCCTTCTCCTCTGCTTTGGAGTGTTGTCTCATAGGACTGTGCTGTAGAGGAGGAATGGAGGTGGTTGGCATGTGCAGCTCATGTATTCACAGTATGGGGAGCGAGGATGTCTGGGGCACATGTGTGGGCCATACAGGCACTGCTACAGAAAATTTCTGATCAAAGGTGCACAGGGCAAAAGTGCATCTGAAGTGGAGCATCCATAGGGAGATATGTTAGGATATAGATATTCAGGCCTGTCTGTAAAGGCCTATACTCTAAGAATTTAGGTGTATTCATATTACTTAGCTAGTTATAGAGGTAAAAATCACTGTCTGACTGTATAAGGCCTTTTCTCACTGTGACAGTCTGAGACCCTGTTCTTAGGCTAAGGCCTCTGGCTAAGCAGCAGAGTTAGCCATAAGCTGGGAAGTGAACGGTCACCTTCTCATATTCCAAACTAGTCACATTGAAATAAGGTGCTATTGGGCTCTTAGGAATACAATCCTGTCCTGATAATGCCTATCACCTCCAGAGAAAGGGAAGTGGCTAGAAGATGTAAAAGTAAACTTAGTTTGATAGCATCCTGTCTGGCAAGAACTCACTTATCAATAGCTGGGATGTGAAATCCTAATTTCTTTGTTGTTCTATCACTGTAGTCCCCATTTCCCTATTATTTGTCTGCATTATCTCTGTCTGGTTCTGTGATTGTTTCTGTCTGCTGTATAATTAATTTTGCTGGGTGCAAACTAATTAAGGTGGTGGGATATAATTGGTTAAATAATCATGTTGCAATATGTTAGGATTGGTTAGTTAAATTTCAGGAAAATGATTGGTTAAGGTATAGCTAAGAAGAACTCAAGTTTTACTATATAGTCTGCAGTCATTCCGGAGTAAGGTGGGGAATGGGAACAGGGAATGGGGGTGGGGAAATTGGAATCATGTTTTGCTAAGGGGGGAGTGGGAACAGGGACACAAGTAAGGCTCTGTGGTGTCAGAGCTGGGAAGGGAGACACTAAGAAAGGAAACTGGAATCATGTTTGCTGGAAGTTCACCCCAATAAACGTCAAATTGTTTGCACCTTTGGACTTTGGGTATTGTTGCTCTCTGTTCACGCGAGAAGGACCAGGGAAGTAAGCGGGTGAAGGAATAAGCCCCTAACAAGATGCACTTTGAATAACCCCAGTTACTGCTCAAGGTAAGTAACCTCTCCTTCAAGGCAGAGCCAAAGAAAGATCCAGAACATATTCTTTCTCTTCCCCCTGTGATGGGGTGGATCAGCCCCATGCTCGTACGGAGGGGGTTAATCCTTCCCTCCTAGCAGAAGAAGCCTCACCCTTGAGGCTCTGCTGGACGTGCTCCACCTGGAAGTCAGCTATAAAAGCCTGCAGAGCTGCTTAGTCAGGGTGGACTGTTGGAAGGGAAGGAAGCTCATAACTCTCTCCAGAAGAAGAGAGGCCCACACCCCAGGATGCAGAGGCCAGACACGCCCAGACACACTACAGAGGGGAAGCAGAGGATGCTGCGAATCTGGCTGAATCTGAGGACTGGGTAGGAAGTTATCCTGGGAGTCCCTGAAGGGGAACAGTGCTGAGGCCATTCAGGCCAGTGTGTTTTGGGAGGATCCCCGCTGGACCACTGAGGGGGAGAACTCACCACCAACAGGGCCCTGGATGGGGACCCAGTGCAGGGGGCAGGACTGGGTCCTCTTACCTCAGCCACCCACCTTTGAGAGGGGTTGACCCCAAAACAGTGAGTTGATTGGACTCCAGCCACTAAGTCACTAGGGGAGGGGAATTAGATGGACTCTGGCCATTCAGCTGCACTGCCCTAGGGTGCATTGTATGGGCTTCAGATGCTAGGCTGCATTACCCCACTAGGGGAGGGGAACTAGGTGGACTCTGGCCATTGGGCTACATTGTGCTAACTAAGACAGGTTTAGAACATGGACTTGGGCATAGAGAATCTGTGTTACCTCCTGCCCCCTTGACTTAAGGGGCCATCGAGGTACTAGCCCCACTACACACCCCCAGAGGGGTTTCTACATCTTGGCTCTCCATTTATTACAATATTTTTCAAAGTTTAAAATATTCATACAAGTTGAAATATAACAAAACATGAAGAATTTAGAATCATAGATATGAAATTGAAAATAAAGTATACACAGTGCTACACACTAAGCTTTTGTTGGAGCATCTATTCACTCTTACTAAAACCTCCTTTTAGTCACATTTTAAACAAATGGTTTTTGTTTCTTGAGTAGGCACATTTATAGAACTGTTCTTCTGCTGATGTAAATCAGAATAGCTCTATTGACTTTAGTGGATCTGTGCTGATTTACTGCAACTGAGGATATGGGTATATATTTATAATGTTGCTTTTATAACAAAATATGGTGAATTCTGTGATTCTCAGTAAATATAAAGTACATTAAAGACAAAAGTATGCTCATTAATAGACATTGCAGAGAATATTCATATTCCAAGGTGATGGACACATTAGAAATACCAACAAAAATAGATAAATAGAGGTAACTGAGAGTGGTACTTGCAAATTTATTCAGTATATTTTAATAATGTGTTGTGATTAATTGAGACTATCACTTATCAAATGGCAGAGTAGTATGTCCATATTTACTTGGGAATTCTGTTTTTCAATGTGAACTATTTTAACAAGCTTATTTTTGATAATTTAGTATCTCATAACTAATCAAGAATAATTAAATCAATTAATGACAATTTATTTTATTTTATTTTATTTTATTTTTATTGTTCCTGGGACAATAAAGCTATAGGTATATACTGCCCAACAATGGAAATGGTATGCTTTTATCAAAAACTTTTTATAAGCTACCTACTTCCTAGTCTGGACTTTATAATGTTATTCTACACACATCATTTTCTTATTCCTTGAAACTCAATTAACTTAAACACTATGATCTTGCTCAACAAAGCCGAGGGGTGTGTCTCCTTATACCCTTATGTTTAATCATCAGATTTTATAGCCTCTCTCCTCCTTAAGGTCATAAATTCATTTGATGTGTTACCCATTCAATAGATATCTGCCACATTTTCAGTGAAAGATCACATGGTTTCAGAAACTTCTCTCCTAACACCAACACTCCTTAGGGTATATGGACACACATTTTAATTTTTTTAAAGTTTTTCAATGAAATAATATTTCATTGTATAGTTTAGGTCCTGATCTAGTCAAGCATTTAAATCTGTACTTGGCTTTAAGTACACTATGTGTAGGTTTACAGTTAAGCACATATTTAAGTACTTTGTTGTATCAGGGCTCAAATGAGTCCCATATGCTGAATAAGCTTCTGTGTGGCTCAGAGGCAGACACCATTTGCCTGACAGTTATTTTAAATCCAATACTGGACTGTGAAATGGAAGACAAAACTGCCTAATATAATTCAGATAGGGCCTGATCCTACTACAGCGCTGGATACCTGCAATATTTGTCAAGTTAAACTGGAGCTTGAGATTCTTAATGTTGCCCAGTAATGGGCCTATAGCAAACACTGGTTATCTCACATCTTGATTTCTGTCCAGAATTGTAGCAGTGGAGGAGGGTGGTTAAGGAAAATGGCTGTGGAGTTCTGTGGGTTTGCATGCAGCCATAACATGTTAAGCCATGTGGAATCTAACGCATCATTCTCTTAATTCTGACCCACTCCCAGGTGCTGATAGCTGCATTTTCCCCCCCCTGAAACAGGAATTCCAGATAGTTCGTCACATTTTGGGGAAAGGTATATTTTCCTGGGCCACACTGGTAGCTGACCAGCCTACTCCACTCAGAGATGTGCTATATATCACTGTGTATCACTATATGTCACTGCCTGGTTTAATATTGTACTTTTCTAATGCACATTTATAAATAAAGTTCTTTTATTTTATCAAGAAAGTTTATTGATATCATAGCATTGCAGCAAACAATGTGTATTTAAAATAATAAAGGTAAACACATGATCAGGGACAATTAGGAATTAGCATGCAAACACTATTCCTCAATACAGTTGTGTACATCAATCCATACTTCAATCACTTCCTTACATCACGCCACACTGTGAATTACCCCCACATACACACACACACACACACACACATTTATAAGCAGTTGTGTCATTCATATATACATTGCATGGCAATCAACCCCAACACTCCCCAAGTACTGAAGCCCCCCACAATCAATAAGCCACATCCTATTGCCACACAAACATTCATAAAGGTTGATGCTATTACCCCTCTCACATTGGGTCATGCAAGTCCATAATGTGGCAACACAAAGCACCGCTGATTGCTGTTGCCCAGATGCATCCAGCTCCAGCTGTAGTAGGTGCACTTTCTGGCTTAGTTTACCAATTCAGTTGCCCCTCACTGTCGTAGATCCAGTCAGGAATTAATGGCCCATGTCTGGCTTCACAAAGGTTGTGAAGCACACAGCAAGCCACAGTAATGCGGACAACACTGATGACTCTGGAATCCAAACAGGTCTATAGACACTTCCAGTGGGCTTTCAATCTGGTCCCGTATGGCCTGCATAACGATGGAGTAGTACCCTTTGTGGTTTATGCACTCGTTCTCCTTGAGAAGGGTAAACTGTGGATATCTGACTCTTATCAATGGCCTCAGTGTGGTTTGGAAACCATATTCTCTCAAATCAGTAATTACCTCAGGGATATCTTTTATGCCTGCCACCTTGGGGTAAACCACATGCCTAATTGCCTCAGAAACCTCTGCCTCCACTTTACCCACAGTCGATTTTCCTACACCAAATTGGTTGGCAATGGACTATAGCAGTCCAGGGAAGCCAGCTTCAAAACAGTGATAGCAGCTTGCTTCTGGACAGGGTTGGCTTCCCTTATGCATGTGTCTTTACTCTAGAGAGTTGGGGCAAGCTGTTCGCAAAGCTCCAGAAATGTAGCTTTTTTCATGCAAAAGTTCTGGACCCACTGCTGGTCATTCCAGGTCTGCATGATGATGTGGTCCCATCAGTCTGTGCTTGTTGCCCTGCTCCAGAGGTGCCGGTCTACATGGGGAGCATCAGCAACTGCACCATGTGTCGTGAGCAGCATCAGACAGTTTGGATTCCATGTCTGTGTCCTCCACTTGCTCCTGCTCCATTGTAAACTTTGTCAGGTGCCTTTGGTGGGTTGGAAAACCAAACTGTCCACAAGCATGTCATGGAAGCTTTGTCTGTTTCCTGACACAAGAGAGAGAGAGTGCAAGCAAAAGAAATACTTCTCCATGTTTCTGGCTGCATGCGGATCAAAATGATGATGTATTGGTGGGCTGTTCAAACTTCCTGTAATGGGCAGTCAATTTGGGATGACAATTTGGGATGGCCAGTCAATTTTTCCCACAGCGTACCACACTGAGGGGACTAGAGCAGCCACTAGGGAGTCTGGGATATGGTGGGTTTGACTTGGGTCTGCATGGTGCAGTCTAGACAATAGTGCCCCAAGTTTGAACCCAGGTTAGAAAATTCTTAATGTGAGGTTAACAATTAGTGTATGTACTCAAACCCTGGGTTCTGTAACCCAGGGTCAGCTGACTCAAGTCCCACTAATCCTGGGCTTACATAGCTGTGTAGACATACCTTAAAGGCCCTGTTTCAAAAGTACTGCTTTTAATTATCTCTCTGGTTACAATATGCAATTACATGTTTTGATATTAAGAGACCAAATAACCCTTCCCTTTCTTGACCATGGGCCAAACTTATATTAGGCCTAGGACCTGCTGGTGAACCAAACTCACAAGGTGCTTTAAAAATGCTGTTAAATAATTGTAGGATGAGAAAAATGTCAGTTTGCCAAGTATATAAAACAACTTCTAACATACTGCCCTGTTGTTTAGCTTAGTGAGTGATTTTGCAAGGAATGTACTAACTGCAAGACTGTCAGATGCTAAGTTGACAAATTTAATGTATTTATTGAAAATTTATATATATAGCCATAGATGTAAATGACAGAAGCAATGAATAAGCACCAAATGCTGATCTTGTAGTTTGAAGTTTATGAAATATGATGGGAAGTTTGGAAATGTGCTAAAAATAAGGATAAGTTTGTTTATGGAAAGAAAAATCAACTTAAAGTGAAACTGTAAACAAGGTGCCTATAATAAAGTCCAGTTGTAGGAAATGAGTCAAGTAAGTCTGCACTGGGATCAGTCTATCATATTTGTCATTGACTGCAAGCTTTAGTTCCACAGACTTGGTAAAGTATGGGGGTTTCTTGTTATGTGCTGTACTAACAATTAATAAATACCAATCAACCTTGAGTACTCGGAGTCTCTCTTTAATTACTAAAAAGGCACACCTTGTGTACTGACCAGCTTTGTAAAGAGCTTTAAAATCTTTAAAAAGTGCTATATAAGAGTTAGGTGTTATTATTTATTATTGATCTGTCAGGTGCAGTGGCATGTGTCGGTAATTCCAGCTACTTGGGAAACTGAGGCTGGCGGATTGCTCAGGAGTTCTGGGCTGTGTGCTACTGACAGCCTAGCCAATGGGTGGCTGAAGGACTGTCTAAAACAACATGAATGACATGTTATGATCGGTGCTCTCTCTGTGAGAGCTGATGGACTGATCAATCAAGGTGATTATTGATACCATGGCAATCAAAATAATAGCGTATCACTTCCACTTTGCACCAATGTCAATGACAACACAAGGTGCAAAGCAAAAGTCAGTGATACCCTCTGAGCCAGATTCTGCCAGGGCCTGGTGCTGACTGCATGCCAAAGGCATGCGTAGCAAAAGACATGCAGCCCCTTGCTATGGGCCATGCCTAGTGTGTAACTGCAATCATACAGTTTTCAGTACCGCTGGCCACAATGTATTCAGTCTGTTAGTTAAAAGTAATGTTTTCTTATCTCATACATTATCATTCTGATAAAGAACACTTTCACTTGGAGCTGGAATTTGGCAGCAATTTGAGAGGGAATGGTTTTCTCACTCAATAGCAACGAATCAAAGCATTACATTATAATTAAAAGCCTCACCAGAGGAAAACTGAAGCCATAGCACATTTAGAACTAAAATATTTACAAAAGGTTAAAGGCCTTGACATGTAAAAAAATCTTGCCCTTGGGGATGAAGAAATTACTTCCTGTGGGTGGTAATGCTCTTAGCTAATAACTTCAGGTACCTTGTCCAATTGTCGTTCGGATTTTGAAATGACAAGAAAATAGTGTATAACAATAAACTTGACTCCAGTCAATATATATTACAAATACACAGGCAATCATGCTTCATGAGCCTCCCAAAATCCCATTATCCTCAATATTTCAATGTTTATTTTCATAGTATTGAAATAAATGGCTGCTGATGATAAACACTCTGTGTGTATCATCAGCCCTTCCTTTCAATGTTTTGTATGTCATCAGATCTTTTTTATTTATTTTTGAAAAAATTCTGTCAAATGAAAAGCACATATGATAGCTCTGCTTCAGATAGCCCGTTAATCTTGAGTAGCTAGGAGATAAATTGTAACAGTATATTGTGGCATTGTGACATCATATCCATAGATGTTGAAGATAAATCCCAATTCCAAGATATGAAATATCAATACATCTCCATGTTCTGTATTATAACAGAATGGATTTGTATTTACTTTTTCTTCCAGCTCTTTAAAAATTATGCTTTACATTCTCTCTCTTATGTGAAAGTTATTTTCTTTTTTTTTCTGCCCACTCTTCTTCATTCCTTATTGTTCTTTTATTTTCATTCTCTGATATTTTACTTTTTGTCCTTGTTCTTGTGCTTTTTCTCTCCTTCCCTCCAAGTGACCTGGCTGATTGATTCTGCCTCTTTTGAAGCATTTTCCTATGTATCTCATACAGATGTCTCTGTACTCATAGTGCATGATTCCCAGCTATATAACTGGCTAACATTGAGCTGAATTCAATAGAAGAAGCGTATGCTAACACCTTAAAAGCCAGCTGAAGAAATGCAATCTTTTCCTAGTGCTTGACTTGAGATAGATTGTTACACAGAGGGCTTGGTTGTCAATCATTTGAGAGTTTCCTGAAACGTGAGAAGATAGGGGTGCCTTCTTAAATATGTAGCTCACAAATTAAGGACAATAGTTCTAGTCATTCAGCAATTTTTTTTCAATTAATCACCAAAAGGTTATTATATGTTAAAGAGATTCACGATAAAGGATTTGTCTATATGTTTTGTAACATTCACTGGAACTACAGTTTTCAGAGTAGCAGCCGTGTTAGTCTGTATTCGCAAAAAGAAAAGGAGTACTTGTGGCACCTTAGAGACTAACAAATTTATTAGCGCATAAGCTTTCGTGAGCTACAGCTCACTTCATCGGATGCATTTGGTGGAAAAAACAGAGGGGAGATTTATATACACACACGGAGAACATGAAACAATGGGTTTATCATACACACTGTAAGGAGAGTGATCACTTAAGATAAGCCATCACCAGCAGCGGGGGGGGGGGAAGGAGGAAAACCTTTCATGGTGACAAGCAAGGTAGGCTAATTCCAGCAGTTAACAAGAATATCTGAGGAACAGTGGGGGGTGGGGTGGGGGGGAGGAATAACATGGGGAAATAGTTTTACACACAGCAGAACCACTAACCCAGGAACCTATCCTTGCAACAAAGCCCGTTGCCAACTCTGTCCACATATCTATTCAGGGGATACCATCATAGGGCCTAATCACATCAGCCACACTATCAGAGGCTCCTTCACCTGCGCATCTACCAATGTGATATATGCCATCATGTGCCAGCAATGCCCCTCTGCCATGTACATTGGTCAAACTGGACAGTCTCTACGTAAAAGAATGAATGGACACAAATCAGACGTCAAGAATTATAACACTCAAAAACCAGTTGGAGAACACTTCAATCTCTCTGGTCACTCGATTACAGACCTAAGAGTGGCTATCCTTCAACAAAAAAGCTTCAAAAACAGACTCCAACGAGAGACTGCTGAATTGAAATTAATTTGCAAACTGGATACAATTAACTTAGGCTTGAATAGAGACTGGGAATGGATGAGTCATTACACAAAGTAAAACTATTTCCCCATGTTATTCCTCCCCCCACTCCACCCCCCACTGTTCCTCAGATATTCTTGTTAACTGCTGGAATTAGCCTACCTTGCTTGTCACCATGAAAGATTTTCCTCCTTTCCCCCCCCTGCTGCTGGTGACGGCTTATCTTAAGTGATCACTTTCCTTACAGTGTGTATGATAAACCCATTGTTTCATGTTCTCTGTATGTATATATAAATCTCCCCTCTGTTTTTTCCACCAAATGCATCTGATGAAGTGAGCTGTAGCTCAGGAAAGCTTATGCTCTAATAAATTTGTTAGTCTCTAAGGTGCCACAAGTACTCCTTTTCTTTTTGGAACTACAGTGTATGTGAGAAGACTTACTTTCATGTACAGTCATATGCTAATTTCCACTGTTACCTGATTATACAGAAATAGCTGGCTAGCTTTCAGTCTTTAGCTGTTAATATTAGGCATAAGGCAAGCTTTAGAGAAAACTAATATTTTTTTTCTTATTAAGTTAGTATTTTTGTATAAATATTTAAATTTAATAATATTACGTCTCCTCATGTAACTTGTGCAAAAGTAGATATTTCTTGCTAGAAGAAAAAGAATGGAAGAGTCTAGATTTCCAGAGCAGGTTAATTAATTTTTTGTTAAGAGAGAAATACTTGCCCATATGACCTGGTTCAAAGTCCATTAAAATGAATGGGAGTTCTGCCATTGACTTGAATGCAGCAAAGTTAGGCCAACACTAAGCGTTTTTGTAAATCCAATTCTTGAGATGTGTGAGGCATTGATTAATATATTTATAAGAAATAAAAAACAACTTAGACACCTGCCTAGATCTCCAAACAAACATTTGCTAGAGTCCTTTTTGGGATAAGGAAGCAGAGCCTGAGAGCAACAGGTCTGGTAAATTTTGCACTGATTTCTTCCTGCAAATTATACATATCTTTAGGATTAACCAAGAGTGGGATGAGTTGGTGGGAAAATGTGGGGATTCCTTTGACTCCGCAAAACCACTGGAGTCACACAGCTTGGAGATACAGTTGGCCAATGAATAGCAGAGAAAGTATCAAACTTGGGGCTGTCCACTTCATTCAGATGATGTGACACAAGAGGTAGAGAGATGCTTGGAAACTGGGAGTCAGAAAAAAGGAACTAGTGATTTGGGGAAATGAGCTGTTTTAAGAACAAGAAAAGAGAAGGACAAGAGAGAAGGATCTGATTGGCTCTTGAAGAGAGAACAAAACTAGAAAAAGGGAGAAAGAAAGAGAGGAGACATTTACATAAACATTCCAATATTCCCACTAACCTGAACCTTAGAATGTTTTGAACACTGCCCCTCCTTAGTACTTAAGGGAATTTTTTCAGAGCTTCTGCATAGTCTCATCTTCCATTAGCCTCAGTTGGAATTATGAGTGCACAATAATAATGCCTCTTAAGTGACTTAAATCTTCACTGAAGACACCTTACAATGGTACAATTACATCAATTGGGGGTTTTTAATTAACTTGCTGTAGGAGATTGATATTAACCTATTTACTGATTCTCTCCTTTAACATAACATTCTAATTAGTAGAACTGGCCAAAATTCAGAAGTTTTGATATTTTTGAATTTGCTAACAGCCCCCAAAGTCCAAGCAGGCTCTTTGCTTTGAGGCTGACCCTGGAACACCAATGGAAATCTGCCTGTGTTTTGATAAAAGTTTAGACTAATTATGCTAAATCTTTTGCTTCAGTTAATCAGCATTTTCTGAAGAACTGTAGTTTTGTTGGAAAAAAATTGATCAGTTATAGTGATCAGAAGTGATATATAAACTGGTATCTGTGGAATTAAATTAAACCAAGTTGGTTAACAAATATATAGAGCAGAGTAGTATATATTGATTGGATTTTGTGAACACAGCATATTTTCAAATACTGACAAACTTTACCTGGGGCAAACTCTCTGCATTTTTGCCGGTTGGGCTCAGTTTTTCAAGGTGAGAATGGCAAAATTATGAATGTTCATGACTTTCTTCCAAGTGTAAATATGACATTTCAGTCAAAATATTTTCTGATGCAAATAAGTTTTCATCCTACTAAAATTGTCTTTACTAGACGCCTTCCAGATTGAGGTGTCATTAGAGGAGGTTTTGGAACAAATTGATAAATTAAACAGTAATAAGTAATCATGACCAGATGGTATTCACCCAAGAGTTCTGAAGGAACTCAAATGTGAAACTGCAGAATGACTAACTGTAGTCTGTAATCTATTTTTTAGAAAGGGCTCCAGATGTGATCCCGGCAATTACAGGCTCGTAAATCTGACTTCAGTACTGGGCAAACTGCTTGAAATTATAGTAAAGAACAAAGTTGTCAGACACATAGCTGATCATAAATTGTTGGGAAAGAGTTAACATGGTTTTTGGAAAGGGAAACCATGCCTCAGCAACCTACTAAGAATTTTTGAGGGGCTCAACGAACATGTGAACAAGGGGGATCCAGTAGATATAGTGTACTTAGATTTTCAGAAAGCCTTTGACAAGGTTCCTTGCCAAAGGCTCTTAAGCAAAGTAAGCTATCATGGTATAAGAGGGAAGGTCCTCTCATGGATTGGTAACTGCTTAAAAGATAGGAAACAAAGGGTAGGAATAAATTATCAGTTTTCAGAATGGAGAGAGGTACTCATACTCATACTCAACGTACTCATAAATGATCTGAAAAAGGGGTAAACAGTGAGGTGGCAAAATTTGCAGATGCTACAAAACTACTCAAGATAGTTAAGTCAAAGCAGAAGAGCTACAAAAGGATATCACAAAACTATCATTAATGATCTGGAGGATGGCATGGACTGCACCCTCAGCAACTTTGCAGATGACACTAAACTAGGAGGAGTACTAGATATGCTGGAGGGTAGGGATAGGATACAGAGGGACCTAGACAAATTAGAGGATTGGACCAAAAGAAATCTGATGAGGTTCAACAAGGACAAGTGCAGAGTCCTGCCCTTAGGAAGGAAGAATCCTATGCACCGCTACAGACTAGGGACCGAATGGCTAGGCAGCAGTTCTGCAGAAAAAGATCTAAGGATTACAGTGGATGAGAACCTGGATATCAGTCAACAGTGTGCCCTTGTTGCCAAGAAGGCTAATGGCATTTTGGGCTGTATAAGTAGGAGCATTGCCAACAAATCGAGGGACGTGATCATTCCCCTCTATTTGACATTGGTGAGGCCTCATCTGGAGTACTGTGTCCAGTTTGGACCCCACACTACAAGAAGGATGTGGAAAAATTGGAAAGAGTCCAGCACAGGGCAACAAAAATGATTAGGGGGCTGGAGCACATGACTAATGAGGAGAGTCTGAGGGAACTGGGATTGTTTAGTCTGCAGAAGAAAAGAATGAGGAGAGATTTGATAGCTGCTTTCAATTACCTGAAAGGGAATTCCAAAGAGGATGGATCTAGACTGTTCTCAGTGGCGGCAGATGATAGAACAAGGAGTAATGATCTCAAGTTTCAGTGGGGGAGGTTTAGGTTGGATGTTAGGAAAAACTTTTTTTCTAGGACGGCGGTGAAGCACTGAAATGGGTTACTTAGGGAGGTGGTAGACTCTCCTTCCTTAGAAGTTTTCAAGGTTGGTCTTGACAAAGCCCTAGCTGGGATTATTCAGTTGGGGATTGGTCCTGCTTTGAGCAGGGGGTTGGACTAGATGACTTCCTGAGGTCCCTTTCAACCCTGATATTCTATTATTCTATTCTATGATTCTAGGTGACTGGGCAATAACATGGCAGATGAAATTCAATGTTGATAAATGCAAAGTAATGCACAGTGGAAAACATAATCCAAATCCAAATCCAGCAATACAAATAAAATGATGGGCTTTAAATTAGCTGTTACCACTCAAGAAAGAGATCTTGGAATCATTGTGGATACTTCTCTGAAAACATCCACTCAATGTGCAATGGCAATCAAAAAAGCGAACAGAATGTTGGGCATCATTAAGAAAGGGATAGATAACAAGACAGAAAATATCATATTGCCTCTATATAAATCCCTGGTACACCCATATCTTAAAGGCTGCGTGCAGATGTGATCATCCCATCTCAAAAAAGATATATTGGAATTGGAAAAGGTTCAGAAAAGGGCAACAAAAATGATTAGGGGTATGAAACAGCTTCCATCTGAGAAGAGATTAATAAGACTGGGACTGTTCATCTTGGAAAAGATACGACTAAGGGGGGGATATGATAGAGGTCTATAAAATCATGACTGGTGTGGAGAAAGTAAATGAGGAAGTGTTATTTACTCCTTCTCCTAACACAAGAACTAGGGGTCACCAAATGAAATTAATAGGCAACAGGATTAAAACAAACAAAAGGAAGTATTTCTTCACACCACACACAGTGAACCTGTGGAACTCCTTGTCAGAGGATGTTGTGAAGGCCAAATCTATTACAGGGTTCTAAAAACTAGATAAATTTGTGGAGGATAGGTCCGCAATGGCTATTAGCCAGGATGTCTAGGGATCATATCCCTAGTCTCTGTTTGCCAGAAGTTGGGAATGAGTGACTGGGAATGGATCACTTCATGATTACCTGTTCTGTTCATTCCCTCTGGGGCACCTAGCATTTGCCACTTTCGGAAGACAGGATACTGATCTAGATGGACCTTTAGTCTGACCCAATATGGCCATTCTTATGTCCTTGTGTCAACCCTGTATCACTACCCCTTGTCCTTTTACCACTGGACTGAAATTCCAACAGAGAAGGCCAATGGTTCCACATTTAAAAGACAGTTTGCAACTGGATAAAGATATATACAGAGAGTTCATAATCAAACACTGACAGATTCCCCAAATCATCACAGTATATTATTAGTAGAAACATTAAATTATGACAATTGCATCACTGATATTTGTTGGCTAAATCTCATGACTGAAATATTGATACAGAAGGGGATAGTTTGTTCTGGAAGAACAGGCAAAGAAAAATGAAGGAGATGTTGCATTATACACCAAAAATAAATACACATATTCTGTTGTCTAGAAGGAGGTGAGAGGCAGACTAGTTGAAGAAGGGGGGGGGGCAACAGGGACAATATCAAGGTAGGAGATGACTATAGACCACCATATCAGGAGGTGGAGGTGGATGAGACATTTCTAGAACAAATATCAGAAATATCCAAAACACAAGATCTGGTAGTAATGGGGGACTTCCACTACCCAGAAATTTGTTCATAAAGTAATACAGCAAAATACAAAATGTTCAGTTAGTTCTTGGAATCTGCTGGGGACAACTTTTTGTTTTAGAAGTTGGAGGAAGAAACCAGGGGGACAGTCATTTTAGACTTGATTGTGACTAAGAGGCAGAAATTCATTGTGATACTGAAGGTTGAAGACAATTTGAGTGAAATTGGTCATGAAATGATAGAATTAATGATTCTGAGGAAAGGAAGGAGTGAAAGCAGCAGAATAAGGACAGTGAACTTCAAAAAAGTCCATTGCCCTGCTTTCAAAAATGCAAATATTAACAAACTCAGAATTGGTGAGTAAGATCCCCAGGGAAGAAAAAATCTGAGGACAAAGTTGTTTAGGAGGCTTATTAGAGAGACAAGGTGGATGAAGTAATATCTTTATTTGGACCAAATTCTGTTGGTAAGAGAGGCAACTTTTCTGGCTTATACAGAGCACTTCTTCTCAGAGAGATAATATTAAAGACACAACAGCAAATTATTCCAGTGCAAAGGCAAGGTAGGAAGAATAGTAAGAGGCCAATGTGGCTGCATCAGGTACTCTTTAATGACCTGATAATCAAAAAGGAATCCTACAAAAAGTGAAAACATGGAGAAATTCTGAAGGATGAGTACAAAAGAATAGCATTATAGGGACTTAGCGAGGGACATAAAAGGCAATAAAAAGAAATTCCATAAATACATTAAGAGTAAAAGTAAGGTGAAGAAAAGTTTCAATCCTCTACTTAGTGGGAGAGGAGAGAAAATAATGAATGACATCAAGAAGCCCAAGGTGTTTAATACCCAACACAATTAGTATTAACAATAAGGGGGAAGGATGGCAAAGGAAAGAATAAAGAATATTTAGATATGTTAGACATTTTGAAATTAGATGAAATTCACCTTAGGGTAATTAAAGAACTTTCTGAAGCAGTCTTTGAACCATTAGCAATTATCTTTGAGAATTCATGGAGCTCAGGTGAGGTCCCAGGGGACTGTAGAAGGGAAAACATAGTGCTTATCATTCAAAAGGGGACTCATGGAATTATGGAGCAGTCAGTCTAACTTCAACACCTGGGAAGATAACGGAATAAATTATTAATCAATTTGTAAGCAGCTAGGATATATCTGCACTGCATCTGCACCATCACCTCCTACACGCTCCGGACTTGAGAGTCTGAGCTACAACATCTACACAGCTATTTTTAGTATGTTAGTATGAGCACCACCAAGAGAAGTCAGTGGACCTGGGATGAGAGGCATAAAGGATGGACCTGCCCCTGATCGCCTTCAGTTCTTTCCTACAACCTCTGATGGTTGTTGGAAGTCCTTTTCCAGGCTTCTGCAAGTTTTTTCATCAAGCATCTAAACAGTGCCCATTATAGTTTCTGTGCAGTTTAGTTAGTTGGTGTAGTTTAAAAAATATATGGTTTTTGTGTCACTCTGGCACCCATTCTGGGTACCAGTCCCAGTTCTAGAGATATACTGTGCTCTCTGGGTTTCAAGCCCTGCCACTCTTGTGGTAAGGCAATGCCAAATAGTTACCGTCACCCCAGCTGCCTTAAGTATTTGGGGGAGGCTCATGTGAGCAACATATGTAGCATTTGTAAGGGTATTACAAATGCTCCAGGAGAGACAGGGAAGACAGACTAAACTACCTACTGCTGGAATCAGCACTACATCCTCTGTATGAGCCATCTATCTCGGTCTGGGTACCTCAGCATCAGTTAGTAGTGCACCACCAACTTTACCAGTCCCGAGAGGTAGATCATTGTCACTAGTACCAAAGAACAGGCTCCATAAATCAGACTTGGCATAGGGGTCTTTGAAGGAGCTTATCTAAAGACTCAGGAGTGCGCTCAAAGAAGAGGTACAGTCCAGAGCACATCTCTAGGCAAGGGAGTTTGTTGACTCCAGAGCCCAGTGTGGGCCTATTGAGATCGACTCCCAAAATCAATCCAGGTCATGGGTAATGTCGAGCATTCACATAATCTAATCCACAATCAATGCACTCGGCCTGCTGATCAACACAGAGAAATCAGTCCTCCAGTATAAAAAATAGAATTTATTGGAGTGGTCCTGGACTTGATGATGGCCAGGGCCTTACTACCATAAGCAAAGTTTCAAAGAGGCTTATCCCCTCACCATGGTGAAAAGCTGTTTAAGGCTGCTGGGGCATATGGCAGCATGCAATTATATAGTTCAATATGCTTGTTTCAAACTGATGCTGGGAGAGGTGTATTCTCAAAGGAGGCACCACATAGACATGTTAGTTCACATACCAAATTGGATATTATCATATCTAGATTGGTGCATGGATCTGGCCAATGTCTGCAAGGGAGTTCCCTTCATCCTGCCTCAACAATCTCTTAGCTTAGAAACAGATGCCTCAGATCTGAGTTGAGGGGCTCACTTGGGAACCCTGCAGAGCATAAATCAAGGTCTCTGGTCTCTCCAACACCTTAGTCTACACAAATATCAGGGAGTTGCAAGCTAGCCAATTTAGCTTGCATGATGTTCTTTCTGCACATTAGGGGAATGGGTGTTTTGGTGCTGACTAAAAATAAGATGGCCCTGTTTTATGAAAATAAACAGGGTCAGGGTGGTTCTCATTGGCCTGCTGGGAAACAATTACGCTTTGGGATTTCTGCATCAGCAGCACTATATTTCTGAAAGCGTCTACAATACACTGTCCAATCACCCAAGCAGACTGTTTATCACTCACCACAAGTGGTCACTTCTCTTAGACATAGTAAGGTCCATTTTCCAGTCCCAGGGAATTTCCCAAGTGGATCTGTTTGCAACAAAAGACAACAGAAAATGTTACCAGTTTTGCTTCCATGTGGGCCATAGTCCAGGTTCACTAATGGATGTTTTTCTGCTGCTGTGGTCAGAGAATCTACTGCATGTTTCCCCCACCCTCCCACCCATTCTTCTTTTGCCTGGAGTTCTATGCAATATCAACAGGACAAGGCACATTTTATACTAATCATCCTAGCATGACCCTGTCAATACCGGTTTTTAAAGCTCAAGAACTTTTCCATCACTCCCGCACTGTCACTCCTGCTTCATGCAGACTTGATTTCACAGAATCGCATCTGCCTCCTCCACCCCAGTCTTCAGGCCTTTCACCTGCTGGCTGGGAGGCTTCCTAGTTAACATTGGTGGAAGAGTCTTAGAATCATAGAATATCAGGGTTGGAAGGGACCTCAGGAGATCATCTAGTCCAACCCCCTGCTCAAAGCAGGACCAATCCCCAATTTTTGCCCCAGATCCCTAAATGGCCCCCTCAAGGATTGAACTCACAACCCTGAGTTTAGCAGGCCAATACTCAAACCACTAAGCTATCCCTCTCCCCAAATATCAGGGTTAGAAGGGACCTCAGGAGGTCAACTAATCCAATCCCCTGCTGAAAGCAGAACCAATCCCCAATTTTGCTCCAGATCCCTAAATGGCCCCTCAAGGATTGAACTCACCACTCTGGGTTTAGCAGGCCAATGCTGAAACCACTGAGCTATTCCTTCCCTAGTGTCTTGCTCTAGAGAAGTTCAGGACGTACTGTTGAATAGCAGAAAACCATCAGCTAGCACTACTGAGCTGGCAAAATGGAAGAGGTTTTCCACCTGGTCTAGACTGAAATGGATTTCCCTCTTCTTGCCTCTATTCAGCACATGCTGGACTATCTTCTGTCCCTGAAACATCAAGGATTGGTGATTAGCTTGATCAGAACAAACCTAGAAGCTATATCAGCATTTGATCCACCTGTTAATAACGGCTCTCTTTTTCCATCTCGAAGTCTGTAGGAATTTTAAAGGATTTGGACAGACTATATCTGGAGGTACACAACCCTATTCCTTCATGGAGCCTGAATCTATTTTTAAAAAGCTGATGGTCCCTCTCCTCCCCTTAGAGCATCTAGCAACCTGTTCTCTGTTGCACCTTTTGATTAAGGTAGCATTTTTAGTAGCCATTACATCAGCCAAGAGAGAGGGGGGAATTGTGGGGGAGTACTCTATTATTGGATTCTCCATATATGATTTTCTACATGGACAGTCTACCTTCATCCTCCCACAAGATTTCTTAGGAAAATGGTCTCCACTTTTCATATTAACCAAGCAGTCTTCTTACTGACCTTCTTCCCAAAGCCTCATGATAATAAGGTGGAGGAGAGACTTCACACTTTGGATTTTAGAGATTTAATGTTTTATCTGGCACTGACTAAACTTGTCAGAGCTTCGACTCAATTATTCATTTAATTTGCAGACAGACTGAATGGCAATTGTGTTTTCACACAAACGATTTCATCTTGGATATCCAGTTGTATTTGCCTATGTTACCAGCAGGATAATGTGAAGCCCCGGATAGAGTGTTGGGTCATTAGACTAGGTCTCTGAGGCTTTTCTGGCTAAAGTTTCCATATTGGACATTTGCAAACCATCAACCTGGTCATCAGATCACACATTTGCCTCTCACTACACTATCTCTCAACAATCTATAGACAATGCAAATGTGGACACGTGGTCCTCAGTCCCTGTTCAAAGAGACTCCAAACCCACCTCCAGTTGGGACTGCTCGTGAGTCACCAACAGTGGAATGGACATGTGTAACACATCAGCACTATTCAGCACTGGTCAGACCTCAGCTGTAATACTATGTCCAGTTCTGGGTGTCACACTTTAAGAAAACTGTGGACAATTGGAAATAGTTGAGAGAAGAGCAACAGAAATGATAGGTTTAGAAAACCTCACCTGTGAGAAAAGATTAAAAAAAAACTGGACATATTTAGTCTTAAGAAACGAAGACTGAGGGGGAACCTGATAACAGTCTAAAAATATGTTAAATACTTTTAGAAATTGATTAAATCTTCTGTCTATTAATTTCATTTGGTGACCCCTAGTTCTTGTGATATAAGGAGTAAATAACACTTCCTTATTTACTTTCTCCACACCAGTCATGATTTTATAGACCACTATCATAATCCCCCCAGATTCATCTCTTTTCCAAGCTGAAAAGTCCCAGCCTTTTTAATCTCTCCTCATACGGCAGCCATTCCATAACCCTAATAATTTTTGTTGCCCTTTTCTGAACCTGTTCCAATTCCAATGGGTCTTTTTTGAGATGTGGCGGCCACATATGCACACAGTATTCAAGAGGTGGGTGTACCATGGATTTATATAGAGGCAACATGATATTTTCAGTCTTATTATCTATCCCTTTCTTAATAATTCTCAACATTCTGTTTGCTTTTTTGACTTCTGCAGCACATTGAGTGTATGTTTTCCGAGAACTATCCACAATGATTGCAAGATCTCTTTCTTGAGTGGTAACAGCTAATTTAGACACCATCATTTTATATGTATAGTTGGGATTATGTTTTCCAATGTGCATTACTTTGCATGTATCAACTTTGAATTTCATCTGCCATTTTGTTGTTCAGTGATCCAGTTTTGAGAGATCCTTTTGTAGCTCTTCGCAGACTGCCTGGGACTTAACTATCTAGATATAACCTCAGCAAATTTTGCCACCTCACAGATCGCTGGGGGACACTACTATTTACCAGGTATCTGGCTGGTGAATCTTGCCCATATGCTCAGGGTTTAGCTGACCGTCATATTTGGGGTCGGGAAAGAATTTTCCTCCAGGGCCGATTGGAAGAGGTCCTGGAGGTTTTTCGCCTTCCTCTGTAGCATGGGGCACGGGTCACTTGCTGGAGGATTCTCTGCTCCTTGAAGTCTTTAAACCATGATTTGAGGACTTCAATAGCTCAGACATAAGTGAGAGGTTTTTCGCAGGTGTGGGTGGGATTCTGTGGCCTGCGTTGTGCAGGAGATCGGACAAGATGATCATAATGGTCCCTTCTGACCTTAGTATCTACGAATCTGTGTCCACTGAAGGTAGGACAAGAAGTAATGGGCTTAATCTGCAGTATGGGAGATTTAGGTTAGGTAAACTTTCTAACTATAAGGATAGTTGTGACCAGTAGCATGCTGTGACATTTTTAGAAATGCATGCAACAACTTTTTGATCCAGCATGATCAAGTCTTCCTGTGGTAGCTAGACATCAGCTCCCTGACACTGCCGGCCCTTTAGCCACTTAAGCACTCTCTTCAGGCCTTGGCCAGCCCCTATGTTGCCTCGCAAGTTAACACTTAGTGCACCCAAGTCCCCAAACTCCTCAGAACTGTCCCCCTGTAATATCCATCCCCTGTCACTGGACACTTTCTGTAATAACCAGATTCACTATTCCCAAGGAAACAGAACACACACCAGTTTGTTAGATTCAAATGAGGATTCAGACTTTGCTTAATACCACAGCAATGAGTTGTATTTAAAATACAATATGGATAAGTTTATTAACAGAAACAGAGATTGAAATATTCAAATGAGTAGTGAGCAAAAATACTGGAAGCAGAATTGGTTACATACATAAAGCTAAACATAAATCACAATCCTAGGTCTACACTTATTAATGGTTGGATTTCCTGTTTAATAGAGCAGATATTCTCCCAGGATATAGTCTTTGATAGGGCTGCTAGTATTCAGACAGGATCAACGTTTTTATGAATACCCCCCCACCACCCTTCAGTAAATGGATGCTGTCAAAGTTCCTTCCCCACTCTGAACTCTGGGATACAGATGTGGGGAGCTGATGAAAGACCCCCTAAGCTTATTCTTACCAGTTTAGGTTAAAACTTCCTCAAGGTACAAACTTTGCCTTGCCCTTGAACCCTATGCTGCCACCACCAAGCGTGTTAAACAAAGAACAGGGAAAGAGCCCACTTGGAGACGTCTTACCCCCAAAATATCCCCCCACACTACACCCCCTTTCCTGGGAAAGTCTTGATAAAAATCCTCACCAATTTGTACAGGTGAATACAGACCCAAACCCTTGGATCTTAAGAACAATGAAAAAACAATCAGGTTCTTAATAGAAGAATTTTAATTAAAGAAAAGGTAAAATAATCCCTTCTGTAAAATCAGGATGGTAAATACCTTATAGGGTAATCATATTCAAAACATAGAGAATCCCTCTAGGCAAAACCTTAAGTTACAAAAAGACACAAATACAGGAATATATATTCCTTTCAGCAGAGCCTATTTTACCAGCCACTGAACAAAAGAAAATCTAACGCATTTCTAGCGAGATTACTTACTAACTTTTTACAGGAGTTCTAACCTGCATTCCTGATCTGTTCCCGACAAAAAACATCACACAGACAGACCCTTTGCCCCCACGCTCGAGCTTTGAAAGTATCTTGTCTCCTCATTGGTCATTTTGGTCAAGTGCCAGCGAGGTTATCTTAGCTTCTTAACCCTTTACAGGTGAAAGGAGGGATTTTATAGCATTGTATACAGAAAGGGGGTTACCCTTCCCTTTATATTTATGACAGATGCTAAAATGTCTTTTTTGCTTCACCTTATATTTCTCAAAACTCATTTTGTCCCCCCAGAGGCAGGATGGCCACTGTGGTTCCCTTCTTGAGGTGCTGGCTCCCAAGAGTCTTCCCATAATCCTGTTTGTTTCACATCCCCCCATTGTCTTTTTTTCCTATTGACTTTCACATGTAAAGTGCGGCTTCCATTGTGTGGGTTTTACAATGTTTAATTTACCTCAGAGACAGGGGTAGGTGATTAAACATAGTTTGTCTGGCAAAACAAACTGTCAACTCTGCCTGGTTACACAGTTTAAAACATTTCTGTAGATGCACATAACTCGTTACATACCAACTATACATACATTGCAGAATGCTTATGATGACCAGTATGATATAAGCTTTCATATGATACCTTACACAATGCTCTTCATAGAACACACAATTGAAGTTGAGGGAATCTTAATTACTGGAATAGGCTTCCAAGGGAGGTTGTAGAATCCCCATCTCTGGAGGTTTTAAAGAACAGGTTGGACAAATACCGGTCAGGGATGGTCTAGGTATACTTGGTTCTGCCTCAGTGCAGTGTGCTGGACTTGATGAGCTCTTGAGGTCTCTTCCAGGACTACATTTCTATGATTCTATGTTATATATGAGGCATTATTAAGGTTGGCCAGTATTTCACATTATAAGACCCTATTTCAGTTGCTTTTAACTCTGACAAACTTGAAGTATTTGGGTAGAAATTTTTCACACTTGGTGTCTGCCTCAATCTGAATGTTTTTGGAAACTTTCAGCCCAATAGTTCAGCTGTTTCTGAGAATGAAACTGGGGAATAATATTTTTTTCTGTTAAAAAATTCTGGAAGCCTTTTCTTTGAGAAGCTCTACTGCCCCCATGCTTTGGAGCAGGGACTTGAAGTTTGGTAGGTAAGTGGCTTATGTGTAAGGGATGTGTCTTGTGCTGTCCCTGTGAAAATCTGCCCAAGTTATAAATCTTTGAAAAAAATAATTTGTACACGAGACCTCTTAGACCTCAGAAGATTCTGTCCTCTTTGAGCATGCTTGAGCCTCTCACAACTTCTAGTGCTGATCAGACTGCAGGTACACCATTTCTGCAGTGTGACTGACCATGGCGACCAGCTTGGCTTAATGGTGAAATCCTAGCGGATCTTAAACATAAAAAAGAAGCTTACAAGAAGTGGAAGGTTGGACATATGACCAGGGAAGAGTATAAAAATATTGCTCGGGCATGTAGGAAAGATATCAGGAGGGCCAAATCGCACCTGGAGCTGCAGCTAGCAAGAGATGTCAAGAGTAACAAGAAGGGTTTCTTCAGGTATGTTGGCAACAAGAAGAAAGCCAAGGAAAGTGTGGGCCCCTTACTGAATGAGGGAGGCAAGCTAGTGACAGAGGATGTGGAAAAAGCTAATGTACTCAATGCTTTTTTTGCCTCTGTTTTCACTAACAAGGTCAGCTCCCAGACTGCTGTGCTGGGCATCACAAAATGGGGAAGAGATGGCCAGCCCTCTGTAGAGATAGAGGTGGTTAGGGACTATTTAGAAAAGCTGGACGTGCACAAGTCCATGGGGCCGGACGAATTGCATCCGAGAGTGCTGAAGGAATTGGCGGCTGTGATTGCAGAGCCCTTGGCCATTATCTTTGAAAACTCGTGGCGAACGGGGGAAGTCCCGGATGACTGGAAAAAGGCTAATGTAGTGCCCATCTTTAAAAAAGGGAAGAAGGAGGATCCTGGGAACTACAGGCCAGTCAGCCTCACCTCAGTCCCTGGAAAAATCATGGAGCAGGTCCTCAAAGAATCAATCCTGAAGCACTTAGAGGAGAGGAAAGTGATCAGGAACAGTCAGCATGGATTCACCAAGGGAAGGTCATGCCTGACTAATCTAATCGCCTTTTATGATGAGATTACTGGTTCTGTGGATGAAGGGAAAGCAGTGGATGTATTGTTTCTTGACTTTAGCAAAGCTTTTGACACGGTCTCCCACAGCATTCTTGTCAGCAAGTTAAGGAAGTATGGGCCGGATGAATGCACTATAAGGTGGGTAGAAAGCTGGCTAGATTGTCGGGCTCAACGGGTAGTGATCAATGGCTCCATGTCTAGTTGGCAGCCGGTGTCAAGTGGAGTGCCCCAGGGGTCGGTCCTGGGGCCCGTTTTGTTCAATATCTTCATAAATGATCTGGAGGATGGTGTGGATTGCACTCTCAGCAAATTTGCGGATGATACTAAACTGGGAGGAGTGGTAGATACGCTGGAGGGGAGGGATAGGATACAGAAGGACCTAGACAAATTGGAAGATTGGGCCAAAAGAAATCTAATGAGGTTCAATAAGGATAAGTGCAGGGTCCTGCACTTAGGATGGAAGAATCCAATGCACCGCTACAGACTAGGGACCGAATGGCTCGGCAGCAGTTCTGCGGAAAAGGACCTAGGGGTGACAGTGGACGAGAAGCTGTATATGAGTCAGCAGTGTGCCCTTGTTGCCAAGAAGGCCAATGGCATTTTGGGATGTATAAGTAGGGGCATAGCGAGCAGATCGAGGGACGTGATCGTTCCCCTCTATTCGACACTGGTGAGGCCTCATCTGGAGTACTGTGTCCAGTTTTGGGCCCCACACTACAAGAAGGATGTGGATAAATTGGAAAGAGTACAGCGAAGGGCAACAAAAATGATTAGGGGTCTAGAGCACATGACTTATGAGGAGAGGCTGAGGGAGCTGGGATTGTTTAGTCTGCAGAAGAGAAGAATGAGGGGGGATTTGATAGCTGCTTTCAACTACCTGAAAGGGGGTTTCAAAGAGGATGGCTCTAGACTGTTCTCAATGGTAGCAGATGACAGAACGAGGAGTAATGGTCTCAAGTTGCAATGGGGGAGGTTTAGATTGGATATTAGGAAAAACTTTTTCACTAAGAGGGTGGTGAAACACTGGAATGCGTTACCTAGGGAGGTGGTAGAATCTCCTTCCTTAGAGGTTTTTAAGGTCAGGCTTGACAAAGCCCTGGCTAGGATGATTTAACTGGGACTTGGTCCTGCTTTGAGCAGGGGGTTGGACTAGATGACCTTCTGGGGTCCCTTCCAACCCTGATATTCTATGATTCTATGATTCTATGATTCTATGATCTGTCCCCTCAAAGCTCCTTCCTTTGAAGACCAGAATGTCCATGTGCCATCCCCACTGACTGACTGTTCCAATCCCTAGGACTCTAATTGTTGTTGCCAGTTGCTGCAGGCACTGAATGAGGTGGGGCTTCTATGGAAAAATAGTACATGATCATGTAATTAAAGACTGTATCATAATGCAAACACACAATGGTGTCAAATTAAGGTTGTATTTCCTAACTTTTGAGTTCTTGACTTTGCAACATTAATAATGTTCTTTTAACAGTGTTTTATATGTAATTTTAAATAACTTTCATACTTAACCTGTCTCTGGCAGCCAGCCAGTCTGTACAGTTGATGCACAGTGATTGGGAACACAGTAAGATTATTTTTCAGCTCCCTTACAGAGAGATGTTTGTTCTACAACATTATTCCTTTCAAATGGCTTCAAGCATGCTCATACTGCTAAACACTTGCCTTTCTGTCCTGATTGGGTTCTATTGTTATATTTGTGAGTATGACTCCAAGATTATAGTAGTTCTACTGCAATGCAATTCAATTTTATCAAATCAAAGTAAATGCTCACCTTAGAGGTCAGTTCAGTTAAAAACTCTGATGTGATAAATCTTTGTTTTCTACTTGATCCTTTCATGAATCTTCCTGCTTTGCATGTATCATTTGGAAACTGCTGAATGGTGGTCCTCTAATAAATAAACAAACATGCTATTGTTCTTAAACTTCAATTAGTCTGAACAATAATCTAATACTCATTTATAAACCAAGGGGCAGATCCTCAGCTGATGTAAACTGTCATAGCTGAGGATCTGCACCTTTTGTTCTCCACTAGGTGCTTGAGCTGGCCTAGGATTTCCAGTCAATCCTGTATTGCTGTCTCTTCTGGGCTGTGCAGGTTTTTTTTTTTTTTTACTGGTGAATCAAAGGTCCACAACAGATACACGGTATATAGAAGGCACAAGGCCCAGGCAGCTCATACTCAATGAGCTCATGCTGTGGTTTAGCTGACCAATCCCACAATACTACCAGAGAATCGTTGAAGTAAACAGACCATGAACAGCCCATTGTCTGAAAATTCATTCCACCTATTTAGTAAGCACTTGTAAAGAATGAAGATATATCTGAGCAATTCTCTAACTACATAAGGGGCTAAATACATACTGGATATATCAAACAGCTTTATAAGTGACTCAGTGTAAAAGCAGATTTTGTGACCTTCTATCTTTCTTCACTAAATCAAATAAAATATTCTGATTATCTCTCAGCCACATTCAGACTAAGTAAAAAATCCTTTCCCTATAAGCAAAAGAATGAGGTTGCATACAATGGTACAATATCACCATTATTAGGTTCAATACACTCTATTGAATGTCTATATCAAATCTTTATTTAATCTGAGAAATTATATAAAAGCAAACTTCAAAAATCTTTTTTCTATTACTGAAGTCAATCAGGATCTGCTGCTGCAGTGCATTAGGCTTGAGACAAAGCATAGAAGTAGGTAAGAAAACCTATCAAGTATATAGCTACAAACTGTTGCTGAACAGCAGTTAAACTCAATGGAGAAAAACATATATAATATTCTGATGGTGGTGGGTCTTTTTTAAACTCCCTAGACAGCAAAAATGAAGAGAAAATATGAGAGAAAAAACCCACAGCAAAACCCAGTTAGCCACCCTTTTTCTACCCTTTTTCCATTGAGGTCCCATGTACTCACTTAGACTTACTGGTGAAAAGCACTGTTTTAATAAAATTATTAATTATTATTATTATTTTATGTATTTATTAGTCATCCCCACCTCTGGATTTCCCAATGCATGCTACTTTCTGCATATAGAGGTAATAGCATGGACCCTCAGTCATGTAGTTCCATTGATTTAAATGAGACTCCACAGAGGTGCAGGGGTCCATACTAAAAGCAACTTTTTGAAGGACTTAGGTCTTACTTACTTCAGGGAAGGGACTCTCTTTTCATGTTATTGTACAGCACAGAGTACATTGTTGGTTATAACTAATAATACACACCAAAATGCATATTTTACTTATGAAGAGTACTTTAATGAAATTTACATATGAAACCAATATGCTGCAGTGTACATTCATTAATCTAGTTACCAAGTATGTACCTGTTGTGTCTTGAATAGAAATGGAAATAGAAATTTGTCTGAGGACTTTTGATTAAGGATGTTTTAATATGGACATTAGAAAACCATATATCCCTTAAACTCATCTTATTTCCCTGTGCAGTTGAAGAATTCTGGTGCATGTGGTTTTGTAAAACTGTCTCTGATATTTAACTTGGATTCCCTGCCACCTTAAACCCCTGAGATATAGGCTGTCTGATTTTCCAGCCCCTGAATGTTTTGTAGCTCCAATGTAATTGGAAAATCTGCCCTTTGGGTTTTTTTCTTCCCCCTCCCCCCGCGGTGTTTCTGTCTTCCCTGTCTTTTTTGCATGTCTTTTCTTCTTCCTGCTGCATTTCCTTTCCTACACCAGCTTCCAAATCCCTGCCATGGATTTCATTCTCACACCATGTGTCATCCCTTACCTTAAAATTACCAGGGATGGAATAGCTAATGATTACATTAAAGCATCATTATGGGGCTTTGGAGGTCATGCCCCAATTAAATGAACAGGTGATAGAAGAATTTATTGCTTTGATTTATGGTTTCAGACTTCCTGCAATTTCAGGAAGATATCATTTCATCTGTTCATACTTGGCTCACATTTGGAAGAGATCTTAACACTCATAAGGGCTGTTTATTTTTTTAATATAAGAAACGTTTGTGCAGAATTAATCTAAATATGTTTTGCAGGCCACTTAAATATATCACATGGGCAGGACCTGGTCTATGGCTATGATTTTGACACTCCTGTTCTAGATCAAACCCTTTTTCAGGTAGACTGGTTATGTTTTGGCCTTATAAGGAAGTAATTTTTAAATGTGTATCTCTGTAATATTAAATTCAGTTAATAATATTGTCCCTTTACTTCTGACATTTTAATTATAGCTCAGGATAATCCCTCTGTCAAAACTCTATTAATTAAACTGGGGGAAAGGGATCAGTGCATTGTAAAGGTCCCTATTGGAAGGCTGCAGTCAGTAAAATTCAAATATGTTGTACAGTGTAATTGATTAGTTCTGAATTTTAAATCTTTAATTAGTATAAGTGATAATTAAGAGTTTAAAATAGATTGAAAACATCAATACTTGTGTTTATCTGTAGAGATTTGATCAATGGCATTGCTTTGTTAAAATTTAAAAAGAAAGCTCAATACCTTAATTTTACAAGGAAAATAGCTTTAGATCCCAAATACAACAGACACCCTTAAAATATACTAGCTTGGCTTTCACTAGGTAATGTTGTCATGGCCTTATGGAAGTCTCTCAGCACAGGGAATACTTCGGTAACAATTTTGTTAAAATTGTTAGGGATTGACCACAGTTTCAGATTTTCAGATGGTGGCAATTTTCCAGCAACCAATGCAGCATCTCTGCTCGCTTACTGAAAACTTAACTGTAATTATGAATAGTATTTAGAGGTGAGCTTGATCCTATTCTGTGGCTCTGACTCAAACTTCAAGCTAGATCATCAATTGATGTAAACTGAACTGGCATAGCTTCATTGACTTCAGGGCAATTTGGGAGTACTTAGCACTGCAGAAACAAGCCTTAATTGTTGAACCAAAACTTGAAGGCACAGATGTTAGGTATCACTACAAACTCTACCAAGTTTGGGGGTATGCAGATTGTCTACAAACTTATGTATGAACCCTGGCTTTGGAGTCAGTGTTGTGGTTCAAGCCCACTTCTAGTTTTATTCTATTGACTTTATTATATTTCTTTCTGGTTTGATCTAAAATATTTACAGAAATTGTATGGTTTCTTGATTAAAGTATATAGTCTTACAGCCAAGTCTGTAGTCACAGGAGAAGAGGGGCAAGAAGCATACAAATATAATGGATCAGCTGTGGGTCTGCTGTAGAAAGGCCAAGTGATGAAGAGGCCTCACAATGCAGCTCTGTACCCCTGTCCACTATGGAGCTAAATGCTGACAGCTCTCCCCACAGCAAGATGAACAAGAGGTTTGGTGGAAGAGTGTGGAAAGGGGCTGGCTTCTGGGTCTGGAACTGTGTTGTTCCCCTTCTCAGGGGTGGCTGCTACTGTAGCTAATAGGCTGTAGTAGCTGCTGTGAAACACTTGTGCAGGCACTCTACTGCGTGAAGAGGTCATTCCCCATTCTTTCGGGCTTTGCAAAGGGGACCAAGATGTAGTGCATAAGAACAAACAATATTTATAGAACAATTGGACTAGGCTTTTGCTTTCTCTTTTGACTTACTTTTTTGTGTAAAACTCATAGCAATTCATATTGATTACAGTAAACCGCCCAGGTCCACAGAAAATCTTGTGGAAAATAAAAAAAAATTACTGATACACAACATCTAGTTACTTAACTGCAACTGCTCATTGGGTCTTACTGAAGTACACTTGGCATGTGTCTGTCAATTCGAATTAATATTCAGCTTCAGCATGTTCTTCCTGAATAGATTAAATGAACAAAAGTTACCAAGAGTCATAGCACTCTGACAAGTTGGGCCCATTCTTACATGGGGCTACTGGCTATAGAGAGAATTTAAAAGAATGAATTACGAGCACATCCACAGAATCCCTGAGGCAATTCCTGGTAATAAGAGTCAACATTTTGTCATTCTAACCTCTTCTCTCCCTCCTTCCATAGTAATATCTTTTGTAAATCAGTACTTCTTGAGCTGATGATATAATATGGAAACATCAGGTGTCAGCCTCAAATTTCCTGCTTTGGAGTGGGGGCACAAAAGTCACATTACATCATTCTAATGGTGGTGGCAGCCTTCTTTTCCATTTTCCCTTCTTTTGTCTTCTGTGTGCTCTTTATGTTATACTCCGTGCAGCATGGAAGACTCTGTGCTGTGGCTTTTAAAGAATTGTGGCTGTAGGTTCAAAGGACTGAGAAAGTGTGGGTAGAAAGCCTTAACCATGTTCAGTTTGACTATACAGTTTCAGTAGGTTAAGACTCTAACTGGAAATTGAAGCTAGACAAATCAAAACTGAAAGTAAAGTGCATGTTTTAACAGTGAAGATAACTAACCATTGAGCTTACCAAGCCATGTGGTAGATTCCCCGTCACATGAGGCCTGTCCATCAAGACTGGATGTCTTTCTAACTATATGCTCTAGTTCAACCACAAGCTCATTTATTCACAGATATTTATGGCTACAAGGGAACATTAGCTCACCTAGTTTGATTTCCTCTATAACACAGGGCATGGGTTTTCTAGTTATTGGCCTTGATGCAGATATTACTGACTGAGGAATTCTATGTCTTCTGTTATGTGATAGGTGAGACTAGGTGATCATAATAGTCCCTTCTGTATTTAATCTATTAAACAATAACAAAACACTATCCAAAGACATTGGAACTTTTTGTCTTATGTGATGGCCCCTCCTAGTTATCCTGTGCCCAGTGTAAAGAACTGAAATTCTCTGCAGCAGGGAGGGAAACTGTCAGAACTGTAGCAACATCAGCATTAAGAAAATCTACCACAGAGAGACCTGAACTACTCTTATGTCTTATTATACAGACGCTCCCCGGGTTATGCAAGATCCGATTTACGCAAATTCGCATTTATGGTAAAAGTTCCATAAGTTAGAAATAGGAGGATTTTTTTTGTTTGTATGTTTTTGCATAACGTTCAGGTGTACATTTCCAACTTATGCAAAATTTGAGTTATGCAAGGCTTTCCAGAATGGAATGATTGCATAAGTTGGGGAGTATCTGTATATATACTGTGTGTTCTAACTAGTGAACAATTAGCTGTTTAATAATGTTCCTTCTGGGACTAAAGAAAGGTTAACAGGTTATTTGAGCACTAGGAACCTATCATTTGTGACCTCAACTCCATTGGAAGCTGCACTTACAGAACTGGGTCCTAATTTTAGGCCGTACCTCCTTGTTTGTTAGTTCCTTGCTTACGCTTTTCTTTAGCTGCTATTTCCTCTCTTTTTCAAGTATATAGTAAAAAAATACAAAAACCCTGCTGCTTAAAACTTGTTTCAGTGTACACACAGCCAGAAAAGGGCTAGCAATAAATGTATTTTAATAAAAATTGTGGTCTATCACAGTTATATTGCTAAATATTTAGAGAATAATTGATTTTTAACTCATGTATTTTAATATTCCTGAGAAAATACCTTCTAGCCCCCAGCAAATAATGGTTTATCTCGCTTTATTAGATAAGAAAATTAGATTTAACTAGTGGAAGTTGCATTTTCAGTTATTTATTAATAGAAAGATAAGCCAGTTATACTTTCTGCAAAGCTCTTTGCCTATCTCATGCTTCTCAGTGTAAACTCAAACTGCATCAGTGGTGCGAAAAATGTTGGGTCATAATTTAGAAACATTGATTAACCTATGCCCTTGACAATATTCAGTATATATGATCAATATAGCTTTTACATTGTTAAAATTCAGATCCAACTTTAAAAAAAATATGCTTCTCCCCCCTGCCCCGTCACATGTACTATTTAAAATAAAGTCAACATCCAGGGAAAACTATTCCCCCCTGTCTCACACTTCTTGTTTTTCATATCCCAAATATGTGAGTATAGTCACATCTATTGACACTGACTTGCAATGGTAGCCACCCAGTAATGTTATGAAACTCATGCAACTTCATTTTAAGAATTTTTTGGAACATACAAGTAATTTGTTTAGTCAGGTGTCCTGCCTCCATGGTAACTTAGAAAAGTTGGCAGAGCAGTTGGGGGACTTGTGGTCTACCTCTTCTGTGTGTAAATAGAAGACTTCAATCTTTAGTGTTTGTTTCAGCAATTTTACAAGTGTTAAGGGCTAGCTTGTATGACTTGAACTGCTTGCCCAAGTAAAGGAAATTATAGCCCTCCAATTTATGCCCCCTTATCCATCTACCAATTTATGCCTCGTTTTCCAGCTACCCAGATATAAGTCTGAGTCCAGAGAGGGATCAATCCAAAACCCATTACAATCAATGGAAAGACTCTCAATGACTTGAGTGGGCATTGGATCAGACCCAGTGTAAGCAGACACTGTGCCTGCACAGCCTACCCCTCCTCCTGGAGCCAGTAGATTAAAAGCAGGGAAGGTCTTAGCCTTTTCTCTAGCTCTCCACACTTGCTGAACAGTGCAGCTGAGCCTTCACTAGTGGTTCCTGAAACTTCCTGGTGGTATTGGCCACCCGCTGACAACAACAACCCCCCTCCTTCCTCAGGGGAGGAATGTGACTCAGAGGTATGTATCTGATGGATGATGCCTCCTGGGGATATTCCTAGGGTGGAGCAATTTTATCGTCTGTTGCTTAGTTCTGGCTAATGTCACCATCTAACCCTACATCCATTTTGGGGAAAATATTGCCATCAAGATTGTACTTTTTAAATAAACTGGTTTGAAATATAATATGTATTCTTCTTTCATTCTCAAAAGGCACCAAAGGTTTGTGTTAACACTTGCTCTCTCAAAAATACTCTAGAGAACTAGAGAGCAATGACCTGTCAGAGACCAGCACATACCTGCAGGTATTTCAGATCCTGCAGATCTTTGTTGTAAAATGTATGCTTATTTTAGTGATGGTGGAGTACGTAGAAACTCAGGTGGATGTGGGGAGGGAATATTACCATAAAATTACAGACTGGAAAAATATCTTTATGATAATCATATAGCCACTATTTCAGAGTAAGGTTCCTAAAATTCCTCTTCCTTGCACATTCTTCCTTCCTATCCCCATTGTTAAGCAATCTGCATAGCTTATATCATGTTTCCAATCATTATGAGCATGTGGTAAACTTCCGACTGTGGCATAGTTCAGGGTAAATGGGTTGACACATTTGGTTGCTAGGAAAATAATAACAGCATTAAACAGGCATAATTATACAAGTAATTCAGAAAGCATAATTGGTATAAACCGCCTTAGAGGTTCTTACTTTAAAGACTTTCTCAAACAAACCTACTTATATTATCCATAATAAAAGGTTATTGCAAAGATAGGCATTGGTGTAAGTCCCAGACTGATTATATCTTCATGAAGTTCTATGTGCCTATCACCTTAGTCCACTCAAATTTATTACGTGTCTGTGCTCTTTAAGCTCTTCCCATTGCTTTGGACCAACCACAGCCAGAATGTTGAGTAACTTTATGGAATGGCACTCTCTGGTTCACGCATTTGTCTGAAAAACAAAGCTGGGTGTTGGAGTGCACTGTCTTCCTGCTATTTCTAAGAACTCCCTTCCCGTCCCTCCCAGTGATTGGGGGAGGGAGGAATCTTCAATACTGTTGTCCTAACCTTTTCTCTCTGGCCAAAAAATTTCATAAAGAGCTGTAAATCACAAGGTCTGTCTTTTATAATCTGTATGGACCCCTTAAGATTCCTTGAGGCTAAACATCGATGGGCTAGGTCAGAACCAGCACCCCCTTCTGGAAGGCATCAAGCATGCATGTTGTGGCTTTCCTTTTTCCCATGGACTTTAAAGCAGGATGTATAAGGTGTGATGTTTGTGGGTTAAATCTTTAAGGGATAAATGATCTTAGGTTTAACTGATTAGACAGCTTAGTGTAAAGGAGTATTTTACTATCTGCACTATTGGGGAATTTCTTTTTACCTGTCTTTGTAGAATGACATTGAAATGAAAGTTTCCTGTTCATATTTTGCTTTTATCATCTGTAAATGACAAGTGTTTTTCCCCAGAACGTTGTATTTTCCCTCCAAAACTCTGCTGCTCTGACAGTCTCTGTATAAATCCTTTTTCCTTAAGGTATATCATTGAATCACAGGACTGTACAGCTGCTGGGTTAAAAGTAAAGGGATGGGGGGGGTGCACAGAGTTATGGTCCAGTGACTGGAAAACCGCTGTAGGAACAAGGAAATGACTGCTAATCTTGGCCTTGATACTAACAAGAGGGCCCCAATAGAATTTAAGGGTACAATTTTCAAAGGGCTGAAGGCTATGGCTCCCTCTCTGCAGGTGCAGTTTTGCAAGCTCAGCAGTCCAGAGGAAGAAACCTTTGGAGCAGTCAAATTGGGAGAGAAGATTTGAGTTGAACTTTTTATACCTTGTTGTTAATTTGAGTTAATAAAACCAAATCTCAGAAATGGAGTGAGTTTTGACTCTACATTGTGCACAGAGTGTGTTTGAGTGCAGGTTTAGAAAGGCAACTGCTCACTCGGTGTGTCAATTAATTTGTGTGTACTAAGGGGGCAGTTCTGACCAGTTGTAGTTTCTCACAGGTGGTGGTATCCACAGCAGCAGAGCTGCCATTTTGATTCCCCTAATAACAGGAAGAAATCCAAGTGGCATTTGTAGAGTTTTCAATGGACCATCCATTGTAAAGAACACTGGTTTCTTTGACAGCATGGAATTACCCAGATGGTGGTTTTAGAAGAGTAAAAAATGAAAAAAAGTAAGCTTTTAAATTTGGCATCATAGAGAACATTAATTGAACATGAGTTTTTGTTCTAATCATAAGTATAAAGATTTTTTTTTAGATCAAAAGTAATAGAATGGCCTGCAGGCTCAATGCCCTCTCTATTATTAAAACCAAAAGACTAACTCTGTTCAGCAGAGCTGGTCATGTGTGAAAGGACAGTTTGGAACATAGAAGGCTGTTATAAACCAAATTGCTTTTGACACTGACAATATTATTAAAGATCCCTCTAGTATTGCCAGTTAATGTTATAATCATTCCAGTTCACACATTTAATTTTTTAAAGGATATTCTGTGCTTTATAGCGTTTCAATCTTTGTTTTACTACCCAGCATTCAAAATAACAGTCTGCATAGATCTGCAGTAATGACCAAATGAGGTTTATATTTAAGTCTGTGTTTGCTGAAATGTGATGAGTTCTCTAATGCCCTGAACTGAAAGACAGACTCATTTGAATAAAAGCACTTGGGGTGCTAATTCCTATTTTTTTTTTTTACAAAATTTCTGCCCTGATTATTGTGAAACCATTGCAGGCATGTTTAATATATCTATTTTTACTGGTTAATTACCACTCCATTTGGAAGTACACTCAGTCTATTTTATAAAAAGATTCTGTAAGTCTAGTTGAATAATTTAAGGAGTACTCCTGTTTGTTCAGTTTCACTCAAAGTACTGGATCTGTGCACTCTTATGTATTGTACTTTGTCTAGGTATAAATTATTGATCCCATTACAACTGAGTTGCAGACTTAATCATTTCGCTACGGTAGCTCTTAGGAAGGTAACAATATTTTTACATGCATGAATAACATGCAAGATCTATATTTACTGATTTGTTTTGTATCTGGTACATTGCTAATTGTGATCAAAGATATTCTATAGCGTAAATGCTCTGAAATGATGCTAGAGTGGTGTAAAATAAGTATTTTGACTTAATGATGTTTCATCTGAATGTACTTTGCCTTCTGGACTTAATTTAGTGGTACTGGATGGCTCAAGGGATTAGTAGGTTATATGACAACCATTAAGTCACTAGCTCAAAGGTAGCCCAAGTCAGATTGTTACCAAATTATCAACCATCAATTTTTTGGTTGTCTACAAAAAAAATGTTCTCTCTATTTGTTATTTATATGGTCCTTATTCCTGCAGTACCTGAGCAACTTGAAATCTTTAATGTACTGTAGTTATCCTCGCAACACTCATTTTGTGTGAGGGAAGTACTGTTATCCATATTTTGCAGATGAGGAAGTGAGGCACAGAGGTTAAGTGACTTGCCTAAAGTCCTACAGGAAATGTGTGGCAGACCAAGAACTTGAATTCAGTTCTTCCATGTCCTAGGTGTAGTGCCCTAACCACTGCACAATCCATCCTCCTTGTCTCTGTCTCTGAATGGAGAGAATTGTCTGCATGACGCTACTACCATTTCAAGTGGCACTAATTAACCCTCCTTGTGGGCAGGCAAGAACATAATCAAAAGGTGATACTTTGTGCTCCATTGGGCCCAAAAGAAAACCTGTTACACCTCACTGGAAAGCTAGGAATCAGCTATTTCACTGTGAGTTGTGGATGCCCATTATTTCTAAAAATCAAGCCTGTTAGGCTCTGTATACGCTGCAGATGGGGGTGTGACTTGCAATTCATATGGACATACCTATATTAGCTGTAATCTAGCTATCTCATTCAAAATAGCAATAAGGACCTGGTGCTGTGGACTAGCAATGCGAGCATGTACCCACTGGGACAGGCAGACTTGTACAGACTGCACTGAAGCCCACACCAATGTCCTTACAGCTGTTCTTAACCAGCTAGCTAGCTACAGCTAGCGTGGGTATGTCTATCCAAATTACCCCTCAGGTTGTAGTGTAGATGTAGGCCTATTTAGATACCTAAATATGGTTTTAAGAGCCTCACTTTGGACACACACTTTTTTGAAAATTTTGGCCTTAACTCATAAAGATACCAGTCCATTCTCCTAAAAAGAAATAAGCCTTTACACTGGGAAAAATATCATGTACAGAAGCTTTTTGAAGAAGTACAATATGACCTGCCTCAATTTAAATATTATTAATGCGTCAGTGGTGAAATTATTCACTGCTGAAAATGTCAGTGCATCATTTCACTAAGCAGAAGTAAAAGCTCTTTGTAAGACTTGCCTGTTATATTGGGTACTACTCATTCCCAGTAACAAGGGAAGAAGGTATAACTATAGCATTCTTGTAGCCAAGATGTAGTCTGCTGTGCAGGGGTTGGACTCTAGCAAAGAAAAGCCACACACACAGCAACATAGCAGGGAAACTCCCTTCCATCCCAGAGGCATCTGTTCCAACCCCCCCACTCCGCTGAGTAAACTCACAAACACTCACACCCCAGAATAGTGCAACACATAATACAAAAGGGAAATATTTATTTACAGAGGAATGAATGGAAAAAACCAGGGAGAGAAGATGGGGGAGGGATAAAACAGGATTCTATTCAACACGAGGCCCCACAGGCCCAGTGCTACTACAGAACAAAAGGATAGACGCTGAGCACCGTGTCTAGACTCAGGGTTCGGGCCTGCTGGGCAATTCTAATCTGGTAGCAAGTCTTGGGTGCGCCTTTCATCTTTGGTAAACTTTCCCCAACAAACCCCTCTGGTGCTCTCTTCTTCCACTCTCCATAAATGCACTAAGATCAACAAACTCTCACCTTAACTAACTACAACCCCTCTCTTTATTCCCAAAAGCACACGCCCCAGTACTCTTGGCCCCATCTGGATCTAGGTGAGGTAATACTGGGTCTGACTCTGGTTTGTTCTTCTCAGGTGATTGCTTCCTGGCCTGGTGTTCCTCCTGGCCCCCAACCTAGGATGTCCTCAGTCAGGTGCTTGGTCTCCCTCTGGCTTCAGGCTGGTTTTTGGCTGCTTCACTACATGAGGGCCTGCTCATGGTAGGCCCTTGTCTGGAGTTACAGCCATCCACATGCTTTTATCATTCTCCCTCTTTCTCAACCCCCTTGAACAACCAGCATTATTTCTGGGGTTACCTCAGAATTGCATTGTATTATCCAGTTCAAAGTGACTGTTAGTGTGGCAATTAAAAAAACAAAAACAAAAACAGGGACAGAGGAATTCCATAATGGATCAAACTATTTGTCTCTCTAGCCCAGTATCCTGTCTCTGACAGTGGCCAGGATGAAATGCTTCAGAAAAAAGATGTAAGGCACCCCTTAGTGGTGGAATGACATACCTAGAGGGAAAATCCTGAAGAATGAGAGTTTCTATCCCATAGTTGTATCCTATGTAACATAACTGGAAGTTGTAAAGATCTATATAAATGTGTAATCTTCATTATAATTCAATATGTATGGAATTCTAACACCCAGAGACCCAAATCTGGATCATGAACACACACAAAAACGCAGATCCTGTCCTTAAATGTGTACTCTAATTTTTTTTGGCATTCTACTAAATTGTTGGCATTGATTTATATCTTGAAGCTGTGCGTTCCACGTCTATTCATGCTGTGTTGGGTTTTTAAAATCTGTTATTCAGTTTTAAATTTTTTACTTTAATTGAATGTCTTTTTGTATTTGTGTTATGAGAGAGAGTAAATGGAGTGACTGAATTTCCTCAATACTACTGAGAATTTTGTATACCATATAGCAACATCACTAAGTGACTCAAGTGAATATGGTAGGAAATATTCCAAGTGATTGGGTACATAGAATAAAGGGTGTTGAAATGTTTCCCTTGGGAAGCTTTAACTCATATTCACTTTTCTGATGATGCATTTTTGGTTCTGCTTATATGTTTATGAATGGCTGAGTACAAATATATATAACCAGTTTTGGAAAGAATATCTAATCAGTCTTGGAAAGAAAGAGTTCCCTGTCTTTCCTGCAGAAAGTAAGGAAACCAATATTAACAGCACTCTTTCTTTGCACATTCTCAACTAGTACTTTTTTCCCCCCACAAGAAGGGCCCTTTTCCATTGACCTGTGGGATTAGGCCCCAAGTAACGGCTCATGTTCACCTTGTATGCCATAACAGGCCAATCCCCTACCCACCCTCCTCCCCCCCCCCCGTGCTATCAGTTAAGCTAGGCAAGACAGTGTTATTTTTAGTCAATGTGTTCATAACACGTTTTTATGGATGACCTGTATTAAAGGCTCACATCAATAGACTAATTTATAGTTCCTCCCATTGTGCTTTGAATTCAGAGTTATAGTCTTACCCAGTATAAAGTAGAATTAAATTGTTCTCATTTTATAACTATGGTGGTCATGCCCTAAATTCATTTTTTTACCAGGATAATGATTGTTAATTACTACATCAGTGAGACCAGTATTTCACCCAGTGAGAGTGAAGTTAATGGCAAAACTCCTATAGACTTCGATGCGGCCAAGGTATCCACTCGTTTGAGGGTAGAGTAAGCAAGAATCAAATCAATGAAAGAGCTAAACTACAGACTTGAGCTTTAATTTCAAAACTTTATAATTCAGCTCATATATAGTTAGGATGATAAGCCCAACACAAAGGCCAATAACATAATGATGGTAAACATTGCTTTTGTTCCAAAAGTAATTCAAAAAAAATCAGTGTTGGGCAGATCTTGTGTTAAAGCACATCCTGATAGCTCTTAGCTTTTCATTCATATTAATGTTCCATAAAGTAATTTTTGTGCAATACTGCCTCTCTGGTATAATTCATTTTGAAAAGCCTGACATTACCTGGGACTGGTCTGGCTGATTTTAATGCTGTTTCATGTTAGGCTACTTAATGATGCCCAAATTGATGGATAGCCTTAGACTCTTATTTAGATAATGTGGTTCTTTTATCTAACCACAAATCCAACTTTAAATGAAGACTGTGACTATTTTCAAGGTGCAGCTCAAGTCAGACCAAGACAATACATATTTAGTTCTTGTTATCATAGTTTAAGGGTTAACTGTACCTTTGAACCCCACAACTGGTCTTCCTTAATGGTACCCACTTAAGGTTTGTGGCTTCTGAGCAGTTACCTCTCTTGGGAAGAGCCCACATCTCTCTCCCTCCAGAATGGGAGTTGAGTTGCGCAGTCGGTCTGAACCTCACTGTTTTCCCCAGCAGGTCTGACTATTTAACCTTTCTCCAGGGCTACAACAGCAAATACAAGTTACCGACCAACCTTCACAAAGCAAAATACACTTGTTCTTAGGGCAAGAACATTACCGACACTATATAAAAACACAAGTTCATACAGGTATCTATCTGTCTTTGAAACCCCACAACTGGATGTGTTCCGGTTACAAGTTCATTTCAGATTGTATTTCAAGAACCAGAAAAATGCCCCCCCTTTGGAACATTTCAGCTGTTTGGGCCTTTGGTCAGTGGCCCCCTCCTTAGGGGGAAGCTTCAAAAAGCTGTGTGTGTTTGTGTGTGCTTTTTGAATAGCTAGTGTTATGGGGTGGCTAATGCAAAATTGTCTAGTGATTCCAGATTCTGCAGGAAATCCATCTCCAATGAGCTAAGAAAACACAAACATGCCCACTCACCCCACCTTTATCAATATGAAAGGCTATGAGTATAGCTCATACTGTCTGACACATCTCTGTATAATGGCTATTTGAGATTGTTCTGTTTAGGCTTAAAAGTACAATGTGGTCCCCAAAAGTGCTGCATGTAGTTGCAAAATGTCACACCTAGTATGTAGCAAGAAAAGGCATTCTATGGTTGTAGCATCTGTATATAAGCAGATATAGATTTTCATATCAAGTACCTGGAGCGGGGGCAGAGTTGGATTTATGCTTGTGGCAAAGCTCCAACCTTGTCCCCCTGGGTCTCACGCTTCTAGGCAGTTTATGCTAGCCTCAGAAGCTCACTGTGACCCTCCATGTAGCCCTTCTCTCTCTAGGGCCAGGGTTACAGCCTACTGATCCCTTTTCATCATAAGCCAGCAAGGAGGTTGGTTAGAGAACTCCAACAGTCTCTGTTGTTCCTATTCCCAAACAGTTTAGCCTTCTGTCCTGACAGGGGCCTGTCTTCCCTTCCCAGGAGGTGTTTATGTAATGGCAAGTTGGGGGGGAACCTGGGCCCGCCCTCTACCCCAGGTGCTGGCCCAGGGATCCTAATGGTAGCAGCTGCTGGCAGCCGACCTTTCACTGCCAGAGTTGCTACATTTCCCTGGTCCCTCCCATTTCTACATTTGCTACATTTTCCACAGCTCTCCCGCTTCTCTCTTCTTCACCCTTACCTTAGGGCTCCCTTAACAATCTTCATTAACCAGCCCTTCAGCCATACTTCCTCTCCCCAATTCCCCTCAGCCTGACTGGAGTGAGCTCTTTTATAGTATCAGAAGGGCCTTAATTAGAGTCAGGTGTTACATTACTTTAATGGCCTCACCTGACTCTTTTCAGGTTAATTGGAGTCAGGTGTTCTCATTAGCCTGGAGCAGCCCCTGCTCTGGTCAGTCAGGGAACAGAAAACTTCTAATCCAGTGGCCAGTATATCTGCCTTCTACTATTTTGTTGTACCCGATCCTCGGTCCATTCACGTATCTGGGTAGATTTCCTCTGGGCGGCATCCTCTGACTCCCTTGACGCCTTTGAGGAGCAGTGGGCGCTGTCCGGGGTTCTCTGTTCGGTGTCCCCATCCGGTTCCCTTCGTTTGACCCTTTGACCACACTCCCGTCCCTGTTATTTCATTAGTTGTCCCCCAAAATTAATTGGAATCTAGGTCCTGTGGATCCCCCTTCTCAGCTGGGGGGGATCCTTTAGCAGTGGACGGGCTTTGCCCGCCCACTTCCCAGATACCAAAAGGACTACTTTGTTGTACCCAACTGGCCTGGGTCTATCACAATACTGTATACCAGGAAATTTGTGGTGTTTTTTTTTAACTCAATGCCCATGAAATGTCTCATCCTTCACAGAACAATAACTCTTTTTCAACATACATCTCTTGAAGATGTGTGAAAACTTTTCATTTTGCTTCTCCTTCTATCTCTTGGTAGTCTTACTGCTACCCATCAAGTGCATTTTTTTCCATTCACATACCAAGGGCCAGACTTAGCCTCTGGGTACAAGGAGAGCAAATGGCATCCCGCTGTGGCGGCAAGGACACCTGTAACTCTGAGCACATGGCAGCCTGGTCACTATCCTCTCCCTGAACATAAGAGCGGGCATACTGGGTCAGACCAAAGGTCAATCTAGCCTAATATCTTGTCTTCTGACAGTGGCCAATGCCAGGTGCTTCAGAGCGAATGAACGGACCAGGTAATCACCAAGTGATCCATTTCCTGTTGCCCATTCCCCACTTCCGAAACCAGAGACTAGGAACACCAGTCCCCCCCCATCTTCTTTAGTAGCCATTGATGGACGTATCCTCCCTGAATTTGTCAATTTCATTTTTGAATCCTGTTACAGTCTTGACCTTCACAACATCCTCTGGGAAAGAGTTCCACAGATTGACTGTGTTTTGCAAAGAAATACTTCCTTATGTTTTAAACCTGCTGCCTATTAATTTCATTTGGTGACCCCTAGTGCTTGTGTTTATGAGAAGGAGTAAATAACATTTCCTTATTTACTTTCTCCACACTAGTCATGATTTTATAGACTTAAATCATATTTCCCCCTTAGTCACCTCCCTTCCAAGCTAAAAAGTCCCAGTCTTATTAATCTTTCCTTATACGGAAGCTGTTCCATTCCCCTCATCAGTTTTGTTGCCCTTTTCTGAACCTTTTCCAATTCCAATATATTTTTTTTGAGATGGGGCAACCAGATCTGCATGCAGTATTTAAGATTTGGATGTACCATGGATTTCTATAGAGGCAATATATTTTTTGTCTTATTATCTATCCCTTTCCTAATCATTCCCAACATTATGTTAGTTTTTTTTTTTGACTGACACTGCACATTGAGTTGATGTTTTTAGAGAGCTATCCACAATGGCTCCAAGATCTTTTTTGAGTGGTAACAGCTAATTTAGACCCCATTGTTTTATATGTATAGTTGGGATTATGTTTTTCAGAGTGCATTACTTTGCATTTATCAACATTGAATTTCATCTGCCATTTTGTTGCCCAGTCGCCCACTTTTGTGAGATCCCTTTGTAACTCTTCACAGTTAAGTCCAACGCAGACTATCTTGAGTAGTCTGGGACTATACCTCAGAAATGTACTTCATTTTCTTTCCATGGGTGGGGGGGATGTCCTTCATTAGAGTGGACTGCAGCACCTTGCTATCCTCTGATGCAGCATTTAGATAGTTTCATTATTGGGATAACAACTTGTGACTCATGTGGAAGCAAAATGTTCTCTAAAGCTAAATTGAAACAGAGTCTACACGAGTGATTAATAGTCCACATGTACACAGCTGCTTAGTCATGTACAGCCTCTTCAAAGAAAAAAAACAGGAGCCAGTAATAAACCAGACAGACCAGTGATGGAAATGACTATGGCTATTTTCCAGGGATAGTGGTCCACATGGTTCAGGAATGAGGGAACTTGATCTGTTCCCTGTACTGACTTATTTGTCCCAAATAAAAGAAGCAAGTTCTTAAAAATGGAAGACTGAAATGTAACTAATCCAGAATGCACAGCAAAACTGCCTGTTTGGTTCTTTGGCTGTTGTCTAGAAGACTCCCCAACCAAAAGTTTTGAGATGCCTTTTTTCATTAACTGTAGAAGCTTTCTATTAACTGAATTGTTTCATTATTAAAGTAGTTTAATATAAAGTGAAAAGTGGAGTTTTAAGTCCTGATACTGTCCCATGGAAGTCAAGGGGAGTTTTGCCTTACACCTCAGTGGGAGTGGAATGAGACCTTAGTGATGATGATGACAACAACTATTCTTGAAACAGCTTGAAACAATTATTGATCTACAACAAAACAAACAAATAGCATCGCTTGCCAATGTTGTTAGTGTTCATCCCATCTTTGTGTGCTTAGGTATTTTGTTCTGAAGTTCTTTTTTTTTTGAAAACCCAATAAAATGCTCATCTAGCTGTCATCTTGTGACTCAAGTCATTTTATTTCCATTGTCATGTCATAACTACCAATTCTTCCGATGAATTGAGCTGTAGCTCATGAAAGCTTATTTTCAAATAAACGTGTTAGTCTCTAAGGTGCCACAAGCACTCCTTTTCTTTTTCCGAATACAGACTAACATGGCTGCTACTCTAAAATTCTTCCAGTGTCCTCTGTAAATTTGCACTCTTGGGATGCACCTAGGACAGGAATCTTCCGGTGGTAGTTCCCATTAGAACATTTACTATGAGCATTTGAGAATGTCCTGAGAGTGAGGCTATAAAACAGGTTGTGGTACAACCGGCCACTTCAGTTCCTTCCAACCACAGCAAAAGATGGATGGAGGTGAACCTCTTCAAATCCCTTTGTAATATGCAGAGACCATCCTGAAGAACTCAGTTTTCAAGTAAGGAACCTTCATTTGCTTTTTGGACTGTTGCCTCATGGCTTGTTCTGGCTGTGAGTGATGTCTTGCCCACTAACACTGCTTCTGCTTGTGGTTTGACAAGACACTAACTCAGGCACAATGACAAATGCCTTACTGCTACCCGGGCAATATGTAGCCATAGCATCAGCACTTGACTCTGATTGGACTCTTGAGGGATCATTTCTAGGAACACTTTTGTGCTGGTAGAAGTAACGATCTTCATCTGAATTGTAGTTGCTTCCATAATATGTTTAACCTAGTGGATCAGTCCATCTAGTCTACTAACCAACTTCCTACAGTGGCCAATAGCAATTTCATTTAAGGAATGACTAAAACCATTTTTAAAATGTTCTAGGCAACAGTATGTTCTTACACCCAGGCAACCTCCATTGGCATTAATGTCCGTGGATACACCAAACCAACAAAGCTGCATTTAGTCCACTGTACCTCGCAATACTCCACAATTGCTGCTTTGCTTTGTGCTGCAGTGCTGGTTACCCCATTTCTGAAAAAAATATTTGTGGAATTGGAGGGTGTTTAAGGTGACAAATGATTAAGGACAAGGATGATAAATGATTAAGGACATGGAAATTCTCATTTGAAGAGAGATTGAAAAGACTGGGATTGTTTACCTTAGAAATGAATAAAATGACCCTGATAAAAGTACACAAAATAATGAATGGTAGTGAGAAAGTAGATTGGGAGCTTTTGTTCTTCCTGACTCATAACAGGAAATCAAGTGAGCAGTCAAATGAATTAAAAAGTGGTAGATTAAAAAATGATGCTAGAAATACTTTTCACACAATGCATAATTAACCTGTGGAGCTCAGTGTTACTGGCTATTTTTGTGGCCAAGAATTTAGCAAGTTACAAATATATGGATAACAAAAATGTCCAGAATTATAGTAATTAGTACTAACATTTTTGAGGTGATATTGAACCTCTCACTTCAGATTATAAACCAATCTCTAAAGGATTTAATAGGAGACTTTACGTGCCTCATATTCTCCAATCTGTCAAATGCATGGTTTATTGCACCTGAAGCACCTGATGCTGCCCATTATCAACCACTGGACTAGGACAATGGGTCTGATCTGGTATGGAAGTTTCTGTTTCCTATGTCTTCAGCTTTATTGTCACAATCATAGCCCATGGACTTTAGTTTCACCCATTTTCTCTAATAGCCCCTAAAAGCAAAAAGGAGAAATAAAACTTGAGGACAGGTAGTTATTTTTCATCAATTTTGCCCTTCTTAAATAAAATTCTTCTACCTAGGTTTTTCTTGTTCCCCTTCCTAATTGTATGGCTGTGTGTGCATACATTATTTTTTATCACAAAGCTGTTTTTGTTTAACAAAGACAGTAACTTCAATTTTTCGGTTGGTTGGTTTATTTTAGTTTCTCTTCTACCATGTCTACACAACCCCTAGAGGCTTCCCGTTGCAGTTAGTGCAAATGTTTTGTACCATGAACGAACTTGTGCAACAAGTGCTATTGACAGCTTTGTAGAAGTGAAACACACAGAGTTTTGTTTTCTGCCATCTTCCTAACTATCAGTGCAGTGAACAGCACCAACATCGAGTCCCCAGACTGGCCCCTAAGAAGTATATACTAATCCCCAGTCACTCAACATCAAAGAAAAGTAACAGCTGTAATTCTAAATAGCCTTGACACCCTCCTTTGGTGACTGAATTGTTGGAATAAGCAGGCAGACTGCCAAACATCTCTCCAGGGTAGTTGTTCCCTTTCAGCTATATCATTTTAATTTACATGGAAATTATCAATACTTTAAAATGGTACATGTCCATCAAGCTTGTTTATTTCTCATCTCCCTGATGTACTGCAATACAAATACAAATCAGTGATTTGCTGAACTAACATAATTGACTCCTGCAAATTCTATCATATTGCATGTCTCAACTTCCTCATCCTGCTGTAACTGACCCAGGTCCAGCTGTTAGTGACAGCTCCCATGTCAGTCATCAGTAAATTGAATTGAATCTCACTCCATTATTTTAGTTATGCTTTCAGCATAAACTAGAGGGTGTTAGAGGATGACCTGTGTGTAATTATATTACACAAATGCATATTTATTTTTTATATGTAGAGGCTTATAAAAGCAGGTAGTTAAAGATATATAATGCCTATAGTGATATATTGCACACATTACCTTAACAGTGTTCTTTTAAGGGTGCAAAGTCAAAAACTTAAAATTTAGAAAATCTCAGAGTTGTGGTAGTATTGCCCTTGTCCTTCCATGCCTAATGCACGTCACCTTCTCTCTTTATGCCTACTATTAATTGAAATGCTGAGTGCTCTCAATTTTCATTGATTTCAGTGGAAGGTTGAAAGTGCCCAACACCATGGTGTACAGGTTCATGTTCTGACTCAGGATATAGAATGTGATCCTGTAAGGTGCTGATCACTCTGGCCTGGATCCATCAAAGCACTGATGTATTTATTTAACTTCTATTCTAGCCAATGGAAGTTATGTCATGCTTAATTTTAAGCGTGTGCTTCAGGTCTGGATTTGGAAAACAACCAAAACTGTTGCTGAAATGCTTTCATAAATGCTTTCCTAAAGGGGACTAGAATGCTCACTTTCAGAATAGAGTCCTTAGGAAAGGAATATAGGAACAGCCATAATATATCAGACCAGTATTGGCAAGTGCTTCACAGGATGGTGCAGAATCTGCAGAATGGACAGTTATGAAATGTTGAACTTAATTATATTCCAAATCACATCTGTAGTGACTCAGTTGTAGCTCTTTTTGAACCATCTCTTAACATTAGGACTAAGATGAGTAGCTTCTGTTGTGCGCTATAGGAGTAGATGTTCAAAGCAGCTTTTGTTTGTTTAAAATAGCGATATGATTCTCAATTAAATCCCAGAGGATGGTTTTAAAAACCTGTAGAAAGGTGATTCTATTCTTATCTATAGGCCATCTCCATAAGGGATATTGCCAGAAAAGGGAAGCGTGAGTGGAGAGGGGTTGGTAATAATGAAACAACATAGTTAACGGGGGGAGGGGGGCTCCCTTACTTATTATGTGTGTGGGAGATATTTATCCTCCATTTTTGGAGTTGTTGGTCCTCCATTTATCCTTCTCCACAGCTGGCAACCCACCTGACGCATGGAATAGGGAAGATACTGAATATGCTCAGTGCCTTCCGGATTCCTTTCAACATACAGCAGAGGGAGAGAGTATCATAGAATCATAGAATCATAGAATATCAGGGTTGGAAGGGACCCCAGAAGGTCATCTAGTCCAACCCCCTGCTCAAAGCAGGACCAAGTCCCAGTTAAATCATCCTAGCCAGGGCTTTGTCAAGCCGGACCTTAAAAACCTCTAAGGAAGGAGATTCTACCACCTCCCTAGGTAACGCATTCCAGTGTTTCACCACCCTCTTAGTGAAAAAGTTTTTCCTAATATCCAATCTAAACCTCCCCCATTGCAACTTGAGACCATTACTCCTCGTTCTGTCATCTGCTACCATTGAGAACAGTCTAGAGCCATCCTCTTTGAAACCCCCTTTCAGGTAGTTGAAAGCAGCTATCAAATCCCCCCTCATTCTTCTCTTCTGCAGACTAAACAATCCCAGCTCCCTCAGCCTCTCCTCATAAGTCATGTGCTCTAGACCCCTAATCATTTTTGTTGCCCTTCGCTGTACTCTTTCCAATTTATCCACATCCTTCTTGTAGTGTGGGGCCCAAAACTGGACACAGTACTCCAGATGAGGCCTCACCAGTGTCGAATAGAGGGGAACGATCACGTCCCTCGATCTGCTCGCTATGCCCCTACTTATACATCCCAAAATGCCATTGGCCTTCTTGGCAACAAGGGCACACTGCTGACTCATATCCAGCTTCTCGTCCACTGTCACCCCTAGGTCCTTTTCCGCAGAACTGCTGCCGAGCCATTCGGTCCCTAGTCTGTAGCGGTGCATTGGATTCTTCCATCCTAAGTGCAGGACCCTGCACTTATCCTTATTGAACCTCATTAGATTTCTTTTGGCCCAATCCTCCAATTTGTCTAGGTCCTTCTGTATCCTATCCCTCCCCTCCAGCGTATCTACCACTCCTCCCAGTTTAGTATCATCCGCAAATTTGCTGAGAGTGCAATCCACACCATCCTCCAGATCATTTATGAAGATATTGAACAAAACGGGCCCCAGGACCGACCCCTGGGGCACTCCACTTGACACCGGCTGCCAACTAGACATGGAGCCATTGATCACTACCCGTTGAGCCCGACAATCTAGCCAGCTTTCTACCCACCTTATAGTGCATTCATCCAGCCCATACTTCCTTAACTTGCTGACAAGAATGCTGTGGGAGACCGTGTCAAAAGCTTTGCTAAAGTCAAGAAACAATACATCCACTGCTTTCCCTTCATCCACAGAACCAGTAATCTCATCATAAAAGGCGATTAGATTAGTCAGGCATGACCTTCCCTTGGTGAATCCATGCTGACTGTTCCTGATCACTTTCCTCTCCTCTAAGTGCTTCAGGATTGATTCTTTGAGGACCTGCTCCATGATTTTTCCAGGGACTGAGGTGAGGCTGACTGGCCTGTAGTTCCCAGGATCCTCCTTCTTCCCTTTTTTAAAGATGGGCACTACATTAGCCTTTTTCCAGTCATCCGGGACTTCCCCCGTTCGCCACGAGTTTTCAAAGATAATGGCCAAGGGCTCTGCAATCACAGCCGCCAATTCCCTCAGCACTCTCGGATGCAATTCGTCCGGCCCCATGGACTTGTGCACGTCCAGCTTTTCTAAATAGTCCCTAACCACCTCTATCTCTACAGAGGGCTGGCCATCTCTTCCCCATTTTGTGATGCCCAGCACAGCAGTCTGGGAGCTGACCTTGTTAGTGAAAACAGAGGCAAAAAAAGCATTGAGTACATTAGCTTTTTCCACATCCTCTGTCACTAGCTTGCCTCCCTCATTCAGTAAGGGGCCCACACTTTCCTTGGCTTTCTTCTTGTTGCCAACATACCTGAAGAAACCCTTCTTGTTACTCTTGACATCTCTTGCTAGCTGCAGCTCCAGGTGCGATTTGGCCCTCCTGATATCTTTCCTACATGCCCGAGCAATATTTTTATACTCTTCCCTGGTCATATGTCCAACCTTCCACTTCTTGTAAGCTTCTTTTTTATGTTTAAGATCCGCTAGGATTTCACCATTAAGCCAAGCTGGTCGCCTGCCATATTTACTATTCTTTCGACTCATCGGGATGGTTTGTCCCTGTAACCTCAACAGGGATTCCTTGAAATACAGCCAGCTCTCCTGGACTCCCTTCCCTTTCATGTTAGTCCCCCAGGGGATCCTGGCCATCTGTTCCCTGAGGGAGTCAAAGTCTGCTTTCCTGAAGTGCTAGGGTCCGTATCCTGCTGCTTACCTTTCTTCCCTGCGTCAGGATCCTGAACTCAACCAACTCATGGTCACTGCCTCCCAGATTCCCATCCACTTTTGCTTCCCCCACTAATTCTACCCGGTTTGTGAGCAGCAGGTCAAGAAAAGCGCTCCCCCTAGTTGGCTCCCCTAGCACTTGCACCAGGAAATTGTCCCCTACGCTTTCCAAAAACTTCCTGGATTGTCTATGCACTGCTGTATTGCTCTCCCAGCAGATATCAGGAAAATTAAAGTCACCCATGAGAATCAGGGCATGCGATCTAGTAGCTTCCGTGAGTTGCCGGAAGAAAGCCTCATCCACCTCATCCCCCTGGTCCGGTGGTCTATAGCAGACTCCCACCATGACATCACTCTTGTTGCACACACTTCTAAACTTAATCCAGAGACACTCAGGTTTTTCCACAGTTTCGTACCGGAGCTCTGAGCAGTCATACTGCTCCCTTACATACAGTGCTACTCCCCCACCTTTTCTGCCCTGCCTGTCCTTCCTGAACAGTTTATAACCATCCATGACTGTACTCCAGTCATGTGAGTTATCCCACCAAGTCTCTGTTATTCCAATCACGTCATAGTCAAGCACTACATTTCTGCATAGGACACAAGGCTGGCTGGCTGCATAGGCATATGCAACCTCCCTTGAAAAAGCCTTTCCATCAGGATATCAGGGTGGGGAGGACCCCCTGGGCTATGTAGCTCCATGAAGGTCATATACCTTAGCTCACATGTTCCTCAAACCATTCACAGTTTGTGTGAACAACTGGTGTCAGCTTCAAGATGTCATAGCTTTTTTCTTTTTGTTCGTCTTTCCCCATTTCAGTGTGGGTCACTTAACTATCCATCCATTTACTCTCCTGCAACACAGCATGGAAAATATGAAATGGATTAATACAATGCAATGTTGTGGGGGAGGAGATAAAAATAGCTGTTGAAAACTTGCGGAGAAAGTGTTGTTGAATGTTCTATTTCAAAAGTACAAACACCTTTAAAAAACAAAAATGCCTTCTAGCAAGCTGAAGGAATGATACACTGCTCTATCGATGATAGCAACCAAATCCCTTAAAATGACTTAAAAATTATTCAAGAGAGTGGCATAACGACATGCCACACCTGCAGTTTTGCATCATATATTATAGAGGCAGCTTGTAGCGGGTTGACAGAGAACAGGATCATAGCTAGTAAATATGTGTAGCAGTATTTAATTTATTCAAATTAAACCAACCTGGAGGATGTTTGGACCTCTGGCAGCAGGCATGCTTCATACAGTTAAATTTTAAACAGATGCACCAAAGGGGATAAGCAGGGTAGCTGGAAGACTGTAACACTGACAACTAGATTTAATACAGCTCACCTGAGCTGTGGATGCCACTGAAGCTCAAATGAATAGTCAGAATGGATAACGCAAAGCGAATCTGATGTAAAAGTAAAATGTATCCCTGTGAAACTTAGCCAATGGATCTATGACAATTTGCCCCAGCTGAGAAGGATTGTAAAAGTAGTGTTGTATGGTGAAAACATGTCACAGGAATGGTAGGGGAAAAAGTTAAATCACTTTGATACTCCCTTTTTTCTTTTCTACTCCATTTTCTGTTTTTTTCTACTGTAAAAGAATTTTAAAAAGATGAAGGAAGGAGAACAAAAAGTCCCCCACTTCCGCCTCCCCACCTCCAAAAAAATCACATTTGGATTTAGCCAAAGAAAGCAATTTTTTTAAAAAGGCCAGTTTTTAATGGAAAACGTAACCTTTTTGTCTAGCTCTTGTGGAACATCATATTCTTCAACTGGTAAAAGGGGGATGTGCTCATTTAAGGTGCAGGATATCTTCATAGTTTTAGAATATTTTAATGATTACTTGGCTTGACATTCATAATAATTACAGAAATTTCATCATCATACTTTTGAATATAGTATATTTTTAAGCATGACATGGATTGATCATCATATGATAGGGACAAACCAACATGGCTGCTTTAAAGGATATTTATGCCTCTCTAACCTATTAGACCATTTTTGGCATATCAACAAAATAACAGCTAAAAGGAGAGCCCTATGCCCCAAGGAATAGTTAGCCTGCGGGTGGGCAGGCTGTACATAAGAATCTTGCAGTCTCTGGACTTTCTTTTAGGGGAGAAGTTGTACTATAGGCTCTATGCTGGTGAAGACTTCTCATAAGATTGAAAATAATTGCATATCTGGGTATCCTGATCATGCTCCTTCCCTGGCTAGCACATCCCAGTTTTGACTGGACTGGGACTGACTATTTTTTTCCAGGTTATGGCCCTACTCCTTTTCTACACTAGCAGAATCTAGCCCTGTGAGGCTACTGTAGCCCCTGTTAAACTTCCACTGAGCAGTGGGGAAGCAGAGAAGATTGCAGCCAGCTTTAAAATATCAGCTAATATACTTCACCAAAATAGCTACTACTAGGTGAGCACGCTCTGTTCATAAAGTGAGACGTTGTCAAATTTCTCTCTCCCAAAGTACTGGGTGCAGATATGTTCATAGATGTTGCTCTAAAAAGACATGAAATGCTTTCACCGTGTGTATGACTAAATTAAAAGAGACATCCATATTAAAATTTCTTAATTGGATACAAGGAAACAAGAGGTTTTTTATACACTGATACCACACGTCATATAATCACAATACAAGAAAATCTATAAACTTGTGAAAGAAGCAATGAAACACACATTGCAATACTACACAACCAATAAAGTAATTTAACAAATGGTGCTGCATCAGGCAAAAGGTATCTGTATGCTCCTTTGGTCATATGGCTAAAATTGAATTACCTATCTACTTTTTACTAAAAAATATATAGCTGTATAAAATTATGCCAAAGCTCAACTTCTGTAGTTAAAGGAAACAAGTTATCTCTCCTGGGAGATCATGAAAGAGAATTTAGCTAAATTCATACTTGTATATTATAATTACAGATAAAATAATACATTTAAAATTTTGCAGAATTTACTAATTCACCTTATTTTCAATCGGCATTCAGAATCACATTACCAGAGGTGAGAATGAAGTAAAAATATATATTATTAAAGTGGACAACTATCAAAAAAGTACCCATATCCATAGGTGCTCACTCTGGGGCTCAAACACGGACCAAAAAAAAAAGTTGGTACTCAGCACCCACAGGACTGGATTAACCTTTTGTGGGCTCAGGCACCTGGACCATCACCCCATGCGCAAACTCTGCCCCAAGGCAGCACCCGCCTCTCTGTTCCAAGGCCCTGTCCCAGCTCAGCCTCTTTCTGCCCCAAGGCTTCGCCCACTGCTTGCATGATGAGAGGCGGCAGAGAGGAGCAACCATCTGCAAAAACAGAAGTGAGCGCTTGTGCCCATATCTCCCTTCTGATTCCAGCTGGTACCTCCCCATCTTTGTTGTGTTCCAGTCTAGAATGGGAGCTCCTATTCACTGCCACAGTACAAATATTGATGAAAAATAATACTCAATATCAATATTGTGAACCTGATACTGTAGTCCCTAATTTTTTTTTATTTTTTTTTTTAGTAATTGCCTTCAGAACTGTCAGTCATATCTGTACCTACTGCTCGCATATGCCATAAAGGAAATCAACCAGAGCAGCAATATATATTAATTTAGCAGGGCAATACATTAGTACTTAAGGTAATACAGCTTCACATTAATTGTTGTTAGGCCTAAAGCAGAGCATTACTTTGGGCTATCTACCGCTGGAGCCAATAGAATGAAAATTATTTCATGTACACAGTGGGAAGCAGGGCTTAAGGCTTGAGTGTATTTGTGAGACATGACAACACTCAAGTATCCATCACCTTAATTTATGTAAATTTGCGCCAATGTCCTTTGGAAAAGACATGGAAATTCAGTAGTTTAGCTGTAAACAATGGAGTGCAATTAATTACTGCAAATAAATAAATAAAATAAATCACATTTTTTAAACTATTGTCAAAAATGTGTTTTTTTCAGAAAGGGGTTCCAGACAAAAATCCATTTAAGGAGAACCAAAGTGGAATTTTTCAGCTTGCTGAAAAACTGAATTTTTCAGTTTGCTGCCCACCTGGAAGGTTCTTGTCAACTTCACTGTCTCCCAGCGGGAATCTATCATTTTGACTTTTCCCAATGGAAAACTGAATTTTTTTTCCAGCAAAATTGAAATTTTTCCAAAGAAAACTTCAGTTTTGTGAAAAGGGCATTTTCTGACTTATTATTATTATTTATTTATTATTTGTTTATTATTACAACAATCTGTAACCCACTAACCCCATTTTTGTCCTATGACTGAAGAGGTGTTGAGAGGCCACTCAACCTTGAATGGTTATTTAGAATATGTGCTAATGACTTATGCTAAACAATCTGTTCCATCTTGCATTTTGCTGGGAGATTTTTTCCCCTGACATGAAGAAGAGCTGTGTGTGGCTTGAGAGCTCATCTTTCTCACCAACAGACATTGGTCCAATAAAAGATATTATGTCACCCATCTTGTCTCTCTAATATATTGGAGCTGCACACAGCTGCAACTACACTCCATATAGAAAAATATTCTGACTGAAAATTCTTGATCAGCTATATTGGAGAGGTTGGAGTTTGCAGATAGTTTCAGATACTACTGGGCCCAAGGTGTTGGTTGGAAAGGAGAAGAGATCAGAATGCAGGTGAGCTAGGAAACAATACTAAGTAGATTGCTCTCAAGAAAATGTAGTAACTTAGGGTATGTCTACACTACCTGCCGGATTGGCAGGCAGCGATTGATCCACCAAGCATCAGGAGCTACTGCAGGTGAAAACACAGTGTCTAATGTAGCCTATGTGAGAGGTACTTGAGAGATGAGGGAGAATAGAGTTGGTCACAAAACAGAAACATTTTTCCTAAAAATTTTCAGCAATTATTTTTCTGAACTTTGATAGGGACAGAGTGGTGCTAGTTTTGGCCCGTCTCTAGTTTCCACACAGAAGTATTGCAAAGATGGAAAAGTGGTCCATGAACTTTAAAGTCTTTTACAATTTTCTTAAATGAAGATTAGAAGCTATACTAAATTAATGTGATTAAATGTGAAAAAAAACATGTTTTTAAAACTGCAGTGTTCTTCTAACCACAGCTTTTACAAAATTGGTGTAACATTTTCCAGGCTATTGCATATTTACTGTGCCGTGCGTCAGGTGTTGCCATGTCCTCAATCCTATCAGTAACTAAACCTGACAGAGTAAACAGACATGAGACACATTGGTTCAGAAAACTTAACAAGATCTTGACATTTTTTAACAAAACAAAAATAATCATTTTAGACATATATGGTACATTTTTAAAAAAAGGCATGTGTGTTTCTTTCAGAAAAGCTTTTCCAGCCTTGAAAATATACTGCAAATACATGTTAATGCATGGTTTTTACTGTATCTTCTGTTAAGATAGTGCCAGTCTACCTCAGTAAAAATGCTATCACTAACCTGTGGTATTAGAGGGGGAAATGAACTGCTCTAAGACAAAGATCATATTCAAAATATCATAAATGAAAAAATGGCATTGATTAATATTTACGACAACTATTGTTACATTCAAGGTTAAAGTCTCAGACATTAAATCCTTCATGGATATTTTGTTCATGGCTGCTAGAAAAATTGTTCTGTAGCTCTAGAAGGATTCCTTCCAACCAAGGACTTGCACTTTTGTAATCTCATTGACTTCAGTGGGAGCTGTGGGGCTCAGCACATTTGATAATAAGATCAATATGTCAGGGTCTAGGAATGACTACAGGAGCCTAAGTTTAACATTTTTCTTACTTAAAATTAATTGTAATATGTGCTAAATTCTGTGAAAGGCACATAGAACATATCCTTGAGCAGCCTGGCTCAAAATACATCCATGGTCTTGGAAATAGCTGTGCATGGGTTGACTGCTATGCCTGTATAGAACTCCACTCCATGCACTGAGAAAAAAGATGGTCCAGGCCTAAGTGCCCTAATCTAAGCCTTAAAAGATCTGGCTTCAAGTCCCTGATGTGTCATAGAAGGTATCTTCTTGCAGCCTGTGGCAGTGAGCTAATAGAGCCTGAGTCTCAAATTCAAAGGGTTGTCTACAGTTATTTTTAGAGCACTAGCCGAAGTCTGTTGAACGGGGCTGGGAGGCTTGAGGCCGTGGGCTGTGTAGACATACCCAGACTCCCTGTGTGACCTGGGGCAAGGACTTGTCTATACGAACACTTAGTTTGATGCAAGGTGGGTTTATGTCTACAATAGAAATGCTGCAGCAGGACAGCCATCTCTATAGTTAATCCACATCTCCAAAAGCCAGCATCTAGGTCGATGGAAGAATTCTTCTGGTCACCTAGCAGTTTTTATGCCTTGACGGAGGTTGGCTTAATTACATCATACAGGGTGTGAAATTTTTCACAGCCTTGAGTGATGTAAAGAAGCTGACCTAATTCTATAGTGCAGACCAGTGCTTTTCAACATTTTTTTCTGGGGACCCAGTTGAAGAAAATTGTTGATGCCCACAACCCAACGGAGCTGGGGATGATGGGTTTGGGGTGTGGCAGGGGCTCTGAGCTGGGGCAGAGGGTTGGAGTGCGGGGGTGAGGGCTCCGGGGTTGGGCCAGGAATGAGGGGTTCAGGGTGTGGGAGGGGGATCTGGGCTGCGGGTTGTGGTGCACAAGGGGGGTCAGAGCTCTGGGCTGGGGGTGCAGGCTATGGGGTGGAGCCAGGGATGAGGGGTTTGAGTTGCAGAAGGGGCTCTGGGTTTGGGGGAGAGCACAGGGCTGGGGCAGGGGGTTGGGGTGTTGGAGGGGTCAGAGCTCTGGGCTGGGGATGCAGGCTTTGTGGTGGGGCTGGGTATGAGGGGCTTGCAGTGCAGAAGTGACTCTGGTTGGGGGGGCTCAGGGCTGGGGAAGAGGATTGGGGTGCAGGGTTGGGGAACAAACTTACCTCCGGTGGCTCCCGGTCAGTGGCTCTGCAGGGGTGCAGAGGCAGGCTTCCTGCCTGTCCTGGCACCAAGGACAGCGCTCCGCCCTGGAACTGGCCAGCAGCAGGTCTGGCTCCTAGGTGGAGGTCCGCAACCGGCTCCATGCAGCTCTTGCCCGCAGGCACCGTCTCCCCTCAGCTCCCATTGGCCGGAAACTGGCCAATGGGAATGCAGAGCCGGTGCTCGGGACAGGGGCAGCATGCGGAGCTCCTTTGTCCCCCTGCCGAGAAGCCGACCCACTGCTGGCCACTTCCGAGGCACAGGGTGGTGTCAGAACAGGTAGGCACTAGCCTGCCTTATCTGGGCAGCCACGCCGAGGGAACTTTTAATGTCCCAGTTGGCAGTGCTGATCAAAGCAACCCAGTGCCTTACATGCCGTGACTCCCGAACTTTGAAAAACGCTGATGTAGACTAGTCCTAGGTTGTAAATCAAAGCACACTAGAGAACTTTTAGTGTGCGGCAGCAGGGCCCACACAGAAACTTAACATGCAGTCTTGCCAGGGACTAAATGTTCATGGAGACAAGCCCCTAGCCTCTCAGTTCCTCATCTGTAAAATGGGGATAATAGTACTTCACAACCTCACAGGGTGTTGTGATGATAACCACATTAAAGTTTGTGAACTGCTCAGATGCTAGGATAATGGAGGCCATGATATATAGTCATTTGCAGGATTAGAGACTGCTCTAACTTTGGAATTAGCATTGGACTGGATAATATTTTTTCCAGTCACCTTTTTAAGTTGCCTACATTAGTTGTTCTTCAGCTGCTTTTGATAATTAACATATTAATTGCATTTTTGGGGACAAAAAGTTTATACTAGTGACGATTGTGCCTGTCTCTGTGATGATTTGCAAGGAACAATGTGGCCTCTCTTATCATAAGAACGGATAACAAAAATATTTGCAAATAATTTATTTGAGGCCGGCATGTAAATTGAATATTAATTCACTGAATAAATTTTGATCAACAATAATAAATTATGTATTCAGCAAAAATATATTTGTTATTATTCAAAATATTATTCTGTTGCAAACCCTTTTGTTTTCTTGTTTGTTGGGATATCACAATCCAAATGGAGGTAGCATGGGATAGACCACACCAAATCTAGCCTGATCACACTTCCTTGTCAAGGTGTGAATGTGATGGGGGTAAATCACATGGGAAACTGACTGAAATGGGGCTGCACAGATCCAAATGAGGGTGGAAACTGGCTCAAGATGTCAGACAAATTTAGGGAAAGTCTCCTAAAGCCAAAGAAACAACAAATCAAAAAGGATCCTCAGCAGGATCAAGAAAAGTTGCAATATGACAACTTAAAGTCTTTAAATCTGGAATAAACTACCTAGCTCTTATAGTACTTTTGTTATCCATTGATCTCAAAGTGGTTTATGATAAAGGCCAGTATGATTATTCCCCTTTTAAAGATGGACAAACTGAAGCATAGAGAGAAAGGAAAGTGGCTTGGCTGGAGTCAGCCAGCAGGTCAGTGGAAGAGCCAGGAGGAGAACACAGGTTTCCAGTGCTCTAGCTGCTATATTTTCTAATACTAGATCCAGATCTAACATAGCATAACTCTACTGTGTTCAATGGAGCTACCCTGATATAAAGAAGCAGCAGATCTTTTTCAGTGTCTTTACATATGAGGCAGGGAAAAATGTTTCAAGTTGCTTCATTCACTCATAGCTTTGTATGGACTTATTCCCCAAATGAAACGTTTTCAAGAAAATGGGGGTATGTGAAAAATCCCCCATTTCCCCCTACCTGGATGACATAAGAACCCTTAAAACTACTCATTAAAAATTAATGCTGTGGAAATATCTTCATTATTTTTTTAACAAGACAGACATTTGAGTAGCCTGTGATATGTTTCTGATAACTTACGTTCCCTGATTCTCTATCTCATTTACGAACACGATGAAATGTGAAATGGATTCCATGAACTACCCAGGGGATGTTCCAATTTTTACAGAATAGCAGGCTCACCCAGTCTCACTGCATCAGCTCCCCAGACTGCACTGCATAGTTAACAATCCATGAAATGCAACTCCCAAGAAAGTTACAGCTGCCTGACTTTGCAGTGGCTAGCATAAAACAGCACAAATAAATCTGGAAGAAGACTGTTTCACAGCCTTCAATAATTCAAAGATATGTACTGCATGCTTTGTACATGTCCATTTATGATGATATAGACTTTAATGAACAGTCTGAATCAGTGATGCATGATGGAAAAGATCAAAACTGATAGGTTTTATCCTTCATAACCATACTTGTAAAAATAAATTGTACATACATGTGAGACATCCAAAGATGAAGCATCTGATAGGTTTTTAAACACACAGTGCATCTTCATTTCTGTCATGACCTTGTGTAAACCTAAATCAATGTGAATAATCAGGTGACTAATTTTTATAAAGGAAAAAAAACCTCTAAATAATAGTGTTACACATACAAATGTGGGGGCAAGTATTTTCAAAACCTTTTACAATGTGGAGATGGTATAATTATAAATAAATCATAATTTAACTATTAAAGAAAAAGTTACTTGAAATAAAGTAACTAAAGGGGCCCGTTTTGTTCAATATCTTCATAAATGACCTGGAGGATGGTGTGGATTGCACTCTCAGCAAATTTGCGGATGATACTAAACTGGGAGGAGTGGTAGATACGCTGGAGGGGAGGGATAGGATACAGAAGGACCTAGACAAATTGGAGGATTGGGCCAAAAGAAATCTAATGAGGTTCAATAAGGATAAATGCAGGGTCCTGCACTTAGGATGGAAGAATCCAATGCACCGCTACAGACTAGGGACCGAATGGCTCGGCAGCAGTTCTGCGGAAAAGGACCTAGGGGTGACAGTGGACGAGAAGCTGGATATGAGTCAGCAGTGTGCCCTTGTTGCCAAGAAGGCCAATGGCATTTTGGGATGTATAAGTAGGGGCATAGCGAGCAGATCGAGGGACGTGATCGTTCCCCTCTATTCGACACTGGTGAGGCCTCATCTGGAGTACTGTGTCCAGTTTTGGGCCCCACACTACAGGAAGGATGTGGATAAATTGGAAAGAGTACAGCGAAGGGCAACAAAAATGATTAGGGGTCTAGAGCACATGACTTATGAGGAGAGGCTGAGGGAGCTGGGATTGTTTAGTCTGCAGAAGAGAAGAATGAGGGGGGATTTGATAGCTGCTTTCAACTACCTGAAAGGGGGTTTCAAAGAGGATGGCTCTAGACTGTTCTCAATGGTAGCAGATGACAGAACGAGGAGTAATGGTCTCAAGTTGCAATGGGGGAGGTTTAGATTGGATATTAGGAAAAACTTTTTCACTAAGAGGGTGGTGAAACACTGGAATGCGTTACCTAGGGAGGTGGTAGAATCTCCTTCCTTAGAGGTTTTTAAGGTCAGGCTTGACAAAGCCCTGGCTGGGATGATTTAACTGGGACTTGGTCCTGCTTTGAGCAGGGGGTTGGACTAGATGACCTTCTGGGGTCCCTTCCAACCCTGATATTCTATGATTCTATGAAAATCAAATTTAAATGAATTTTGCTTTATGTCGTCAGAAAATGAATGCCCCAAAGCTCTAATTAAAACCCAGTACAGTCAGTCAACGTTTTTGTGTTTTTAGGGTGCTCTGTATAGCAGTACTCTGCCTATCCATTCATGTCATACCCAATTCAGAACATCCCTTTCATCCCAGGGTTAGCTCTTTCTTGACCTGAGATCACTTACTGAATTGTGATCTGAGCAGACCAATGCCCTCTGGGATGTAGATCAGTTCATTCTGCCTATGATCCAAACTCATGGACCCAGACTTTCAAGGGGGGGGCAAATAATGTGGCAAATTGACTCATTTCTTACTTTCCTTGTCCCCTCTTAGTTTCAAACCTCCAGTTACACCATCCATGTTACATTTCTTGTTGTTCTAAAACATTTTCTTCCAACAATGGAGTCTTCAGGTGAAAAGCAGTTTGTCACATTGTGAACCACTGATAAAAAATAAAATGGCACCCAGGTAAAAATACCGCCTTGCAAAAACTGTGGCATTATTACAGATTAATAATGAGAATGGGATATGGCTCTTTTAGTATGTTTGAGGGCCCTAAAATTATTTATTATTAAAGCACCAAACTAAATTTGCATCAAAGAACATATGACATTTTGTTAGTAAATTACATTGTTTTTACAACATTAATCTATAATCCTCTCATGAGAAAAAGACAGCACTAATAAAATACTTTGGATTTAGATTGATTTCTAGCATCTCAGGGAGTCTCTGCCACTGTAATTTTGACAGGCCTACAGGGCAAGTTAAGAAATATTACACACTCCCTAGTGGATTAAGGGCAACTCCCAAATCCAGAGATTTTGAGTGGACCTCAAAGCACAGTATATCTATTGTAGATTTTCCTGCGGCTATTAAAATTAAAGTTGGGAAAACAGTGAGAAAATTATTTGGTAGCATGTCCACAAAATAGGAATAACAATTTAATCTACCTATATTCAATCTCTGTTGTTCACTGTTGTGCTGATATTTGTATGATTAGTGTTTGGGGAAGAGCTTTTATCAGTAGGAATATAGCATTTCTTATGTAAATGGATATCTATACTCCAGAAGTGTTTACCCAGCCACCCTATTGACACTGATTTAGAGGGCTTGAGATTGTGGGTGATACAGACAGGAAAAGATCAGAACAGGGTGAGATCTGGTAATTTCCATGAAAACTAAGATTCTCTTCCTGCAGTAGGATCTGTGTGAGCAGAGCTTTGTGCCCATTAGCATCCCCCTTGATTTTAACTTGAGTCTTTGTGGTTATAAGGATGCACCTGCATTGCAGGATTCAGGATATTAATACATGAAACTGAATGATCACTCCACACAAGCAGGCAGTGAGGAGGCATGGGCTGAGCAGAGTGCTCAAACAGCAGAAACATTTTTCTGTTTGCTGAGAATTCCCAAACAGACAAATGGACCAAATCAAATGAATCAATTGCTTTGTCACAGTTTTGTAATGCTGCAGTGCAAATGATAGGGTTCTGAGGATTTGATGAAAAGAGCAATCTGACCTAATAATATGGGAACAAACAAGTACTATGTGAATGGATAGGAGAGGGTCTTTTTTCCAAAATTGTTTACTATCCCATTTCTAATGCTGCCCCTGACTTATATGTCCTGATTCACTAATTGCTCCTTGTCATAAATATAAAGGGAAGGGTAAACACCTTTAAAATCCCTTCTGGCCAGAGGAAAAGCCCTTTCACCTGTAAATGGTTAAGAAGCTAGGATAACCTGACTGGCACCTGACCAAAATGACCAATGAGGAGACAAGATACTTTCAAAGCTGGAGTGGGGGAGAAACAAAGGGTCTTGGGTTGTAGGTGTGATGCTTTTGCCAGGGACAGAACAGGAATGGAGTCTTAGAATTTAGTAAGTAATCTAGCTAGATATGGGTTAGATTACGATTTCTTTAAATGGCTGAGAACATAAGATGTGCTGAATGGAATGGATATTCCTGTTTTTGTGTCTTTTTGTAACTTAAGGTTTTGCCTAGAGGGATTCTCTATGTTTCGAATCTAATTACCCTGTAAGGTATTTACCATCCTGATTTTACAGAGGTGATTCTTTTTACTTTTTCTTCTATTAAAATTCTTCTTGTAAGAAACTGAATGTTTTTTTCATTGTTCTTAAGATCCAAAGGTTTGGGTCTGTGGTCACCTATGCAAATTGGTGAGGATTTGTATCAAACCTTCACCAGGAAGGGGTGGTGCAAAGTTTTGGTGAGGATTTTGGGGGGAAAGATGTTTCCAAACGACTCTTTCCCAATAATAAACCCGGTTAGACGTTTGGTGGTGGCAGCGAAAGTCCAAGGGCAAAAGGTAAAATAGTTTGTACCTTGGGGAAGTTTTAATCTAAGCTGGTAAAAGTAATTTTAGGAGGTTTTCATGCAGGTCCCCACATCTGTATCCTAGAGTTCAGAGTGGGGAAGGAACCTTGACACTACTCATGCAACCATCCTTCATTCTTCTTCAAATCCAAATCTTTGTCCAGTCCATCCCATAATGGCTCTTTTCCCATGCTAGTTTTCTAATTTGTTCATATAAATACAAATGAAAGAAAAAACCCCTTAGTTTCCTTCATTCAATAGCCTTGTCTCCTTTTGAGAAATACTGATTTAGGTTAGGTAGAATCAGAGATTGTCTACACATGGACACTCAAGAAAATTAATCCATATCAATTACAGGTGTGAATTTGAAGCAGATTAGTTAAACCTCAGTAACCATCCCTGTGTGGATGCTGCTATTCAGAATTAAAGTGACCTTAATTCAGTTTAGTGTAGTACATGGAACTAAACTGAATTAAAGTCACACAGGTTTAATGTGGTTTAACTAATCCACTTTATAGTCACAACTTTAGTTAATATTTTAGATTAGTTTTTCTAATTGTTCCCCTGTTGCTAAGCCTTGGGCCTTTCATATTCCTCTTCCAGGAGTCTTTGGTTGGAAAGTATCTAGTCTATTCTAAATAAAGCTATCATATTTAGTGGATCACTACCAGAGTGTGATGATACACTTTGCTGATGGGTTGCACAGAAATTTTCTGACAGTACAGGACTGGTGAGGAATCTTTGATTCCTTTCCAGGAGAGGAGTGTGCTCTACTGGGCATTCCCCCCAAGCTTCATATCTTCTTCCTTATCCCCACCATTCCTACTCGCAGTCCTGGTGCCTTGCTCATCCATTCCCAGTCCTCCTTCCCCATCAGATGTTTATCTTCAATCTACCTGGGCAACCAATGCCAATTTGCTCCCCCTCCTGGCCCCTCATGCAATCACTCAGTCTCTCTTTTCAACACCACCTATATTCCCCCATCCCCACTGGTTCACAGTCCCAGTTCCCTTCCCTGGGTTTCTGGTTCAATTTCACATCTCCCTGGCTCTGTGTTCAGGTCCCTCTGGCAAAACAGTCCCAGTCTCCCCTACTTGGCTCTGCAACAACCGAGAGCTGCAATTGCAGGGCAAAGTTCTGCTCATCCCCAGGCTGCAGCATGCCCAGAGACCTCAGAATGTTTAGCTGTGAAGCTTGAGCAAGGCTCTACTGAGAATGTGCAAACCATAATTTTTCATATACTTATAACTTGGTCATATTTGGGTGGGTTTTCACAGGAGTGGCAAAAGGCACACCTTTGACAGAAAGGCCATCTCCCTTTGCCAAATTTTGAGTCCCTGGTCCAAAGTACAAAGGTGCTGTAGTTTCTGAAAGACAAGATCAACAGATTTTTTTTTAAAAAACTCCAAGAAAACTGTGTAGTTTTCCCTAGCCATGTTCTCAGAAATGGTCAACCCATTTTGGTTGACATTTTCCAAAATAATTCAGCCTGAAGCAGACACCCAGTATGGAAAATTTTAGCTAGTTACAAGCAACTGAAAATAGGGTCTTATTATGGGAAGAGTTAGGCAACATTAAATAATGGGTGGTGCTACCAGCTCTGTCTATAATTTATACTGTAACCTACCCCTTCTACTTCAGGGTATCACTGTGGTTGTTATAGTACACAGTCCCCTCTGGGTGTCTGTTAAGATGCTCTCTGTACGACAAGAGGCAACTTCTGAAAGCACTCCAAGCACTAGGCTCTACAGCCTATAGTGCTCAGTACATCCTCATCAGCACTCTCAGATTCTGAGTAAGTAACACAAAATAATTCTAATAGGAATGCCCCATAAACAGGATGCTAATACACTTGCCACAGTTACTTTTATCACATACAATTGAAACCATCAGTTCCAAACTCCAGCCCCAACTCTGCCTGGCTTTCTCTCCAGTGTCAGGCATCTCCAAAGCCTCAAGTCTCTTCTTTCCTACCCAAAATCTGCACTCCAAAATCTGAATAAGACAACAGGACATGGCAATTTTACATGATAACCCAGCCACTTCCCTTTCTCTGCTGACAAGCATTCCAGAGGCAAACAGATATTTGTTGGATAGCTGCATGTGTTCTGGTAGGTGTTCCTCTCCCCATTAGTCTTTACTAGAAATGTTTTTGTTTTGTCAGCCTAAGAGGCAAAAGGAGGCATAAGGTTAGATTCTTCCTAGGGGAGCCTCCATGGACTTTGCCAGAATTTAAATCTATGATGAATGCCCTAGGAACTTCCCTTTTCACACCTGAAAGAGCCTAATATTTGAATCTCATAATTCATTTACAATGAACTTAGCACTTTAAAATGAGAAAAGGAGGCAAATCATTACTGCTGTGAAGTTAAAGAAAACATGACTGGGAAGAGTGACAATGCCAGGAGCAGCATACTGACCCCACTCTCAGCAGTAGGTCCACAGCTAAAAGCAAAATCAGCAGCGAAGCCAAACAAGAGACTACCTGTTAAAAAGGGCAGGAGAAAATGCTGACATCCATATGTCATGACTGAAAAAATTAATTCCAGAGCTTAATAAATATGTCCTGTAGGCATTTCCTGAAGCTTATCCTGTGAGAAATCACAGCAGTGCCAGCACACAGAGAAGAAAGGAGTACATTACAAATGGTCAGTAACAGAACAATTCAAAGTGAATATTTAGGAGGGTACAGTGAGTCACATGTGCCAACTTGCTCAGGGACTATACAATGATTTTCCTGAAGTGATTCCAGAAGTTTGCAGGCATAGTGGTTGTGGCACATTGGCTGCTAGCAAAAGTTTGTCTGCAGCAGACTCAAGGATGCTCAGTGTCAGCGTGTTAGAAAACCTGTTTTAAGGATCCTGTTACAGCTTCAAGAGCACATACTGTTAGTGACCTGAGATGGACTAAAAGGAAAGGGTGGTCAGTGCTGAAAGATATAATCAAGTGGATGTAAAACTCTAGTCTAGGTTTTTTGAGCAGTTCATAGGTGATAAGTGGGAATTAGTTAACATTATATGCATTACTGTCAAACAAGTGACATGTTCTCTCCTCTTGGGAATACACATAGAGTTATGAAGGCCTAATAATAATAATCTGAACTGTGTGTATTTTTATACCCCATCGAACTGGATGTTGTGTGTGTCTCCAAAAAGGAAAAACAGACTCTGACACAGCAGATTCTTTTCAAATGGTATGTCTGAAAAGAGAAAATATTTCTCAAGAGGGTTCACTTTTCAAACTGTTCAGAAAATGGAATTTCCATTCTGCAGGAAATTCTGACATTTTGAAAAAAAATTCTCATTCCAAACTGGAACATAAAATATGACATTTTAAATTTACAGCAGAATGAAAAATCAAAAACAAAAATGACATTTGGAAAAATCATATTTTTTTGTTCTAATAATGTCAAAATTTTAAATATGAAGATGAAGATAATAAATTATAATTGACATTCATAAATAATATGATATTAAGACTAATATTTAATATAAAAGTCAAAACACAATCAAAATGAAAAAGGAGGGGAAAAGAAAGGGAACTCAGTGATCAGTAGATCAGCACACAGCCAATTAATAGATTCAGAGATTTTAAGGCTGGAAGAGACATCTGTGTATCACCATCTCCTCCTGTATGTCACAGAGAATTAAATTTGGCCACCTGATAGGGTTGTGTTATGCTGACTTGATAAACTCTCCATGGAGGAAGATCAGGGGCTTAGAAGGAGAAAGACAAAAGGTATTGAGAAAGCGTTTAAAGGAAAAGGTTGGGAAGGTAAGTCTGGGAAAGTCCTAGTTTTGGAGACCCTTATGTTTTGATGCATTAAGGCCATCTGTACTCTTTCTTCCCACCCGTGACCTTGGTCATGAATTGGTGCTTTCTTTTGCTCCTATGTGAAAGATCCTCTGTGGTATGGTCAACAACATAACAAATATATTTTTCTATTTTATTTGTACTTATTAAAATCAAACATTACATGTGTTATTTTCTGATCAGTCAGGCATATTTGAATAGCTGTAGCCCTGGGATATTTTCATGGACTTTTTATAACTAATTTGGAGAGAAATTACTGAGCTTGGCGTGGAGAACTCTCTCTTTAATTGTAAACTTTGAGTAAAAATGAAAGAGATTTCTCCATAATGAACTTTTGGAAGTATTGTAGTAGCTATGGGGCTCTGGAGAAATCCATTGTTGTTATGACAACAGATTTTTGAAAATAGTCATCCCAGTTTCTTCTGCTTTCTGAATGGCTGTGCTTTTGCATGTCAAACAGAAGATGTTCTTTGACTGGTTGCTCCAACAATAGCTGCTTCTTGGCTTACATTTTTATTTTAGTCTTAGAAGAAAAAATAATTGAATAATTGAATTTTCCTTTCTATTTTAACATTTCCTTGTGTTCAGTTGTTTGGGATGAAGCTGTGGATTTGTTTTACTTTTGTTTAATTTTTAAAAACGTTTTTGAATATGACTTTGAGATGCTTTTCAGCATGGCAAACGGTGAAAAATCCTGTTAGAGTTGTTTTAATTGGGTTAGCATATTAGTTTCAATTACCAGCAGTCCCAAACCTGTTCCCTCCCTTCTTTCAAGTGAATTATTAACTAATACTGCTTCCTGGGAGCTAATTACTTTCAGTCTCTAAAGAAATTATGAGTCTGCAAGCCTCTCCATCTTCTCTGATCTCTTCCTGCTACTTGTACCATTCCAAAGGAGCAGGAAAATGATGATCTGGTACTTAAATGACCCATAGGTTGTCAGGTATAATTAAAAGATATATATATATATATATATATATATATATATATATATATCTTTATTTATGTATTATCTATATATATTTATATATATATATATATATATCTATAGATATATATTATCTATATTTATTTAATACATTGGATGGAACAAGGTTAATATTATTAAATTTGTTGTCTCTGTATTTTCCACGCCAGTGTCTCATCTGGGAAAGTGAGTCATGTCTGCGGTACTCCAGGAGGATGCATTACACAATTTAATGGACAACTAAGCATGATGGGTTAGCTAACCTTAGAAATTAGTGTGTGTGTGTGGGGGAGAGTACTTTCTTAAAAACCATGGTCACAGAGACGCTGGTTGTGTCAGTAACCAAGCCCAAGTATGACAATCTTCTCCTGTTGTATGTGTAAAATCCATGTCATTTTTCACATTTATTTTTCAGTTCAAAAGAGAAAAATGTAACAATCAGTCCAGCATATAATTAGGAGCAATGGAGAAAAAAAAGTCAGTAAGCAAATAGGTTTCGCTTCACAGATCTAGGGTTTAAACTAAGAAGGAAGTAAAAACTGTATGTGAAAATTATTAAAAATTCTTTGACATTGCCCTTTTAAAAAAAGTTAGTTCTAAGGGGACAGCTTTATTCAATTTTAATTTTTTTATTACTATTATCTTGATATACAGTGCCCTATTATATGAAAAAAGAAAAGGAGTACCTGTGGCACCTTAGAGACTAACAAATTTATGAGAGCATAAGCTTTCGTGAGCTACAGCTCACTTCATCGGATGCATCGGAAGCAAATGCATCCGATGAAGTGAGCTGTAGCTCACGAAAGCTTATGCTCTAATAAATTTGTTAGTCTCTAAGGTGCCACGGGTACTCCTTTTCTTTTTGCGAATTCAGACTAACACGGCTGCTACTCTGAAACCTATTATATGAAGGATTCAAGTTGCAGGTTGAATTATACTGCACTGCTAATGCTACTAAAAATGATATTTTTTCAGTAAAATAAGCAGATATAATCAAAGACACACAAGGGCCAGATAAGTTGAATACTAAGGTGTTGTTTTTATGCAGTCATTTTTCTGCCTGAAAGTACATTTAAAACAGAATAAAAAGACATTTATCCATTAATACTCTAATTAAGCTTGGAGAAACTGAAAGACCCAAGAGGGAACAAAACCTGGAAAGGGAGAAGATAAGAATTTCAATTAAACTAACAAAAGATTTTCTGAGGTGACAATTGTTATCTTGCCTGCAGCTTTTGTGGCACAGCCATTTCCATTTTTAAGAATGAAACTGCAGCAGAGTTCCTGGTGTTTAAAGAAATATGTATTTGACCCATTATTGTTTGTAATGACTTCTGGAAAAATCGGATACTCTTAAAAGTGAAGATCTTAATAAATAATAACACTTGATATAGAATAGTATAGTGTAGTCAGCTGCTGCTCTGCCTTTTCCACACAGCTTTAATATTATAATCCTAAATTCCAACCTTCCTGCTTTTCAGGTCTGGGCATCTCCTAAACAATCATTCTATCATTAAACTGTGTGTCAGTCAACTCCGAGTTATGTCAGTTAGGAATTACACTATAATATTATCACCATTATATCTAACAGCCAGTTGGCTTCTATTGAGTACAATAATGAACAGATGACTGTGCTATTATGATGAACAACAAGCCAAGCCAGAAAACATGAATATATCTAATGAGTAGGGAACAGCAAAATTTTTCAATTGAAAATGTCTTTTAACGGAAAGTTAGATTTTCAACAAAATGGAATTTTATGCAAAAAGTCTTTGCTTTCCACAAAACATTTCAATTTTTTGTCAAAAAAAAAGCTCTAATACTGAAATATTTCAGTTAAGATGTGGTTTGAATCATAGAATCATAGAATATCAGGGTTGGAAGGGACCCCAGAAGGTCATCTAGTCCAACCCCCTGCTCAAAGCAGGACCAAGTCCCAGTTAAATCATCCCAGCCAGGGCTTTGTCAAGCCTGACCTTAAAAACCTCTAAGGAAGGAGATTCTACCACCTCCCTAGGTAACGCATTCCAGTGTTTCACCACCCTCTTAGTGAAAAAGTTTTTCCTAATATCCAATCTAAACCTCCCCCATTGCAACTTGAGACCATTACTCCTCGTTCTGTCATCTGCTACCATTGAGAACAGTCTAGAGCCATCCTCTTTGAAACCCCCTTTCAGGTAGTTGAAAGCAGCTATCAAATCCCCCCTCATTCTTCTCTTCTGCAGACTAAACAATCCCAGCTCCCTCAGCCTCTCCTCATAAGTCATGTGCTCTAGACCCCTAATCATTTTTGTTGCCCTTCGTTGTACTCTTTCCAATTTATCCACATCCTTCCTGTAGTGTGGGGCCCAAAACTGGACACAGTACTCCAGATGAGGCCTCACCAGTGTCGAATAGAGGGGAACGATCACGTCCCTCGATCTGCTCGCTATGCCCCTACTTATACAACCCAAAATGCCATTGGCCTTCTTGGCAACAAGGGCACACTGCTGACTCATATCCAGCTTCTCGTCCACTGTCACCCCTAGGTCCTTTTCCGCAGAACTGCTGCCGAGCCATTCGGTCCCTAGTCTGTAGCGGTGCATTGGATTCTTCCATCCTAAGTGCAGGACCCTGCATTTATCCTTATTGAACCTCATTAGATTTCTTTTGGCCCAATCTTCCAATTTGTCTAGGTCCTTCTGTATCCTATCCCTCCCCTCCAGCGTATCTACCACTCCTCCCAGTTTAGTATCATCCGCAAATTTGCTGAGAGTGCAATCCACACCATCCTCCAGATCATTTATGAAGATATTGAACAAAACGGGCCCCAGGACCGACCCCTGGGGCACTCCACTTGACACCGGCTGGTTTCCTCCTATCCTTATTCTCCTCTGTGGACTGAGCCCCTAGCCAGATGACATCTCCAATGATGCACAATTTCCAGGTGCTCCCATGATGCAAGCACCTCACATCAGTAGACGGGAAGACTGTGGTGCACCCTGGGAGAGACAGTCTGACCAGGAAGCCTAGCCTACAGAGCATGAGGCACCTACCTACATTCCCCATGAGGCACCACAGCAGCATTTTCAAATAAAAATATTTTGATTTTCAGACGAAGTATTTCAGTTTTCAATTTTTGGCTGAAAATTCAAATTTTTCAGTGGCTAATTGACACAAACTGTTGTGGGCTTTCTTATTTTCACTTAAAATTTTCATGGGAGAGGAAAAAGACATTCTCTGATCCGATGAAGTGAGCTATAGCTCACGAAAGCTTATGCTCAAATAAATTTGTTAGTCTCTAAAGTGCCACAAGTACTCTCATTCTCTGATCAGTTCAGCTCATGATGGAGAATGTAGCTAGGGGACAGATATCAATATATCAGTCTCCAAACCAATTCCTCTGTAGATAAAATAGGTCCAATTTATTTCTACAGGGGGCAGACCATAGCTCTAGCTACTGCTCTAATAATCTAAGATAGATAGATATTAGAGATGGACATGGGCCAAAATCTTGGATCTCTAGCCCTGTACACTTGGGATCAGTATGTTGGCACAAATGTTCTCCAGTATCTTCATAATGAGCCAAACCAAAACCCTTGATTAAAGTATCCTCACACTTTTGAGGATTTGACATCTACATCCCAATGTTATGGTTTAAGGCCACTTCTAAACCAATATATATTGATAATGTTGTGATGTTGACAACTGGCTTTTGGAAACTACATGCCTTATCCAAAGCCCAGTGAAATCAACAGGACTTTTCACGGAGTTCAGCGTGTTTTAGATCAGGTCCAAGAAGTAACCTATTATCTATCACTTTAACAGTTGCCAAATCCTCTATGTCCAGTACCACTGTACATGTATGCTTCAAGTAAATGCTCACCCATTGCTGGTTTAGTTTCAAAGCCTTTATGTATTGAACTTCTATTAAGCCAACAGGGTGAAATGTTAGCTGGCAAGGAGAATAAACTGCTACCGGGTAAAAAAGCCCCTACACTCATTTTGTGCTCTGTGCCTCTTCAGAACAGCAGTGCTGAACTAACCACTTGGACATTGCATAAGACCTATATGATTCTGTCCAAGTGAAAGGAGTGATCGTTCGAACATGAAAGGAGGTGATTGTTCAAAAGGGGCAGCATGTAACTGAGGTCTGACTCCTCCCACCTTGGTATTATTACTAGTAACAATTTAACCTCTTCCTCTGTCCATTCCAGACTTGGATTTCTGAATATTGGGCCAAACTAATGCTTGACACACCACCAAAGACCTCCTCTAAAAACTGTAACAATGTAATAAGTAACTTGTTGTGACAATGCTGTAATGCCTCTGATGGATATAAATTGTCCAGGTCACCACCAAAACCAAACTCAACCACTACAGCAAGCCCTGATTTACTAAATGTGGAAGAGAACATGCCCCCAATCCAAATGAACTGAGGAATTCAGAACACACTCTTTGAATGGTCCAGGGGAAATATCTTCCAGACCTGCAATCTGGCTTTAAATACAGCTCTTTGGAGACCTCCATGAAACAAGACAGCAGTCTCAGCCAGCTCATGTGAATAGAGGGTGGAGGGGAAAATCTCCTGTCCATAGAACTGAAACCTCCTGTAAGGGATTTGGCTCTGTGAGGAGTATAGGGGTTAGTGTCTATGCACCAGTGTAGGAAGTGTATTGAGTTGTCTCTGTTATCTACTCCAGGGTCATCACAGTTTTGGATCCTGGCACCTGGGAGGAATATCCAGTCTACATAATTTTCCAATTTAAAAAAAACATATTTAAAAACATCACAAAAATTACTTCTAACTGAACATTAAGTAAATCAAATTAAAATGAGTTCATATGAAATTAAATTAATCTTATTCAAGTTAATACCAAAAACCCAACAAGTCCTTATCAGCTTAACTTTGGAAGGTGACAATCATTGTTTAGCTATCAGCTCCAAATTAGCAGGGAATTATCAATTTCAGGGCCATGTGATGTATCTATTTGTATTCCAAATGGTTGAGAGACAGAGGGTCTGATCACTCCCACATTGAAATTAATATGTGAACTACACCCTGAGGCCAGCTATGGCACCCTTCCAAATTCCAGGAATACAGGTGCCTGCTTTCTCTTCCTTCCAGCAGAATGTTGCATGAGATGTTCCATTAGAATCCCAAGACAACACAGCTTGGTACATTTAACAAACAGAGAAAAATGTAGGTGAAGGTAACAGTTCTGCAGGCTTTAAACATATAATTCCCAATTTATAAAATATTTGCATTTGTGATCTTTTAGACAGCAAAGTTGTTTAACCTAGGACTGCTTCAGATGTTTGAAAAGTTATTCTAGAGGTACCATTCTCAGACAAATTCTGTGGGTTCCAACCACTTGCAAAACCACATACAGACGCACACACCTTTATGGAAACAGGTCTGAACAGGAGTGTCCTGCTAATAGGGTTTTTTGTTTGTTTGGGGTTTTTTTGCTGGTATGTGATACTGAAAACATTAGCTAGTGATTTCTTTGACTGACTTTTTAGCAGGGTAAAGGTTTCCTGCTTGTAGGTGTCAAATCTTTGATGTTACATGTTATTGAGCTCCTCTTGCTGGCCAGCCAGGATGGAGGACTAAACTCAGGATTCTTTCTAAAATATGGTTGCATCACATGGCCAGAAGCAATGTTTTCCTCTTTTCTTTAAGGTTATAAAAATGATTGCCTGGCTCATTCCTACTGCTATCAGAATGGAGTACTCCACTTCTGATGTCATTGGTATCACATAATGATTATGTGCAGTATGCAAATGAAGATCCTCCCCCATCTGGAAGCATTGGCCTGGAAAATCTTTGTAGTGTCAGCATTTTAAAAATACTTAGCCAGTTGGTCATTCATCTCATCCACACACAATTTTTTTTTGCGGTATTTAAAGATTTTTGATAATCAGTTCTCAGTCATGGGTAAGTTCACAAACATTATTACAACCATTCAGCAAAAGTTCTAACTCAATAACCCAAAATAAATTGAAAAAAAAATTAAGCTAGGAAAAAGTTGGGACTAAAATAATAATGAAAAATCCACTTAATCCCCATGATCCAAGCATGCATACAAAACAAACTTCCCTGTTTTAAGATTAAGGAACTTTCCCTTCTGTTGAACTTCTCTCATTTTTTTGGAGATGCTGTGACTAATAGTTAAACTTTGAATAACACTTTCGGTAAAAAAAAAAATCTGGGTAAAAGGTTAAATTTTAGCTCTGTCAAAGAAAAAAATTATTTTACTCTTAAAATCAAAAGGTGAGGTTCAGTTTTTATATAGAAGTAGCAAATTGCCAGGGAGCCAAAGGCGACTGGGAGGAGATGGGATTAAGTGTCAAAGTAGTTTATAGGATGGAACCTCAGGCTAGTCCCTTAGAAAAGGGAAATCTCCCCTAACAGATGAATTCCAGGAAAATTATATATTGTACATACTACTCAGGTAGGGGTTTAAGTTCTTATCCTGTGATTGAAAGTACCAAACCCAATCTATTTTCTTCTGGGAAATAGACCAGAAGAGTTGAGTTGCACTGGGTTTACAGCTTTGAAGTTGCTCTAAGTTACACTCGCTGCAGCAGACCACCACCACGATGCTGGCTGAGCAAATAGTGGTGCTCCGCTCCACCAGTAGCATATGAACCTTCACATACCCTCTCCCTTCCAGTTCTAACATATTCCTTATGCAGGGGTTGAGGTGAAACAAACTGCATCAGAGACAATCCTCAATTACCAGTTTGGCCAGCTTTCCACATCACAGAATCATAGAAGATTAGGGTTCGAAGAGACCTCAGGAGGTCATCTAGTCCAATCCCCTGCTCATAGCAGGAGCAACACCAACTAAATCATCCCAGCCAAGGCTTTGTCAAGCTGGGCCTTAAAAACCTCCCTAGGTAACCCATTCCAGTGCTTCACCACCCTCCTAGTGAAATAGTGTTTCCCAATATCCAACCTCCCCCACTGCAACTTGAGACCACTGCACCTTGTTCTGTCATTTGCCACCACTGAGAACAGCTGAGCTCCATCCTCTTCGGAACCCCTTCAGGTAGTTGAAGGCTGCTATCAAATCCCCCCTCACTCTTCTCTTCTGCAGACTAAACAAGCACAGTTCCCTCAGCCTCTCCTTGTAAGTCATGGGCCCCAGCCCCCAATCATTTTTGTTGCTGGACTCTTTCCAATTTGTCCACATCCTTTCTGTAGTGGGGGCCCCAAAACTGGACGCAATACTCCAGATGTAGCCTCACCAGTGCCCAATAGAGGGGAATAATCACTTCCCTACATCTGCTGGCAGTGCTCCTACTAACGCAGCCCAATATGCCGTTAGCCTTCTTGGCAATAAAGGGCACACTGCTGACTCAGATCCAGCTTCTCATCCACTGTAAGTCCCAAGTCCTTTTCTTCAGAACTGCTGCTTAGTCAGTTGGTCCCCAGCCTGTAGCGGTGCATGGGATTCTTCTGTCCTAAGTGCAGAACTCTGCACTTGTCCTTGTAGAACCTCATCAGATTTCTTTTGGTCCAATCCTCCAATTTGTCTAGGTCACTCTGGACTCTATCCCTATCCCTGAGCTTAGTGTCATCCGTGAACTTGCTGAGGGTGCAATCTATCCAATCATCCAGACCATTAATAAAGATGTTGAACAAAACCTGCCCCAGGACCGACCCCTGGGGCACTGCGCTTGATATTGGCTGCCAACTAGACATCGAGCTGTAGATCACTACCCATTGAGTTCAATAATCTAGTCAGCTTTCTATCCATCTTCTAGTCCATTAATCCAATCCAATGTTTTAACTTCCTGGCAAGCATACTGTAGGAGACCGTATTAAAAGCTTTGCTAAAGTCGAGATATATCATGTCCACTGCTTTTCCCATATCCACAGAACCAGTTATCTCATCATAGAAGGCAATCAGGTTGGTCAGGCATGACTTGCCCTTGGTGAATCATGTTGACTGTTCCTAATCACCTTCCTCTCCTCCAAGTGCTTCAAAATGGTTTCCTTGAGGACCTGCTACATTATTTTTCCAGAGACTGAGGTGAGGCTGACCGGTCTGTAGTTCCCCGGGGTCTCCTTCTTCGCTTTTTAAAAGATGGACACTATATTTGCCTTTTTCCAATCATCCAGGATTTCCCCTGATCGCCATGAGTTTTCAAAGATAATGGTCAATGGCTCTGCAATCTCATCAGCCAATTCCCTTAGCACCCTCGGATGCATTAGATCTGGAACCATGGACTTATGCATGTCCAGCTTTTCTAAATAGACCTTAACTTCTTCTTTCACCACTGAGGGCTGCTCACTCCTCCCCGTACTGTGTTGCCCAGGACAGCAGTGTGGGAGTTGACCTTGTCTGTGAAGACCTAGGCAAAAAAAAGCATTGAATACCTCAGCTTTTTCCACATCATCTGTCATAGGTTGCCTCCCCCATTCATTAAGGGTCCCCTCACTTTCCCTGACCTTTTTCTTGTTGCCAACATACCTGTAGAAACCTTTCTTGTAAACATCCCTTGCTATCTGCAATTCCAGTTGTGTTTTGACCTTCCTGATTACAACCCTGTATGCTTGAGCAATATTTTTTTACTTCTCCCTAGTCATTTGACCAAGTTTCCACTTCTTGTAAGCTTCCTTTTTTGTGTTTAAACTCACTGAATATTTCACTGTTAAGCCAAGCTGGTCGCCTGCCGTATTTGCTATTCTTTCTGCACATCGGGATGGTTTGTTCCTGTGCCCTCAATAAGGCTTTATTTTTTTAAATACAACCAACTTTCCTGGACTCCTTTCCCCTTCAGATTAGCCGCCCAGGGAATCCTGCCAATCAGTTCCTTAACGGAGTCAAAGTCTGCTTTTCTGAAGTCCAGGGTCTGTATTTTGCTACTCTCCTTTCTTCTTTTTGTGAGGATCCTGAACTCAACTACCTCATGGTCACTGCTGGATAAGAGCCCCAGGGGAAGGAAGCTGGAGAGGGGGTATAGCTGGAAAGAGGAAAGCTGCAGTAGAGGAAAGGCAGTGAGAGGAAGCAGAGAGAGATAGCTTGCCCCCTCTCTCCTGCCGGTAGACTGCAAGAAGGGGATTACTTATTTGGTGGAAAGGTGGTGAGAGCACAGCCTGTAAATAAAAGCCCCATGTGGGCACTGCACTTAAAGGTCTCTGTATGACTTTCTCAGCCCAGTGGGGGCAGGAGCCAGGAGGGCCCTGCAGGACACTGCTACATTGCATAAGTACTCTGTGACTAGCACTTTTTAGAAATGTGTATTTTTGCAATATTAGCCCTATTCTTGACAGATTTTGTGAGGAGGTTCTGCCTTATACCAGGCTTCTAATAAAAGGGCTTATGTCTCAGGCTCTCTTCCTACTACACCAAGCTCAGTCTCCTAAAGATGGAAGCATGGCTGGTATTGGTGTATTCTTTGATTTATCATCCCCTAGAAATGGGGTGTGGGTGCCTATTCAAATTTTGATATCTCTAAACTAGTGGACAGACCTGTCAGATGTGTGTGTGGGAGGGAGGGAAGTGTACTATTTGCTCCTCCTCAACCAGCTTTGACACTAGTTATGGACACTTCTGTCTTAGATTGGGGGGCTCACCATGGGTTGATGAAGATGTAAAATTTATGGTTGACTCAGGATTTAACTGGGCATATAAATGTCACAGAATTTAGGGACGTTGTCAACCATTCCTTTCCCATGTCAAGGGAAGAATTCCTCTCGTACTCACAGACAATACAGTGGCCATGTTCTATGTTAGCAGGAAGGGAAGGACCCAGTAGACTCTGCGATGTCAAGAGGCAATGTGGCTGTGGGACTTTTGTATCACCAACTCAATCCATCTCAAGGCCATTATCACTTCTGGGTATTCAAACCAATCTGGCAGACCCATTAAGCAGATCTTTAACTAGTCACCATGAGCGGTCTCTCTGCCCAGATAGCCAGATTCATTTCCATATAGACCTGTTTTGAACCAATGGCTATCTGTTCACTTCCATCTATCTATGATGGTAGCTGCCTTGTTCGCAATCGTCTCAGCCAGGAGAGTGGTTGAATTACGAGCACTAGTATCTGGACCTGAAGTGGAATGGAGATGTGAAACACATCTCAAAGAACAAGAATTACAGTACAGGTTACTAAGAGTTTCTTTCTATAAATTTGAAGCTGCTGTCAAACGTTTAAGAGCTAGGAACGAATGAGGATGATGAAGCATAATTTAAGCATCAGAGATTCTAGTATGAGATGATAGTTTTGGAATGAAATAATAAGGGTCACATATTCCCTTGAATGGGACAGACAAGACCTGAAAATATAGTTTTTAGCAGGATCAGATACTTTCCAGAGGAGGGAGAGGGCAGAAAGAAAGAAGGCATGACAAGAACAGGAAATAATAAACGGAATAGAGAGGATTGATGAAATGAACAAAAGTCTTTAAACAACAGAACAGATTTAGGAAATGGAAAAAGAGAAGGAAGGAAAGAAACAATAAAACTTGGAAATTTTTTAACAGATGTTGTAAACTGCAAGGATTTCAAAGATTATATTAAAGAGAATGTTGAACTGTTGGTTGTGCAAGACAGAGGAGTAGCTGATATTATTATATATGTGGAGAGTCCCAACTCCATTTTAAAAGAGCTGTGTCAAGCCCTTTGATTGGGAAAGGGTACATGTTCTTGGATACCTGGGTAAAGGATGGCTTAAGTGCAAAGTTAAGGCTGGCATTCCACTTACCCCAGGAGGTTTTAAGAGGAAATAGGAACAAAATAGAGGGTAAAGAAACTGAAAACACCAGGCAAGAGATGTTATCCCTGCCACATCTTGGGGCTTATTAAACAGAAGGTGCATATCTAAATCCATGTTAAATTGAATGGCAAAAAGTATTACTCAGAAACAAAATAAATGACAATTTGCCACATGTGTATATAACATATTTTTAGTTCTCACAGAATTGGTCAATCTCCCCTCAATGTTTGTGCTGTTAGTCATCATTTTCCCATACAATTTTAGTATCATGGTATTAACCTGCACAGAGGTATAAAATTACTATTTTGGTGACTGTATACTTTTTATGTAGCTGTTTCCAGACCATGAGGTTTCTGTTGACACGTAGGCCTCTGAGGATCATTGTTTCTTTTTCTCTTTGTTTCTATACTAACATTTTTCTCCTCTTAAATCTGAAGATATGGATTTTGTTTGCCATATTTAAAAATAATTAAAAGCTGTATGAGTTTTAATGGTCAATTAACTGTGTAGTATTATTTCAGTATACCCGTCTCCTGATTTGACATTTTAGCATTAGCGTTTATATAAACTACACACACACACGTGTGTGCACATGTGCATAAACACAAACCCACACATCATTTTGTTTGTTTATCCCCCCACCCAAGAATATAATTGTAGCACCCCTTCTCCCCAGTTACCTTTGTTAATGCCAATCTGCTTACAGGTGTTGATGGACAGGTCTGGGTTCTTCTGGATCTCGCCACCCACTCAGCAGGGTGTATCTTCTTTATTTTTTCCTATGAATTTATTTGGTGGTGCTTCCACCCCCCTCACTCCTTCCTGGCAGAGTCACCAAGGCAGCCTGGGAGTAAAATTCTAATCACAGGGTAATCCCCATTTACTTGCAACATAGTTGGAGACTTCCAAGAACTAATACAAATACATACAATATATTCAACACAATAATTATATTAAACAGGAGACAAATATAACAGGGTAAAACACTATTTGTAGGAAAAAGAAAAGGAGGACTTGTGGCGCCTTAGAGACTAACGAATTTTTTTGAGCATAAACTTTCATGAGCTACAGCTCACTTCATCGGATGCACCGGTGCCCACACTGATAATACCTGTTACTTTCCCGAGTCACGTGATCTGATGTAGCAAATGTAAGATTAATGTCCTGTTTGTATGCGTACTTTGTTGGGGCCCTTGGTGACCTATGACCACAAAATTCTTCTCTGCTGTGGTTTAACAGTGTGGCTGACTGGCTTCAGTACAGCCCAAAGGACCGACAAGTAGGAGGAGGTGGTAAGTCCCTCCATGGGTTTAATATGCAACAGGTTACAAAATCCCCAAACCCTTACTCCCTGGCTTGAGTAAGTTTCCTGACTAACTAAAAGATGTTGTACTCACAAAGTCCATGAACAATCCTCAGATTCAGAGATTACTCTAGACTCCTCAGTGACTGCAGAGAGGCTGATCTCTGCTAGCAGGGATCCTCTTCAGGCAGGAGTCAGGCTGCTTCTGGTCCCAGGATTTCCCCTCACCACAAAGGGGTGCAGGGCTCAAGGTGAACATTACACAACTATGCTAAAATCCAAACTGTAATCTCCTACCCCCCATCCAGACACACCCACAGCAGGCAGCAGCCCTTGACTAGCAGCCAGAGCAGAGCTGACCATGTGGTGACTGGTTTCACCTAGGGAGCTGGAGGGCGAACTCAGCCTGGCTGTGGAAGTTTCTCAGCAAAACTCTAGAAACTGGGAATCATCAGTGGAGAAGGAAAAGCCCAGCTGAGGGATCTTGCTGTCTCTAGAGGCCAGTTCTCAGGGGGAGCCCTGCATGCAGGCCTGGGACTCACCAGCTCCCCACACAGCCAGTCCTGCCTTTGCCCTGGCTGGCGCAAGACTGACTCAAAAATGGCTTCTCCCCTTTCCTGAAATTCCCTGGGAAGGGCATCTCACTCCCTATTGGTTGCCAGGCCGACTCTGAGTCTGCCTTGGCTCCCCCTCCGTACAGAGCAACCAGTAGACAGAGCCCCAGGAATCTAGGTAATCCCTTTGGATTGCCCTATATGATGGTATGCATTTATAAAATGCTTTGTCATGATCTGATCCCTAAATAACCAAACTCAGAAATAACTGGACAATACATTCATCATTTTATTTGCAAGTTAAATTTGGCACTTAAAAAAAAAGTTCAACAAATTAGTAATATTTTCTCCAGCTATGCCAAAGCACAACACAGCAGCAGGCCTAACCATTGCCATTAATCTGTGGTTTTCTTTCCTAATTTCTTTTCTTAAACATTAATTTAATTAATATTTTAATAACTGATCATCGCAAACTTAATTTTCCCCCTCCATGATACAAGTAATTTCCACTGAAGTCAATTATTCAGTGAAGTTACTATTTAAATTGTATGGTTTTGTTTTGAGAAAAATAGTGTGCTCATACATTTTTGCAGAAAAATCTGTTTTTACTCACGAAAATTGGTAATTTTACACTTATACTCCAGGATAAATATAGCAGATCAACTATTGTCTCAAAACAAAATCAACTCTTTATAACAAGGACAATGTTGAACTAAAAAAAAAAATAACAAACCCTACACCTTGTCCACCCCTGTACCTCTGACACAGGGTCAAAAATGTTACTGTCATTGATATTAGTTTTGCATATTCATATACTCACATATTCAAAAGATGACTCTGAATCTTTATGCAAGTCAGTTCATTACTGAGGCATCAACATTCTGCTCCTAGAAATGACATGAGCCTATTAATGAGGATGCAGATGCTTCTCAAATGTTGCCAGTATTTTCATTTATGCCATGTCCCTTTCACTTCCATGTAATCTTCATGTAAATTGTTCTTGCGTAAGTATGCTATGCATGTGCAAATGAGTATAAAGGTGATAGAGGACAGCTAGTTTCTTTGTAAGGAAGGGGTTTTCAATGCAGACCTTCAGTTGTTATGGCAACCTTCAATTAATGAAAGTGTCATCAAAGCTCTATCTCTCCAGTACTTTATACAGTTCTTGCCATTAAACTTGATTAAATGTTCCCCTCTTCAGCCAATGACTTGGCTGAAATTGGAAGCCATATTAGTAATATTCAATTTAAAATATTCTTATGTTGTCTGATAATGAGAAACTCTTGTAAAACTTCACTCCAAATTAATGATTTTTTTAAAAGGACTGTCTGCAGCCAAGTGGTTAATAATTTAGTAATAATCTACACTAATTAAGAAGTTGGTCTATAATGTGAACAATTAGGATGATTTTTTACATGTGGAACTGGGACCACGATTATCACTGTGTTGCATGGAAGAATGAGACATCCTAGTTTGTTCAAGTAATTATTTATGATCAATCATATTAAAGAGATTTGCTGAACTGTCAAGCATAGACTTCTACAGGGCATCTAATCTTTTTTTTTATTGGCCCTCCCTTCCTCCCGTACAAATCCACAAACAAAATGTAGAACTTTATCACAGCCATTAATTGTCATGAAAGAGATGGAAAATCTAAGATTACTGCATCACTTGATGTGGAAATGACATACAGGACATGAATCTATAATGGCATGTGTTTCTGGTTCTGAGGTTGAGACCTTGCACAAATATAATTACTTTTATAAGTCTCCAAAATAGCTCATTAATGTCCAGTGACCTCATGTTAACTACTCACTGAGATGGCAAGAATGAATGTGTCTGAGTTTAATAGCCTATGTGCTAACAACTTTTCAGCTTTAATACTTCCCTCTTAAAATCTCCTTGGAGCTCAACCTGCAGTAATGTGAAAACTAATTGTGGCATTATTAGAAAAAAAAAATGCTGTGACTCATTTGTCAGTAATATGAACTTTGAGAAGGAAGCTAAAAAGCTATGATATATTTATAGAATAATGAGCTTGTTCAGTTATAAGTCAGTATAAAGAGGCGGGGCAGAGGACAAGGAGTTTCCCAAGTTAGTTACATTCATTCTTCTTCACTCTCTTTGGTACAAGTGAGAAATTTAAGAAAGTCTCCTCAAAAGTGGTGAAAACATTAGGCCAGACCTCAGTTGGCATATTTGAAATCAACACAGCTATGTCAATTTACACTAGCTGAGATCTTGCCCACTGGTTTCCCTTTAAAACAAATAGGAGATTTAGAAAATATATATATTTTCAGGGGGAAATGTCCTATCGCCTACATATCCACAAAAGTAGAATTATCAAGGAATCAAGTATGATATTTCCATATCCTTATAGGGCTAGATTTGAAACCTTTAGTTCTCTGTCTCATGAGGAATTAACAAAAATAATAAATTAAGCAGCATTAAAGTCAGTTAAAATAAATGTGCCACACTGGGCTTTAATAAAAGTAGAATTCTTTATTTTACTTATATTTCCAATCTGTTATATCATGCGTGTGTTCAAAGCCTTCAAGTTGCTGGCATACCCCAGATCTCTCATGCTTGGATGGTTGAGGCTTCAAGGACAACCGAAGACACTCAAGAGCCACTTTTAACTTACATTTTTCATTTCATTAGGTTTTGTTTTAAACATTATAAATATTAATCTACTAAGAAAAAAATCTCTATAAAAGTAACTTTAGGAGCCTGAATTAAACTCAGAAAAGCGAGAATTACAACGTTGGGACACGGTCCTTAAATCACCCTATTCTAGCCAATAATTTTTGGTGCAAAAGGAATTCATAATCAGGCCATGTTTGTATATTACTACCAAAACACTGAACTAGTCAAAATGTGGTTTACTCACAAGTTACTTAATGGGATTCCATTTTTCTCTCAATAAATTCCGTATCAAATTTGCCTATTATATAGATTTTTTTCTGAACCACTATCACACAAATTCAAAGTGGGATTTGCACTCTCTCTCCCTCTCTTTCTTTGCTCATACATTGTAATTGGAAATACAGATTCTGCTACCAGATCTTAGGCCACATTTCTGTTGACAACATGTGAGCCAGACTAAAATCCATCTCATTCACCCATAGCTGTGTTGGCTCTGAAATTCTAAAAGGAGCAAAAGGTAGTAGACTTAATTTTTCCCTAAAGTAAGCAGCAATAGCTCTAAATCTACCTAGGAAACAACACTATTATATAAGACTTTTGAACCTGGATTTTCTTTTCAGCAGACTTATCCACTACTGTCAACAAGATGTCACAGTGCCTTCAAAAAAGTCAATTCTTGAAATGATTGTTGAAATTAAACTCCGGTAAGACCAAAGTAATGCTGGCCAAAAAGGAGAAGTGTTTCAAGGAACTAATCAAGAGTTTTGCATGTGCTCTCTGTTTGTCAAGGTAGTAGAAAGCCTAGGGGGTTCAGCTGGAGTCTCTGCTGTGACTGTAGATGCCCAAGTAGCAATGGTGGTGAGAAACACATTTTTTTCCACCTTTGCTTGCAAGGAGACTGCACTGATCTCTCTCAGTTGACGACCTGAACACAGTGATCCATGCTTTTATCACCTCCAGACTGGATTACTGCAATTCACTGTATTTGGGCTGAAAGTAGAAGTAACATCGAGACTCCAACTTGTGTAGGAACTACTTGTTTCAGACCTGGCATCAGAGACAGTTTCTCTATACAAAGCCATAGCTGCACTTGTGTGGTTATCTAACTATCCATTTTATGTAACCCATCAAAGTATTTATTCTTTTATTATTATTATTTGTATTATTGTAGTTCCTAGGAGCCCCAGTCATGGATCAGGACCTCACTGTGTTAGGCACTGTACAGATATAGAACAAAAACACAGTTCCGGCTGTAAGAATCTTACAATCTAAGTATAAGACGAGATAACAGATGGATACAGAGAGATGAGGCGATACAAGGAAACAAGGAGGCACTGTTGGTCAGCATGATAGACTGTGGTCTCAGCCAGTGACAGCTTCACTGCTGTTTAACATTTTTGTATGCATAACCACAAAGGAGAGTTTTCAGGAGGGCTTTGAAGGTAGACTAAGTTAGCTTCTCCCAGGTATGTAGAGTAGCTTGTTAGAAAGCATGAAAGTTCCTGTTTGAAAAATTTAACAAGTGAGCAATGGAGGTTGGCATTATGGGCCGATCTGAGGTGGGAGATCTTTCAGTATTGAATGGGAGATGATAGGTAGGGTAGGGATAGACCATGACGAGCTTTTAAAATGAAGACAAGTAACTTATGTTTAATATGATGTAGCCAGTGAAGGGATGCAAAGATAGGAGTGATATAATCAAAGAGATGGGCTAGGAAAATCTCAATAGCAGCATTTTGAATACAAAAGAGCATGGCAAGATTCTATTTGTCAAGGTGAAGGAGAAGGATGTTGTAATTATTGAGATGAGAAATAATGAGAGTTTGGACAAGAGTTTTAGCTGTGTGGATGGACAGAAAAGGCTGTATCTTAGAGATGTTATGCAGGAAGAATCTAAGATTTTGCCATAACCTGGATGTGAAGATCATGATATCTCAGTGCCTGGGACAATACAGCCAACAAAACCTACAGTACAATTCATGAGTGATAGCTAAAGAATTCTCAGCCAAGGATGTTTGTTTTTGCTACCAGAAGATAAAAGGTGAAACAAAAGCCTGGACATATTCACAGCATAGTACAAAATCTTCTTGCCATAACCAACAGGCAAAAACCAGAAATTCACACAGTATCCTCTGAGGATCTATTATTCAAATCTACATGAATCTATTTAGTGCCTAGAAACTATGATGATGGGCTATCTATAAATACCATAGATTATATAGTGTCATTTTTCTTTGTCTCCTTCTACAGCATAGTCAAATTCCATATCGTCATCACCAGAATCTCCATTACTCTATCCCTCATCTCCCATCTTCTAGTATACCCTGCTTTGTATGCCAGTTCTGTTTGCTGTCATGCTCCCTATGGTGTCTTCTCCCATTCTTGATTCTGTACCTTCTTTCAGCTTCCCTCCTCCTGAAAACCTAGTAATTATACTCTTTGCCTTCAAGTCCCTCCTCAAAATCAATTTTCCCACTAGTCTTCTCTTGTATGACACTCATTGCCATTCCTGCTACTTGAAATGAATATGACAATCAAATTATCATAACCTTAAGTTCCCATAGAAAAGGTTCCTCTGCCCTAGTTTCTTTTATCCCAATTTTCCTTCTGTTACAATTTGATGTCACTCATGTTATTTGTATAAATTTAATGATAAACTGCACAGGGCAAATAATTTGTTGAACATTTCTTTTGTGATATGTTCCACTCTTTTCCGGGACTATATCAATAAGTACAAATAACTGTATTTTAAAGAGAGTGTAGGAATGTGCAAATTGCATCCCCCTGCATCTGCACTGTTGAGTCAAGTCCCATATATTTAACATATCATGCTTCTATGTATACTGATCTTTACAGTTAAACAGTATAAAAAACACATTTTTAAAAATTTCCATAATTATGTGTTTAATCTTTCTAACTATCTACACTGATGTAATCTGTATTGTGCTATCAGATTAAGAAGTGGTAACAAGAGAACTCGTATATAAGCAGTATCTAGCATTGGAAGTAGGATGGGAAGTCAAGCCTAGGCATTAGCTCAATGATAAATGATAATGTTGGACCATTTGCACATCCCCCCATCACTACTCTTGGGGGGGGAGGGCTGTACAAGACCCCCCTTAGCTTTTTTTCCCAAATGGTGGGAGATTCTGACCATGCCATTATTTACACTGAATGGCTTATACACATTCCCCAGTTTCTTATTTCTTGCAAAGGGGACCCTGCCCTTTGCAGGCCTTCTTAAGTATCTTCTGGTGTGGGAATCAAAAAGAAAGTTAAATGTTCCAGTAGATCTGAGAATAATGTCTTCCAGGAGCCAATTTAAAAGGAAAAAGGTCAACAGTATCTTCTTACTTCAGGGTTGCCTGCATAGTGGTTTCAAGGACTACTTCTGGCTGGGCTGCTGAATTGGACTCACTCTTTAAGGCTTACCCTGATAATTCATTGCACTCTCGATAGGGTTGGGGTGGAGATCTTCTAGATGGGAGCTCCCCCTGCAGTTTCAGGAGTCACTCCAGCAGTTTCCTGACCTGACTGCAGTTTCCTCCTTTTTAAGGGTCTCCCCTGTCAATCATGTATGGTAGGGAGGTGGGGCTCGCCCCCCACAAGGCCCCTCTTCCTCATCAGTGTGCGGCCTATACACCCCATCCCAAGGACTTCCTCCCCTTAGAAAAGGCCTTGAGCCCTCCAAACTTCCCATTCCCAGGACCTGTGGGAGCAAGCACCATCCTTGCAGGGAACCTATGCCTACATACCAGCTCTGGTTCTGGCAGCTCACCCATGGTTCCCTGGCAGTGGACCATCCCCCAAGTTGTGACTGCCACTGTGACCTCCAAGTGACATCACCAAAAAAAAAATAGAACAGGATTATATTCTGTTTTTTGAGTAAACTCTACAGATCTGGAGAGGTCCCATGATACTTCATCCACTCTCGTCTCTTCCCTAAGCACAGACCTTGGACTCACAGATCCCCCATCGTAGGCTTCACAGGCACTGGGGAACATCCTGGCAAAGACAGCATGGTATCCCTTTCATACTGAATGGGGGACATCCAGGTGCAGAGGATCCTCTCTGTATATGAATCTTGGAATGTGGGTGCAGGGTATAAGGAGCCAGGCCACTGTGTTTACTACATTTAAAGACAACAAAAGTGCATATACAAAGAAGATACAAGAAAACAAGCAGTTAATGGCAATATAGGGCAAACATCTAAATAAAATTCTGATTATAAATAGCTGATTTTGTTAGCCACTGTTTTCCACTGGAGGGGTTAATAGGTTACTTAAATATGACACAATAGTAATTTTAAATGGTGCTATTTTTTAATCTAAAATTCTTGTGTCTAATTGATAGGATTTTTCTCTAGCTGTAATTTGTAAAGATAATTATAATGGAAGATATAATTATAAAAGCTTTAAAGGATTTGTGTTACATGTGCTATCTTTTGGGCTTCACTAGTCAGTGGGAGCATAAATATTTACTGGCAGCCAGCACCTATCGGAGCTCTAATCTATGTTGGGGGGAAGGAGGGGTGGGGAGAGAAGTAGGAAAGAGAAAGTGAAAGAAATAGTAATGATGACTTCTTTGGACTCCCCTAACAAATAGAAAAGAAGCCTTTAGTAATTAATTCCAAAACTGAATTGCTCCTTAGAACTGTTCCTGGTATTATTCTTTCTGCTTTTTAAATGAGGAAGCTAGCAACATGCCAGGTAGTATTCAGCCATCCAAATGTACTAATACTATGGCAGATCTTCAGTACTGTAATGTCCTAAATGATAACAATGTGATATAATATGCACCTATATAGCTGATCAATACTTATGATGGATAACAGCACAGGGAAACACTCACCAGTCCTGTGAAAATAGTATAAACACAGACACATTGTTTGTTCTTTGTTCTGTAAATATTAATTAGGGTACTGTATAAATGTTCTTTATCCTCAGGGGGATGAACTGAAAAAACTCATCTTATGTAGTCTGGCAGTATCAACTATTACTTACGTCAAACTGATTGTGGCAAAATTTATTACAGTAATTTAGGCCCTGATCCAGTGCCCACTGAAGTCATTTAATTGCCCTTGCTGTCTATGCATGGTTTCATGTTACATACACTGTAAGAAGTAGCAGTAACTTGAAGACTTGGACTCAGCAACTCCATAGTTACAATCCAAATGCTGCCACTGAAACACTGAATGGCTCGGGAAAAGTCACTTCAGATCTCTACCTCTGTTTCCCCATCTGCAAAACAAATAATAACACTTACCTGCATCACACAGACATTGCTAACATTAATTCCTTATTACACAGCCCTTGACTAATATTGATAAGTGCTTAGTAACATTTTAACGAGAAGTGACATGTGTTACTTAACATATTCTGGATTTCCATTTACAGTGAGAAATAATCAGGACTTAGGTGTGTTTTTTTTAATGTAAAGGCAGATAATCATAAATAGAAAATATTTGCAGCTACACCTTTTTTTTTTTGGAAGTAACATATAAAGAATCCTAAATGTGTGAAGTAGAACCATATGAAAATAAAATCCATCCTTTGCAAACAATTCTGGTTTGGTATTTTTTTAATGTACATTCCAAACCATGCTAACTGAAGCTTTGGAAATAAGCTTTGGAAATATTTGCAGATGGTAAGAAATACAGGGCTGATAATATCAGATTCTAATATATTAAACCAATGACATTTTTGTGCATGTTCCAGTGGCACAAAAAAACTACCATTATATAATAAATACCTCTGGTTTTATTGTAAAGCTGGGACCATTTCACCATTGTAACACACTAAATAGAACTTTGATTTCTATTATGCTAAATAAATGAAGTGAAGCAACAAAGAAGTATTTTAAATGAAGTGTATTATAGGGATAAAGCATACAGAAGATTAAATGAGAAGGCAAATAAGAATTCTGTCAATTTGTTTTTTTGTGTGAAATCAGTCCATTCAGAAGGAAGGCAGAAATCAGACAGCCATTTTGAGTGTATGAAATACAAAGATCTTTCCTGTGCCCTGGTATGTAATAGACCACCAAGAAAAGACCAAAACTGAGACATTGTACTGATGCAGCATTTGGGCTAACCCCATTAATCTTGACATGTTATAACATCCCACACAATAAAACTGAGGATGCAATTGCATCAGTGTTCCATAATTGTAATTCTTCTTACAGTAAGTAATTCCTGTAGGTCCTTTGACAGGACTTCTGCAAACGGATGGCCTGTTGGATTGTGCTCCTTTTGTTGATCACTTCCACAGTAATGATGGAATTGACTAATTTTGTTTGCTGTTTTATTCTCTTTTTTTTTAACTCACTCTCTCCTTCATTCTCTTTTGGAGTATATTAGTTACTATGGAAACAGTGATGCCAGTTACATGACTGGAGTTTAATGATGTCGACTAATACTGTCTGAAGTCAGTTTATATGACAGTTCGAGTGTATAACATTAATGACATGTTGTTTATTTGATAGTTTTATGACCACAAATGTGGTTTAACATAAAGGATGGTCCCTACATCCTTCTAGTGTAAATCCACATAGTGACACTCTAATTCAGAGCTGGCTCTCTCTCTCTCTCTCTTGTTCTGACCAGAAATTCCATCCAACACTTGAGAAACCTTCCCAAAGAGAATTTAGTAAAAACTTATGTTTTCACAAAATTCAGTTTTGATGAAACAGCCTTTTATTGAATTCCTGCCCAGCTTTAATTATATTGTGTATGCTCATGTCATCTCAGTAGTTCTAGTATTTTTCAGAAGGAGATGGGGCTTCACCCCTAGTGTCTTGCTATCCTAAGAGTGATGGATGTGAGCACTTACAAATCTTTGCCTTGTATAGTTTGATTCCTTCTACCCCCTACCTTGAAACTGGCATGTGACTGGCTAGGTTTATGTTTTCTGTGCCTTTCTCTATTTGTCAGGTTAAAAATCTCATGTTCTAGTTCAATTGTCATATTTTCATACTTCAAGGTTGCTCTGATTAAGAAGCCAGCTATGCTTATGTCTGTCCCTTTCTTGTAGTGTACATCTAAGCTGTAGCATTGCAGTTTCAGTGTCATGTGTGGAAGGTATTTTGGGGTAGCTAGCAATAGCTTTTAAAAATGCTCTCTAGTGATTTATGGTAACTTTCTATATGAATGTCTTCCTATTCTTGAATTTACTAGTCAAAATTTTCACATGTGAATACTATTGCTAGATATTTCTCTTCAATTTGGGCGTATCTTTGTTCCACTGATAATAGTGTCATGGACAAGAAAGCTAGCAGCTCTCCCTTTGGTAGGAGTGTTGCCCCAAGCCCTGTGCTCACTGGTGTAACATTGTACAGTTGCCTTTTCATTTACTTTGTAGTATTTCAAGATACAATAGTTGGTCCCCAGTTCCTTGATACAAGTTATGGCAGCAGCATGTGAAGCACCATGTCCATACTCCGTCTTTGTCTTGTTGCCTCAGGGGGTCATACACATCTGTGAGGGTTGGAAGAAATTGTGTCAAATCTTTTACTAATCTTAACAGTCTCTGAATTGATATAACATTTTTGGGTGCAGGCATCTGCTGTATTGCTTTTATCTTTTGGGAGTCAGGTCATAGCTCTTGAGAGGTCCCCAAGTGTCCCTTTTATGGTATTGCAGTCAATCACAATTTCATCTTATTTTTAGATTTACTTCCCTGGCTCTTTGTAACAGACATATGTGTTTGTGGTCATGATCTGCAACAAATTCCACCATCGTGTCTGTGTCCCTATACCAGAATGTCCTCACAAGTAATGCCTGTAAGTCCTGTTAGTATGTCTTGCTGGTGGCATTGATATTCTTCCACTGCTATGTGGATCCAAAGTGGCACACTCACCCATGTGTACCTTCCTGTTGGTGTCCAAAAACAGTGAGGTAGCTGCTTTCCTGATCAGTAACCCTTGCCAAAGCCATTTGTGAGTTTTATAAATCTCTCTGGGTTGCAGCCAGGAAGGGGTTAATTGCCAGAAGGGTAACTTCCCCAGCTGTGACTAAGTGGCTGACTAGCAACAGCTGGGATGAAATGGTGTCGCTGATGCAGAGAGGGGTGGCTGACAATAAGGCTGAGGACTGTCTCAAGGAAGATCCTCAGCAGTAGCCTGGCAAGACATTTCCCCAGGAACAGACACAAAAACTTGCCTCAGGGAGTGGAGGAAAGATTGCTGGGTCATATAGAAAGGGACACTTCTTTCCCTTCTACTTCTGTTGCTTCTTGAGATTCTTGATTACAATTGTTGAAGAGATTGTTTGTGGGTTGAAAATGCTTAAGCATTTTCACTTTTGCAAAAGCACTTCTAAGATTTTGAATGGGTTCTCCTGGCCTGCAGCTGATATATCTATCTTTTGCCCATTAGCTCTAACAGTGTGGCTTCTCTTATTTTGTTTTCCTTTTTAGCTGGTCCTGTTACAATATCATAGTTTCCCCCATAGTTTAATCCTTTTTCCACCTCATCAAGTGCTTCATGAAAGCAGAGTTCTCTAAATTCTTATACATAATTATACTATATTTCCCCCGTATGATTACAGCATCCCAATAACATAGCAGATCCATTGTTTTTCCCCTTCAGCTTCCTCCCACTCTCCAACCTCAGAGCCCCAGGAGTGGGCTTCCAAAGAAGCAAGGAAGAATGGTGTCTATAATGCACACCACCCTATAGACACAGAGTTAAGTTGTTTGGAAGAGGTGCTAAAGGGGGTGCTGAGGGTGCAAATTCACTTCAAAAGCTGTTGTTCATATTTGTCCTCATGGCAGCCATGTTGAAGTTATTATTCAGAAGACAAGTCCCTCTGAGGGCTTCTGAAACTTTAAGGCATCCCTGGAAGCTAGTGTGAGTATTGCTTATGCTTAGGTCAGAAGAAAAGTGAAGACAACATTGGTTTGACCAAGAATACCTTTTTCCATTTGGAAATAGGTATTTTAAAAATTGAATCAGTCCCACCATTTTCTGCTGCTGTGATTGAGCCACTGCCACACATCCAATTTTTAAAATGTCTCCATGAAGAACAAAACTACCTATTTAAAAATTATTCTACTTATAGCCAATTTTTTATGTAGGCTGTAAATAAAATAAACCCGGTTCTGGGGTTTTTTCTTCCCTCAAGTTGCTGGTTTCTCTCTTCAGGGAAACTTCAAAATAATAAACCACAACCATTTCAAAGGCAGAAAGGTGGCTTGTCTAGGGCTAATGCTAAGACAGAAAGCATAGGCTTCCTCAGAATGGGGAAGAGGAGTTAGGATGCTATGAACCCTACAGCTTTCAGTGTTTTTTATTAATGTGTTTAGGGTCTTTTGTATATGAATTTTATACCACATGAAAGGTGTTACTATTGACAGCCTTGGAGATTGTAGTTTTCTATCTATCCATCTTTAAGAAGTTTAAATATATTTTAAATAAAGAGTAACAGAAAAGAATTTTAAAATGAGTTTTAAAATTATATTGAGGGAGTATACCTAATGGCTGCTGCCCAGGACAGGAGATCTAGGATATGCCTCTGTTGCCACTGAAGTGCAGTCCGGAGAACAGAGGAGACCTGACTCCCAGACCTAAATTCTTGCCCCATGACCATGCTTCCACTGATTGCACTTATTCTTTACAGTAACAATCTGGAGATTTTGCTGACATTTAAAGGACCCTGTCAGCACTCTTCATCTCTATTTGTTAACCAGGTGGAGTGTGGGGTTTGTGAAGCCAAATCTGCTCCTAAATTTTATTTTCCATCAGGACAGCATAACATGCTGCTAGGAAATATCAGTCAGCTGACAGTTCGGAATCCTTTTCAAACACTACCAGGCATACTTCTCCATTTCTAATTTCATGAAGTGCAAATATTGGCAGTCAGCACTGACTTTCACTTTTGTGTATATGAGTGAGATCACTTAAATGATTTTAACTTACATGCTAGAAGTTTTGTATCCCTGGAAGTCTATATACTGTTTTCAGAAGTGTGAAATATATTCTGTCACTAAAATATTAATTTCTGAAATTGTGAAAAAAGTTCCTAAGGGTCACTTTTTTTTTTTTTTGCAAGGTCAACATGTTTTGCTGTGCAGATATAATTTTTAATGAAAAGCTTTAGCAACTATTGTTCGTTCATGTTCTGCAATGGCAAGCTGGGATTCTCACTGGTCAAATGACACATAACTGGAAAAATAAAAATAATAATCTGTTTATTATACTGGTAATTATAAATGATTAATGGAGAGCTTTTTCTGAACTGATTGAATGTAAGACAATCCTAATTAATTTCCATCACAGATTTATCACACATGAATAAATCAACAGCTTACATTGTTGGATTTTTCTTTCTTGTAATTTTCCTGTATACAGATGAATGGATTTCTGTGCACTTTTAGCTAATGCTGTCAATAGAAGTTAAATAAGTTGAGCTGTGCGGAAACCTGAATTTCCATTTTCGTGTCAAATTCTGTGACTTCAAAATTTTGTTTTTGTTTTTTTGAAATTTCCTGTGAAACAATTAAAAAAAAAAAACCCTGTTTTGGGAGGCCAATTAAAATGTTTTGTTTTGGAGTTGAACTTTATTTTGTCATATATTATAATTTTATAATATCCTTCCCTCCACCTTGATGTGGTGGGAAAGCTTGTGTTTTCCCAAGAGCTATGTGGTAGGAGTTTTAACTCCTGATAGGTCAAAGGGTAGAGACCAGATCAAAAGCAGTCCACTGACCCTCCAGGTTGGGAGTTGTGCAATGTGCCTATACTCTATCATTGTGTTTAAAAAACAACCCACAATAAGTTAAAGACACGTAACAAGGTAGCCATTCCAGCAAACACCGTGATAGAGGTAGCAGACCCTTGTCTATCCCCTAAGTGGAAAGGATTCAGATTTAGATTCAGAATATAATATGTAATATAAATTTTGAAAATGAAAAGTCATAACATTTAGTTCTTTTAAGTACTGAGTTACTGCAAGGAAACTTATGCTTTTTCTGGATGATCCAGAGTGAGGAAGTACCAAAAATAAAAATTTTACAAGAAAACCTGTTCTGCAGTTTCCAGTCAGTTTCCCCTTTTGCAGACCAAATATCTATCTATAGATCCCATCTCCATTCAATAGTACCTGAGATCATATTAAAGGTATGGTACCTTTAAAATCTGTAGTATGGTACTCTAACATTCCATAATTATTAATATACAGCAAGAATATACAATTGTAAAGTTGGAACAGACTGCTAGATTTCATAAGCTTCACTGTAATATCACTAGGAATTTTTCCATATCCTTATTATCTTAGTGTTATGTTAATTTTGTGTGAATATCTAATTCACTTTCCACAACTAAAAATAAATGGACAGAGTGAATGAAGCACATACTTGTAAACCATTAATTTAGCTGCTAGAAGTCGTTAAATCCAGGTAATAACTAACTTACACTGAAAGTGCAACCAGTGCTCCTGCTATATATGCATAGAGCAAGAACAAACAACAAAGAATCAGGCTTAATTAAATTACATGAACGTAAAGAAGTAAGATTGAATGAATGATTCAATGGCCAGTCAAATTAATGTATTCACCCTTGTATTGCAAGAGTGCAGTATGGAAGTTTCCCTCCTCTCTCTCTTCCATCCCACTCATTCACAATAAAACACAAGTTTGGGGTGGTGATCAGAGGCAAGCAATCGATCTTGGTCTACATGTGTGAGGTTCTTGGTGTCATCAGGAGACTAGAGAAACTAGAGAAGGACAACATAGAACAAGATATGAAAGTATTAATAGCACTATAGGAAGATGTATTCCTAGGAAATAGGTGCCTCCCAGTAACTTAGAAGGTAAAGTTAAAAGAAGATGCAGGAGGTGTGGTACATGCTATATGAAAAGTTCCACAAGCCTTAAGGAACAGTCTAGAAGAAGGGCTACAAAATGTGACAACAAATGGTATCATTCTGCAGTAACAAGTTCGTTGTAGTGAGGAAAAGACTGGGAAAGTATAATCAGACAAAATACCATAATAAAGGAGGAAAGTTGTCTTCCACAGTTGGAAAACGAAGACTCAGTGAGACTTTGGCTAGATGGGCACTGGCTCGTCAAAGCTACAGTGATCCAGAAGGAGTGTTATTGATCACAGATGAAGGCAAAACTCTTATAAAGGAGTCAAACACATTTGCTCAAGATACCTGACAACTTGGTGTAGAAAAGTGAGGTGGTAGCAGCCATACAATTAAATAACTAACCCTGTTATTGACTGAGACTGAACTGTCTGTAATAGACAAAGACTTGCCTGCAGCAGATCAAGAAGATTGCTGAAATACCTTGAGAAACTGATCGAGAGATATTGTTGTATAAGAGCAACCTGAAAGATTGCTCAACACGTTATTGTATTTGTAATAGCTTTTTAGTTTCATTTAATAGTGTTTTAGTTCACTAAAGAAATTTAGAAAGGAATCTAAAATAGGGAAGATGTGCTAGAGATTAAATCCTCCCAGAAGTGCAGAGATGCCATACTTCCAGTGTTCTCTGGATACAATCTCTGGTTTCTTAGGACACAGTTCCTGCAGGGAAGGGTAAACACCTTTAAATCCCTCCTGGCCAGAGGAAAAACCCTTTCAGCTGTAAAGGGTTAAGAAGCTAAGATAACCTCGCTGGCACCTGACCAAAATGACCAATGAGGAGACAAAATACTTTCAAGGCGGGGGGGACAAAGGGTCTTCTCTGTCTGTGTGATGCTTTTGCTGGGACCAGAGCAGGAATGCAGATCAGAACTTCTGTAAAGGGTTAGTAAGCAATCTAGTTAGATATGCATTAGATTCTGTTTTTGTTTTGTATTTTTTAATGGCTGGTAAAATAAGTTGTGCTAAATGAGATGTATATTTTTGTAAAGTAAGGTTTTACCTAGAGGTACATTTTGAATATGTTTTGAATCTATTTAGGTATTTAGTAAGGTATTTCCCTTCCTGATTTTACAGAGGTTTTTCTTTTACTTTTTCTTAAAATTTTCTTTTAAGAACCTGATTGCTTTTTCGTTGCTCTTAAGATCCAAGAGTTTGGGTCTGTGTTCATCTATGCAAATTGGTGAGGATTTTTATCAAGCCTTCCCCAGGAAAGGGGGTGTAGTGCTTGGGGAGGGGGGGAAGGGATATTTTGGGGGGAGATGTTTCCCAGTGGGCACTTCCCCTGTTGTTTTTGTTAGACACTTTGGTGGTGGCAGCATAAGATCCAGGGACAAAAGGTAAAACAGTTTGTACCTTGGGGAAGTTTTAACCTAAGCTGGTAAAAATAAGCTCAGGGGCCTTTCATGCAGGTCCCCACATCTGTACCCTAAAGTTCAGAGTGGGGAAGGAAACTTGATAAGGGCAGTCGGAGGTTGTAGCTCTACACAGTAGCAGAAACTTCTGTTACCTCATCTATGAACAGGAATTATGTACAGAATAAAGGGTTGATCTGGACACCAGCCTATTCATCTGTAAGATTACTACAGATGCCTCCACTCAGTGGGAGTGACTGTAAAGCTTCTGCATAATCACTGTTGCCACCAGAAGGGTTGGTATAGTTTCCATCTCCCCTTGCCCACATTAGGCCTGCTTATTCAGGTTTTATACAGTTTTCCTGAACTTTCTTCCCAGTAAAACCATAGATAATCTTGAAGCTAAAAGCTCAAAATTAACATATCCAGCAAATATATCTAAACTTCTAGTTGTGATTGTTCAAACGTTTTTGTTATTGAATAGTCAGACTGAAGCAGATTAAAGTTTTCTAATATAGCTTGTCTTCCACATTCACAGGTCACCAAATAAATTACAGCATGCTGAGCAGACAGAGTTGACATTGCATCACACAAACAAAACACATTGCTAGTGGCAATTTTTCTGCCTTCCAAACTTTATTATGGAGTAAGAAGTCAGATTTCTAGCTTAATTTTATTTTAGCATTGATAAAAATAATATAGGAAACAAGTTAAAAATATAACTTGTTCAAAATATATATTTAGGTCTACATTTTGAAAAGTGACTAGCGATTGTGGCTGCATTGATATTTGGGTGCCAAACTTGACAAAAGGAGACTGATATTTTCCAAAGGTATATTCTCAGCTCTCCCTGAAAAACAGGTCTCTTTAAGGTGTCTCCAACTGGAAATCAAAAATCGAGACACAAATCAAAATTTAGGCCTTGAAGTCAGTAAGAATATTTGTTATACTTTGAAAAATTAATTGTATAAAAAAATAATTGGGAGAAAAAATGGTGGTTCTCTTTTAAGGGGGAATTAGTTACTGAGTTTCCAGCTAGTGGTGTTTTCCCACCTGGATATCACATGTATAATCCCAGACATTGCCATTCTAACGTGGCTTGTACCTCCTGAATCCGATACAGGGTAAACTAGATAAGTTGCTCATATATCTCTGACTAGCTGTCCCACCATCTTTGGGTGCTCAAGCATTGTGCTCTTTATCCCCTTTATGTTGTGCTTCTTGTGCGGAGGTGGGGCAAAGGTGATGGTTATCCTATGAAGATGGTTGGGATAACTGGCTGCTTCTCTCCCTGTGTGGGGAAGGAATTTATAAATGACATTTCCCTGAAATGGCTCATTCTTGTTCCCAGGGAACTGGAAGTGTTCAATTTGTTCCCACTCTTACACCTTCTGCTTCAGTGGTTTGTGCCTGTTGAGAAATGTTTGTGTGGGGTAAGGACAGATAGGATTGCCATTTCATTCCTTGTCATGGTCTCAACCACATGTGCTGAATAACAGTCATTGTGATATTGAGGGCTGGGAAGAATAGTCTCTTGGCAGTCAAAATAAGGTCTTCTTTCCCTTCCATAGTGCACTGAATTCTCCTGGGGAATGTCGGGGTTTTTTTTTTGTTTTTTGATTTATGGCTTGTGGACTCCTCTGCGCTAACCCCAAATGCTTTTGTTTTGCTTGTAACCTTTAAGTTGAACCTCAAGAAACTATTCTTGATGCTTAATCCTTGTATTTCCATTTTTTTAAAATCTAGCAATAGCCTGAGTTTCCAGATGTGTTTTTTCTTTTTAATAAAATTTATCTTTTTAAGAACAGGATTGGATTTTTGTGTCCTGAGAGGTTTGTGCGCGTATTGTTTAATTAGCTGATGGCAACAGCTGATTTCCTTTGGTTTTGTTTTTCAGCTCTTCCCCAGAATGGGGGTGAAAGGGCTTGAGGATACCCCTCAGGAAAGAATTCCCAAATGCACCTTCCTGGGTCCTCAAAAGAGTTTTGCACTTGGGTGTGGCAGCATCTAACCATCCAAGGTCAGAGAAAAGCTATAACCTCAGGAGTTTAATACAAGCCTGGAGTGGCCAGTATTTAATTTTTAGAATCCTTGAGGGCCCCCACCTTCTGCACTCAAAGTGCCAGATTGAGGAATCAGCCTTGACACTTCCATATTCTAACATGGGGGGGGGGCAGAAAGGGACAAAAATACAAATGCAGCAGCCATCAACTTGAGCATGCATCTCTCTTAGTCAAATGAAGATTATCTTTCATATGACTGTTGGGGTAGCCTCCAAGACCTCTTCTACTCAGTTCTCAAGAGCTCAATTCAACTCCAGTCTTGTCACTTAAGTTTCTTTATTTGGCATACATCAAAGCTACCCTGAGTTGATCAGACTCAAATGTAGCAAGTGGGTGGGTATACCACACATCCAAAATTATACAGCAAACCCCTTTTATATGTATTTACACATTATAGTGCACTTACTATAGATTTCATCATATTTTTGGGATTGGCTGGATCACTTTGTAGGACCCAGTCCCTGTACAGCATGCTCTGCCCATGTATTGTCCATGCACACCTTATCCTTTACCTCCATCTTATGTTCCAGGCTTGTCTTACCCATTGTTATGTTGCCCATTATAAATGATTCCCTGGGTGTTGACCTTTAGCTAGTGTAGACCTTATATTTCCAGGCTGCTGATCTAGTTACCTCCGTAAACCCATCCCTCAAGAAATGAGACCTCACCCATATCCACTTACTCATATCAAGACAGGCCTACAATCACTTATTAGTTTTGCTAAATGTATTTGTTCAACAAAAAATGTGAAATCAAAATATACAAGCTATAGATAACCTTTATCTTTTGATCAGTCTGAATATGTAGAGAGAAACAGACATCTGTAATTGACATTCATGATCTGCTTATCTTATGGTTATACACAAGGAGGACTTGCATCTCAAAGCTGTCATTCAGGAAAAAGATTAATGCAGCATTTCTTTGTATTGTTTTTTCCCCTGCATGCTCTCGTATCTGTGTTTATTCCCTTTTAAAGCATTTATAGATTTTTTTTCCTCAACCTTTGCCTTTTGTCCCCCACAGCAGCATTACTGTGTTCCTAGCTTCTCAATTACTTTTCATAAACCGAAAGGCTCCAAGTCACCCAGACAATTATGCTCCCAACTCTATCAGATACTTTACCATTATCGCACATAGAAAACTTTCCAAAACTGTAGGTGTATACTTATAGTAAATTACAGACAAAAACAGTATTCAATATTTCTAACTCGCCATTAAGGTTATTGTTTTTAGCACATACTCTGGCTCTTAGAATCAATGATACTGTGGCTAAAATAAACAGTCCAACAACTCTGCAAGTATTTGTTTCATTACCATTTCAGCAATACTAATATATTTTCAAGGTACAATATGCATCCAAAATTATTAACCTTCGTTTTATGCAACTTTTTGGAGCAACAGATTATTGTCTAGGTTCTGTTAGCCCCAAGGCCTTGATCCTGTAAGCCATTCCCTGGCTTATTGATAGGAAGGATGGTCTAGTGTTAAGGCAGTAGCATAGAATTTGGGAAATTTGGGTTCCAGTTCCTGCTCTACCACAGGCTTCGTCTGTGGCTATGGGCAAGTCACTTAATAACTCTGTGCCTCAGTTCCCCATCTGTAAAATGGGGGAAATAGAATTTGCCAGTGATTGTTGTCAGGAAAAAAATATATTTAAAGATTGTGAAGTGCTCAGGTATGGCCATAAGGGGCCCATGTAGGTATTTAATTACTGCCTAAATTCTATTCTCCATCAGAGCCCTGATCCTTTTAAGTGTTCCCTGTGAACAGACCCCTATATACATGAGGCACAAGGGTCCACATGGATAGAACAGCTTGTAGGATCAGGATTCAAAGGAACATGCTAAAAGGTAAAAGTATATCAAAATGATATGCAACTATATGGATTCTCAAATATGAGAGAGACCAGGTGGGTGAGGTAATATCTATTATTGGACCATCTTCCATTGGTGGAAGGGACAAGCTTTCAAGCTACACAGAGGTCAGGAAGAGCTCTGTAAAGCTCAAAATCTCTTGTCCCTTCCACCAATGGAAGTTGGCCCAATAACAGATATTACCTAATCCACCTTATGCCTCTTTCATATCCTGGGACCAACCCAGCTGCCACAGTGTAATTCTCAAATATAACATTTTACAGTTTTTTAAAATATGGTCTGGTTTTAGAGAGCATATTACCGAAACATTTTATTAATGTGCCTATTAATAGACTACAGCGAACAAAATCCAATCACGTTGTCAAAATAATACTTCATCTCTCACCGCCTTTTAACAAATTGTATTAGTGTTCTGTTTGTTATGCCACAGCTTTTCTCCTTTTCCTCATAATCATAGGACCGAAATGGCAAGCTATAGAAACTACTATAGAGGTATCAAAGACCTCTTCCCCTTTGGCGGGCTTCACTGGCAATTGTATTGGCAGCTTTGCAGATCGCTCTGGGTTTGTCAAAGAGTAATCTGAGTTGATGAATAGGATGTCTGGCATGCTTGAAAATGATTTTTATTTTATTTTCTGTTCATAATATCTTAAAATTCCTTCAGTACACTTTTTTCTGGAATGTATACATTTTATTATTTAAAATAAAAACATGTGGAAGGTTTCTGCTTTCTAGCCACAGGTAATATGGAAAATCCAGAAATAGTGCACTTCATTTGGCTAAAAAAAAGGGTAATATGGAAAAAAAATTCTAGTTTTTCAGTTTCCTAGAACAATATACTACTTACCTGACTCACACAATACTCCAGTTGAGGTCAGTGGGACTACTCATGTAAATAAGAGAAGCAGAATTCAGTGCCTGATATTATGAAAATGTAGAAAAGCTTCATATTTTATGTGTCTGAAACATGACAAAGTCAGTGATAATATCCTTTATCATCAATTTAAATTATATTGCCTACGGAATGATGTAACAGGAATCAGTGAGTGGTAACACATGGGGGGGAAAAGAGGGGGAAATGTTTATATGTGAGTTCCAGATCCAGAAATTCTTTTTATGCACGCACGCACACTTCCCCCCCACCCCCCAACATGCACCCCCCCACACACACCTCTGTCTCTTCCCCATTCCTCCCCCATGGATGTCAGTGAGGATTTTGCATGTACTGCACACCTGAACTGAGGATCAAGTCCAATCATGTGATGAACCAATGCCTTAGCTAAATTTTGGCAGGTATTTAGTGATAGTCTGTAAGAATCTTGTATTTCTGCACTATTCACAAGTGATGGAGCTCAAGCTATTTATAGAGTTTCTGGGCTAAACTTCCTTTCAGTTACATTCTGTATCCACACTGACATTAATAAGCTTGTGGACGTGAAAGTGAGGAAAGAATGAGATCTTGTATTTTAAACGAATGACAAGAAATTCATTATCCCCAAAACTTGACAGTAGAATAAAAACAATTATGTAAAGATTCAGACTTAGTGCCTTCATCTACCATACCATGTTGTATTTAAAAAACCTAATTTTATTTTGTTAGAAGAAATGCAGCAGCGGGTAGATGATTTTGCTTTAAAGAAAATACTAACTAGCTTTGAAAGTACTGTATATGGTAGCTTTTAATCTCTTTGCCTGATCCAATAGATAATTGCTAAATTTACTCCTCTTCAATTCTATGGCGTTTAAAAACAATAGAAAATAATTGCCTCCTTACATAGCAGTCTAAAACAATTGAACTTTGTAGAAATGTTTTGTTTATTTGAGGGGAGAGGTGTTATTTATTTTACTGAGTTTACATATTATCTTGAAAGTGAAAATGTTAACTTTTTTACACTTCTGTGCTTTTGAGAAATACAAACTTTGGCAACTGTATTAAAGCATTCCATCGCAAGCTACTTTTCACAGTCAACTTGGCATTTCTTACTTAAACAAAATCCCTGGATTCAACTATATCTTCAGTTTGTCTGCTAGCAGAGACCAACACTGAAATAAGTTTATATTGATTTTTTTTTAAATGTAAACTTTTTTAATGGAGCTGAACCACAATAAAACTATTTTATCTGAACATCATTAGGGAATAGCTCTGTTCTGAAGATAGAAAATTATTCTGCAGTAGAAGGGAAATTTAGTGGTAGAGCTGGACCAGAAGAAAAGTTTGCCACCAACCAGTAGCTCCAGGGATAAGGCCACTGTTGCTCTCCAGAAGTAGACCACCATTGAAATCAGTGGGTCTCTGGATGGGAGAAAGGGTCCGCCTGGGTATAGTAACTAGTTATTGAGGGGCTATTCACAGCAGTACTTGAAAAACTGTCTTGGAGCTTTGTTGAACCTGATTGTATATATTAAAAAGTCAGCTTTTACCAAAAATGTTTACACATTCCCATTGTTTTGCTTAATAATTATGATTGATTTATTATTTAATTAACAAATAAGTATTGATTTGTTGGGATTCTACATATCCAGGGCTCTGGCCTATGTTGGAACTGGTGTTGAATCACGGTCTCCCAAGGGACTTTCGAAGTGCACAAGGGGGTGAACTAACATTAACGCCTACATACCTGGGTTTGTGCACACTTCCCTCTGCAAGCCTGGGTTTGTGGATGGGTGCACTCCTGGGAGCTCAAGGGGGAAGCAGTTCTGGTATGTGAGGGGAGGGTGAGGTCTGCAATTGTAGCAGTCTGCTGCACCCAAATAAAAGAACAAGCACATGTAGTATGTTTAAAAAAAATTTAAAAAATGCATGCGGATTTTGACCCTGGGGAGAAGAATAGAAAAGGAACTGAATGAGACAGATACAATTCACATTGCTTAATGGATCACTGGCACTAATATACCATGGTGATGGGCATTAAGAGAAGAACCAATTAGAATCAAAAGGTGAAGGAGGATTCTTGCATGTTACCCCTTTCCTGGAGCAATTAGCCACAGTCTGGCTCTGTCTACTAGAAGTCAGTTATAAGCCCTTGTGAAAACTTCCCAGGCTGACACATCAGAGCAGCACAGTCTTAAGCTTTATGGGGTCACCCTGGAATAACCTTTGGGAACAAGCAAACCACAATATCACAGTAAAATTATAAACCCAGGTGGTTTGAAATTAGCTGTTGTCTTTAATGGAATGTTTCTAAGCAGAACTGAAAATTGGGGTAAAGGCTTTTTTGGATATTTCAGGATTGGAAACACCCCAAGTGCTTTGCAGATCAAAAAGGTTTCAGCAGTTTTGGAATAAGCAGTCTCACTTTTTGAGCCAAACTGAAGGCAAACCACCACGTCCTTTTATTTATTTATTTATTTATTTATTTATTTATTCACTTTTTTTTTTTTTTTTTAGGGTTCACCTAGGATTGTGCCACTCCATCCTTGGACACAGCAGCATTATTGTGGAGACATCTAGTTGTAAAAAGAGGGGTTGTTTTCATTTTTCTTTTTTCATTTTTAAACTATAGGTGTTAAAAAAATTCTACATCTGTGGATTTATTTTTCTAGATATGTGATAGGGTGTCTCAATGTCTCAGATTTACCATGAGATAGTAATTCTTTGAATTATTTAGATTCTTTCTCTTAGTGCTGTAAGCTGTTTGAAAATCTTTGAGCATAAAGCTTTTGCACTTTTAAAATGAATGGAAACTACCTAACACAGAAATGACCTGGTAGGGACCTTTGAATCATAGTAATATTTCTAAAAATGTCTTCACATTATACTTAGTACAATCAAAAATTAGGTCTATGGGAATAATAAAGAAATGATGCAAGTCTGTGGAGAGATCTGCTTAGTACTGTTTAGTTTAAAGTTATGAAAATACATTAGAACAAGTAGTTTGATCATTGAGGTTTCCATATTATGAGATCATGCTATTAAAATTATTAAAATATCAAATGAGAAATGTAAAATATATTTTTTCATGCATCTCAATGCTTCCCCACATGCTGAGAAAATTAACATGAAAACAGGAAGAGCAGTTATATTCCTTTTGGCTTTAAGGCAGCTCACGGGAAGAGTGAGTGAATAGGGGTGGAAGGGAGTATGCAGTAGGAAGATGATCATGCAGGAGGATGTTTAAGGAGACTGAGAGTTGAGGAATATGCATGGTGAACTTGACCAAAAAACACAGATAGCTAGATGGAGCAAGGTATAACATTAAGGTAAAGGAGACGTAAGGCAAAGGAGAAGTGGCTGACAGTGATGAGAGAAAAGATGAAGGAAAATGGTACGGCCTCCACTGAGAACAAATTAAAACCAAACCAAATGTTCAACATTCAGAGCTATGCCTGATTGTAAGGCTTATTTTGGGGTGGAAGGAGACACTTGAGAACAAAGTGGTTCATTACCATAACCTCTTTATGTTTGGATAATGCCTTTTCCATAGCAACTCACATATCTATGTCACTTGTATGGCTTCATCCTCAAACATTAGATTAATAGAGTTTAAATTAGAGCTGAGCATACATCAAACATCTGAAGGCTCAGTTCAGATCAGAATCAGTAAGTCTGGATGCTTATTACAGATATCTCACAAACTTGTAACTTTTGGGTACATTCCCCTTCTTGTAATGTCAAGCAAAAGCTGGGACTCCAGCTCCCTCCCTGCAAGCATCCTCAAAGAACTCCATGTTTTTGAGATCCCAGCAAGTATGCCAGCTCCATTACTAGACCTCGGAATATTTCAGCTGTGAGCAAAAGTTTAGGTTCATTCATCTGAATCAATTGCCCATTTCCTAAAATCTGATGTATCCGATAGATTACCTATATGTATTCCCTCAACAGCTAATTTCATGCTATCATATTGTGTTACTACTTTCTCTGTCTATCTCTCCATCTACTACTGATGTCTATGCTACATCTAGTGATGTGACCTGTGCTTTCACCTTCCACACAGTAATGCTGCTTCATTTCCTCTTGCTGTTCATAGTAGTCATATCTTGGGATAACAACACCTCATAATTATTATAGTGCAATAATGACACTCTATGAATTGTGTCTCAGCATATGCTTAACTTGTAAACTCTTGGAGGCAGAGACAGTCTTTTTGTTTTTATGTATGTACCGTGCCTGGTACAATGAGGCCCTGACTCCTGAGTGGGGCTATTGGATGCTACTGCAAATAAAGATTATTGTGAGAATTTTTTGAAAGACATTACTTATTTTGATGATGATGCCACACCCTAATGGGTCAGTGTACAGATATTGTCAGCATTCTGGTAAGAATTATCAAGCACACAAGAACCAAAGTGTCTGATATCTTTAAAATGTCTTCCCCCTTAAAATGATCACTTTGTTTAGAGTATGTTTTTTTCTATAATAAGAAGTGCAACGTATCAATAGATTTTTTTTTTTTACTGAGAGAAAATAAACCCCTCATAATAGGGGTTCTAAAATGCTGTTTTAAATCATCAAACAAATATGTTCAGTTTCAGTGGAGATGCTAATTGCACAGACAAAAATAATTGGATATCTTTTTTTTCTTTTTTTAGCAGACACGTATACACTTTGTACTTTAAAAGATTTTACTTTAGTTGGTACACTGGAATGAATTTGGTGTCATCTTTACTATCTTCAGTGAGAATCTTAAACAAGACACATAGCTGCACAAAAGTGGACCGAGAATTTATTATAAAACAAAAGTGTGAAGTTAATTCCCCAAATGGATCTGAGAACATATCTTTAGCAGAGTTATGGGTTTGTATGCATGATAGTATTATGCTGAGGGGTTCTGGTGACGACTGTGAAAGCACCCTTCAATTAACATAACAGGTTGAGTTCATCAGAAGCCTTCCCCTCAACCAAAGGGGTTGTGAACCCAATCAGGAGTTGGAGGTGGGTGGGCAACAGGGGGGGTTTTGCTCTGTGTGTGTGTGTGTGTGTGTGAGAGAGAGAGAGAGAGAGGGGGGGGGGGGAAACAAAACCAAAACACAACACACACCAGTAAAGCCGACCAGTAATCTGTGAGCACAATGGGTATGTCTATAAAACACACTAAGCCCAGGTTCAGATTCAGGTTTGAATACAAGTCCCCCTTCTTTCCACACATAAATTAAGAACATAAGAAGGGCCATACTGGGTCAGACCAAAGGTCCATCTAGCCCAGTAACCTCCCCAAATAGTTTTTGGAGTGGGGGTGCTGAGCAACACCTCCTCCCGCCCTTGCTGCCCCCTAGAGCTGAGACCAGTGGCTAGGACCCTGCATGCAGGTCTGATGGCTGGGCAGGATCTTGGGTCTGGCAACGGAGGCCGCCAATCCCTCACACAGGGCCAGCTGTTGGGCAGCACCCTGGGACCAACAGCTGAGCAGAACCCTGGGCAGCAGCAGGCCCAGGACCCAGGTGGCAGGGGCACAGGCTGGGATTTGGGCGCAAAACCTGGGGGTGCTTCAGCACTCCCCACACCCCCTACATCCTATGCCTATGTGTATCCTGTTTTCCAACAATGGCCAATGCCAGGTGCTCCAGAGGGAATGAACAGAACAGATAATCATCAAGTGATCAATCCCCTGTTGTCCATTCCCAGCTTCTGGCAAACAGAGGCTGGGAACACCATACCTGTCCAACCTAGCTAATAGCCATTAATGGACTTATCCTCCATGAACATATCTAGTTCTTTTTTGAACCCTGTTGTAGTCTTGGCCTTCACAACAACCTCTGGTAAAGACTTCCACATGTTGACTGTGCATTTATGTGAAAAAATATTTCTTTTTTTTTTTTGTTTTAAACCAGCTGCCTATTCATTTAATTTGGTGCCCCCTAGTTCTTGTGTTTTATGAGGAGTACATAACACTTTCTTATTTACTTTCTCCACACCAGTCACAATTGTATAGACCTCTGTCATATTACCCCTTAGTCATATCTTTTCCAAGATGAAAGGTCCCTATTTTATTAATCTCTCCTCATACGGAAGCTGTTCCATAATTTTATTGTCCTTTTCTGAACCTTTTCCAATTCCAATATATATATTTTTAAGATGGAGCAACCACATCTGCACACAGTATTCAAGATGTGGGCATACCATGGATTTATATAGAGGTAATATGATATTGTCTGTCTTATTATCTATCCCTTTCCTAATGATTTATTTCAGAGTAGCAGCCGTGTTAGTCTGTATTCGCAAAAAGAAAAGGAGTACTTGTGGCACCTTAGAGACCAACAAATCCACTAGAGCACAAGCCCTCGTGAGCTACAGCTCACCTCATCGGATGCATCCGATGAAGTGAGCTGTAGCCCACGAAAGCCCACGCTCCAATAAACCTGCTAGTCTCTAAGGTGCCACAAGTACTCCTTTTCTTCATGGGGAAATAGTTTTACTTTGCGTAATGACTCATCCATTCCCAGTCTCTATTCAAGCCTAAGTTAATTGTATCCAGTTTGCAAATTAATTCCAATTCAGCAGTCTCTCGTTGGAGTCTGTTTTTGAAGCTTTTTTGTTGAAGGATAGCCACTCTTAGGTCTGTGATCGAGTGACCAGAGAGATTGAAGTGTTCTCCAACTGGTTTTTGAATGTTATAATTGGCCAATATACATGGCAGAGGGGCATTGCTGGCATATGATGGCATATATCACATTGGTAGATGCGCAGGTGAACGAGCCTCTGATAGTGTGGCTGATGTGATTAGGGCCTATGATGGCATCCCCTGAATAGATATGTGGACAGAGTTGGCAACGGGCTTTGTTGCAAGGATAGGTTCCTGGGTTAGTGGTTCTGTTGTGTGGTGTGTGGTTGCTGGTGAGTATTTGCTTCAGATTGGGGGGCTGTCTGTAAGCAAGGACTGGCCTGTCTCCCAAGATCTGTGAGAGTGATGGGTCGTCCTTCAGGATAGGTTGTAGATCCTTGATGATGCGTTGGAGAGGTTTTAGTTGGGGGCTGAAGGTGATGGCTAGTGGCGTTCTGTTATTTTCTTTGTTGGGCCTGTCCTGCAGTAGGTGACTTCTGGGTACTCTTCTGGCTCTGTCAATCTGTTTCTTCACTTCAGCAGGTGGGTATTGTAGTTGTAGGAATGCATGATAGAGATCTTGTAGGTGTTTGTCTCTGTCTGAGGGGTTGGAACAAATGCGGTTATATCGTAGCGCTTGGCTGTAGACAATGGATCGAGTGGTATGATCTGGATGAAAGCTAGAGGCATGTAGGTAGGAATAGCGGTCAGTAGGTTTCCGATATAGGGTGGTGTTTATGTGACCATCGCTTTTTAGCACTGTAGTGTCCAGGAAGTGGATCTCTTGTGTGGACTGGTCCAGGCTGAGGTTGATGGTGGGATGGAAATTGTTGAAATCATGGTGGACTAATGATTTAGCCTGATTTGGGCCTAGAACCCCTCTTGAGTGGGGCCTATGGACCTTGCTATGGAGGTGAATCATATCCCAAGTCCCACTGTGATGAATATCATAGCCTGTCTCTAGTCTGGGTTGCAAGCTTCTGCCAGCACTATCCCACAATCCCTTGGGGCTCTATTTCCTGGCCATTTGACTTCAAAACTTGCCATTCACTTCCCAGAAGCTGAAATCAACCCCCTGGTTCACATGCAGCTGCTCAGCTTTTAACTCTTCATTTCCATGTGGACGACTCATCTGGAAACAACACAATCAACACTAACATGTATCTGCTATGGCCAGCATTAAGAAGTCGTCCAGCATCAAGCATGCTGTTAGCTGGCCAGAGGAACACAACCAGATTCTGGTGAGGTAAGCAAGATGTGTGACTTCAGAAAACATGAACGATGATCATGTGTATAAAACTATATATCCAAGTATCTGGAGGCTTTGGGGATCAACTGGACAGTAGATCATTGCAGAGAGCAGATCAAGCAGCTGAATACAGACTTCCACAAAGTCAAGAATACTAATGGCCCTTCTGGAAACCCCTCGTCTTCCTGCCTCTTATGAGGAATTCATCCAGAAATGGGAACTGCATGGAAGTACAGTGCACCCCCAATTGTGCATGACTTTTTGCTAATGAGAATGTTGACTTTATAAGCCCCCATCACAGGCCTCCATGGAGGAGAGCCAGCTGTTGGATGAAGGGCAAGATGTGACCCTGGTAACCAGAGATACTATGCCACAGGAGCAGCTACAGCATATCCTAGATGCATACATGGAGGTCCTATATGGGGACAGCTCTGGGGAACAGACTGGCAGAACCAGCATCAGAACAAATGCTGAAGCTGGAGCCAGCTAATTATGCCTGTGCTTCATGAAAGTGATGGCTACCAGATTGCAGCCTCCAGTGCAACCTTCAGTTCCTCTTCCTGACCCATGGTCTGAGTCCCCTCATCATTATTGAGCCCTGCAGAGCATCCATCTTTGGACAATTCATGGGATGGCTTGGCCGTGTCACAAGCAAACACGAGCACATGGAACAAACAAATGTACTCTGTGCATTCATCCTCTCTTGTCCATATGTGGCCTGCATGTGAAAAAACCATGCCAAAAAGCCAAGGAGAACATGGAACTTTGACCATTTTTAGCGCATTATTATGCTGCATGCCATGATAACCACTGGTTTGCATTATTGGTTATTTCACACATGTATTTACATGCTGTAATAAAATGTTTAACTTCCACATCAGGCTATAACAGGTTTTCTTGCATATAATGATAAAAAGTGGCAGAAACTTTAGTGAGTGTCATCACATACACAGTGTCAGTTTCATAATAAAAAATTACAAACTGTAGTCACAATAAACTGTGAATGTCTGTATATTTCCCTAAGCTCCATTGCTCATCTGGATCCAGTAACAGTCACAACAGGTGCTCAGTTCAGAAATCCAGCAGTGTTCTGAGTCCACTCCTGGTGAAAAGGTTCCACCTTCTCCTCGCAAATATTGCGCAGAGGCAAGCCACAATAATGCCAGTTGTACTAATGACACTGGCATCCAAACTGTTTTTCAGTTAGCACCAACGGGACTTCAATCTGCCATATGCACACTCCACCACCATCCTATAGCTACTGAGAATGTAGTTGAACCTTCTTTTGACATATCCCCTGATTTCAGGGGATGGTTTCATAAACCATGGCAACAGTGGTTAAATGGGATCCCCTAGAATACTATTTATAACTATCTTTTACTGGGGAATAATGTACCAGCTTCTCTATGAACGTAAAGTCCCAATTTCTGGAATACCATGGAATCATGTACCCTGCTGGTGCATATCCCGTCAGTGTCCATGAATCTGTGCCTTTTGTCAACCAGGGCCTTCATACTAATGGATAGTACTCTTTGCAATTTATGTACTCATGTTCTTCTTGTGGTGGACAAACAATAGGCATGAGTCCCATCGATCTCCCTTGTGCAGTTTAGAAAGCCCATTTTATAAAAAAACAGTAATTATTTCAGGGAAATGTCTTATGCCCACCACTTGTGAGGTAAATCACAGTCCTGATCACCTCACAAACCTCTGCCACAACAACCCTGACAGTTGATTTGCCAATTCCAAATTGGTTAGCCATGGACCTGTAGCAGCTGGGGTAGCCAGTTTCCAGATGGTTAGTGACCTGCTTCTGGACCAGCATGGCCAGCCACATGTGGCATGGAGGGTAAGGGGCCAGCTGATCGCAAACCTCCAGTAATGTCATCTTCATGCAAAAGTTCTTGACCACTGCTGGTTATCCCAGGTCCTCATGATGAAGTTATCCCACTAGTCTATTCTTGTAGCTCTCCCCAGACATGCCACTCTACACAGGAGGAATCTGCAGGTAAGGTAAGAGGCATGAGCTGGTTTGCAGCTGGCATGTCAGTATCCTCCTCCAAGAGGTGCCTTTGTCAGTTCAAAAACTGCTGCTAAAATGTCCATCAGCATCTGAGAGATGCTCTGCCTATGTTCCAAAACAAGACTGAGGACATGAGGTCGAGAAATTCTTCCAGCGGGTTAGGTTCCATGTTGGCTCTGGCTGCTGGGAGCATGCAGACATAAAATGGCTCATCTGGATGTGTTCGCACACTAATAGAACCAGCCAAAACACTTCCGGTCAACTGCCATGAAACAGATAGGGAAGAAAAAAGCCCCCGAACGGCTTCAGTTGGCCAGGGCGTAGGAACCCTGGGAATACAGTAATAACTGCACATGGAAGATGAAGCTCTGACTCCAGTTTGCATAGTTCACCAGCATGGTTGTGAGGATCAAGTTTCCATTACAGTGTGTCTGCTCAAGCGCTGTCTTGGAAAAATGAGTCCACAAGCCTGGGTCCCACAATCCCAGGCTTAGTGTGCAGCATAGACATAACCAGTGTGTCCCTGGAAAAAACCCCAAGAGAGCTTTTGGGTCTGTTGGCTAAAGAGGATTGGGGCTGTCAGCTGAGGAACTGCTCCTTCTGTTCTTGGTTTCTCTTGTGTTTGGAGAAGCAAGACTTTGTACATTCTATAAACAAGATTGTTGCAATGAGAATACCAGAACCTATCGACTTCTACTTCCAAATGGAACATCCTAAGGACCCCGAAATTTGACTAGCCACTCAAATCCAAAAAAGGACAACAAAATTCTAATAAGGTGGACAGTTAAAAAAAAATTCTTTGAACCCATACTATGGCAGATAGTCCAAGAATGATACCTGCAGAATTGACATCTTTAAAAAATGTGTTTTTGTTTTTAGAGTATTATTATTACTGACTGTTGGTTTGAACAACATGAATGTGGGCTAATAAATCATTATGAAAATCCTGTTGAGGAGAGCAGATGTTTCTGAGCTACTGATGTAGTTCTTTTAGATGTGATGAATTGTGCAAGCTGGTCTGTTCCTTTGCATTACTGTATGCACTGATCTTAATTTCTTAATATTATCTTCAGCAGTGAAAATTAGCAGGTAACATGAAGGTACAGCAGCGATGGCTATTCTTATTAGAACAATGTTTTTTTTTTAAATATTCTGCAGAATGGAGCCCTGCATGTGAAATGTAGTTGCATTGCATCTTAAGTACAACCAGTTGAACTGTTCATTATAAATCGTTAGAATTTCAGTCCCTTTTTTTTGGTTAGCAAATGCTTCATTCTTGGTATATGCCAGTGTATTTGGTACTTAGTTTAACAAATTAGTTTCAATGAATGCTTTTCAGCATATTTGTTGTTTGTGGACTGTTTGGTTTTGAATATTTATGTTGTATGATTGATTATCCAAGTCACATGTTACTGTTTCTAGTATCTGATTGGATGACTGAAGGTTTCTAAATGGGAAAGTAAAGAATGACAAATAACAAATAGCAGACCTTTGTAGTGAATTTCTGGACAAATCATACAAGATAAAATTCAGGTAAGCATTTTTGCGGGTATCTCACAGCTATCTGAACACTTGCAAATCATGAAAATATAAACCCAGGGATAAAAATAATCTGAATTAACTCAATGCATTTAAACCCATGACATTTAAATCAGAACTCTTATTCTCAAAAATATTCATGTTCATATTGTAAATATTCATGTCTAAGTACTTATTTGGACTTCTTCACCATAATATTGGAATATCTCACATTTAGTAATGGATTTAACCCCAACAACACACATGTGAGGTATTATCTCTCATTTTACGGATGAGGAACTGAGCGACCATGTAGATTAATTGTTTTGTCTGAGATCAAACACATGTGATTAAGTTGACAAATGAACCTAGGTCTTCAGCGCCCTACCCACTAGACCATGCTTCCCTTCCTAAATCAAAAATGATGCTGCTTGACCTTCTCTTCTCCACTTGGTTGTATTCGGTGCTTCCCTTGTATACTAATGATGGGCCTTAATCAGAACACCACAGCCAAGATTTACAAAGTTGGGTGACTAAAATTAGGCTTCCAAGTGCATATTTCTCCCCTAAGTGTCCTTATTTTCAAAAATGCTGAGCACCTAGCAGCTCCCACTGATTTAGGCAACCACTTTTGATAGTCTTGATCCAGGTCTAACCTGCACATCTCCCACCTTGAAAGGAACACTAGATTGCAGACTAGTTTTAATTCATCAGTTCCAAACATCAAGAGTTGGATGTGCCTCTGTCACCGTGCTTCTGTCGTCATGCCTCAGTGGGTCCCTGCTGAGAATACTAAATTCAGGACAGACAACTGAGAAATGGGGCAGATTCACCCTAAACTGGTGGTTAGACCTATCATTAGATTATACCACACCAGTAACAAAAGTGAACTGCTCTATCACCCCACTGGTTAACAAGAAGTCAGAAAATGTCTAAGGCATTCCAGCCCTTGGCTAACCACTCAACACTAGACTTTATGAGGAGTTCGCAAAAAGAAAAGGAGTACTTGTGGCACCTTAGAGACTAACAAATTTATTAGAGCATAAGCTTTCGTGAGCTACAGCTCACTTCATCGGATGCATTTGGTGGAAAAAACAGAGGAGAGATTTATATACACACACACAGAGAACATGAAACAATGGGTTTATCATACACACTGTAAGGAGAGTGATCACTTAAGATAAGCCATCACCAACAGCAGGGGGGGGAAGGAGGAAAACCTTTCATGGTGACAAGCAGGTAGGCTAATTCCAGCAGTTAACAAGAATATCAGAGGAACAGTGGGGGGTGGGGTGGGAGGGAGAAATACCATGGGGAAATAGTTTTACTTTGTGTAATGACTCATCCATTCCCAGTCTCTATTCAAGCCTAAGTTAATTGTATCCAGTTTGCAAATTAATTCCAATTCAGCAGTCTCTCGTTGGAGTCTGTTTTTGAAGCTTTTTTGTTGAAGTATAGCCACTCTTAGGTCTGTGATCGAGTGACCAGAGAGATTGAAGTGTTCTCCAACTGGTTTTTGAATGTTATAATTCTTGACGTCTGATTTGTGTCCATTCATTCTTTTACGTAGAGACTGTCCAGTTTGGCCAATGTACATGGCAGAGGATGAGGAGTTGTTACTGAAAACCATTTTCATCAAATATAGGGTCCTTCGAATCCCAAGGGATCAGCCACTTAGCCAGGTCAATATATAACAGATCTTACCCAGTAATCACACTGAGGTCAATTCTTTAGTAACTAAAAAAATAAAGTTGTAATATAATAAAAGAAGTTATAAATGATTAATAGATCATACACATACAGGTGATTTTTCAATGTTTATAGATTGGTATCATAGCAGTGATGGAACAGACTACTAGCTTGCAAGTCTCTCTGGAATTACCCAAACATATTAGAGGTTATCAGTTCTTGTCCAAAGCTGCTTTGTTAGAAATCCAGACCAGAGACATGAAGCAGGAAACAAAGACAAAATGGAGATATTTCAGTTTTTTTATATATATATCCTCTACCATGTGCATGGATATTTACTGTCCCAAGCAAAGCTTGCAGCTCAGGTGCCTGGAAAATGACTGGCTCATGATGGAGGCCATGATGGAGGCCTCACATGAGCAGGTCACATGTCCTTTCAGTGAACCACAGGGGGTGGCCAGTAGTCCCTTGGAGTATGAGGTGTCTGCAGGAAGAGGTATCTGAAGGGGATGAGTTTCTTCTATGGCCCATTGTGAGAGCTAATACGTAGCTGTCTGGCCTTAATGCAAATTTATATCTGAGAGGTGTTATCCAGGAATGTGTGAGATACCAGTACATAACCAATATTCATATCTTCAGATACAAAGATGATACATGCATGTAAATAGGATAATCATACTTAGCAAATCATAACTTTTCCTTTGACACTTTACATGACATATTTTTATACAAGATTTGTTGCAATTAAATGTTTATTTTATTGTACACAGCATCACAGCCTCTACCATCTTTGTTGACAATGAGTTATATTTTCTGTAAATATAAAGGCAAGGAGAAGCATTAGTGTCAGCAAGGTAAGACCTTTTCTCTATGGGAACTGATTAGATACAAAAGAGCATTTGTTTAATGACTTTTAAGACAGTAAAGGTTATGGCTAGTTATTCTCTTGCTTCAATCTGTGGTTTTCATCCTCTCCTCTCACCCTCTGCCATCCTCCAAGGCACTTGGTAATTCAGTAGCTGGAGGGTTGTTGAATAGTAAGAAAGTCCATTTCCCCATGAAGTCATCATATTTTATCCACCTCCTTCCAAACGCACCTTGAAAGTTGATTGTGCTAAGGTAAGTAAGAATTCTTATCTTGTAGCTGAGAAAAAGGAAATGCATAGAGGTGAAATGAATTGTCCAAGATTATACAATATGTCAGTGGCAGAGTAGAATTTGGGAGGCTTTGATTCCCTATGCTTTTTGCATAGACCATGTGGCCTCTGTATTCAGTGTATTTAGTGTATTGTGGAATCAAGCAAGCATTTAGCAATAAGGGGCTGCACATGGAATGGGGAACATGTCATTAAAAGGGGTTAAGATGCTTGTACTGAGGGCCTGCCACTCAGAAGGCTTCCTCCAATAAAAAGTGCATCCCATTTAGAAGCCAGTCATTACTGCTGTGACTGTAGTCTGAAAAGTAAGGATTAATGTACTCTAAAATTATATAATCAAGCTTCAGTGAGAGTTCCTTTGACATAGTTCTTCCTCCAATTTGTTACCTGTTGTCAGTCACTAGATGAATTTTAGTCTATACAAAATGAACCATCGCTCCCACGGCATTTATAGCCAGACTGAATAATTTTGTTTTTATAAATGAGGAATAGGCAGAGCCATAGCGGGAGCAACACCTTTCCTTTGGATGGTGCAACAAAATGTATAAGGGTCTATCAAACAAAAACGTAAAGAAATGACATCTTACTTCTGTAGGCACCAAAGGTGGGATTCGCAAGGGGGGACAGACTCACTGTTGCAGCACCTAATTTTTAGGTGCCTTGATGACGAATGGAATTGTTAGGCACCCAAGCTTCCTATATAATGCATGGGTATAGTTAAGCACTTACAAAATGAATTCACTCAAGTCATAGTGCTGAGCAAGGAGCTGCCTAAATTAGCCAGTAGGAAATTCAGACATAGGATCTTCCACACAGATATGTAAGGGGGGGGGGCAGAAAACCCATAGCCTATGGGAAAAGCCCATAGAGTTATGAGGTCTGGAATTGGTGTTTTTGTAGGATGGTAGGGCAAGAGTTATATTAGCAGGAGAGGGACTGGGATTAGCAGGGAACAGTAAAGGGAGTCTCAGGGATACGTGATATTTTCTTCAATCCTTCCCTTTATTGTAAAATGTCCTAGTTTTTCATTGTGAAAAGGGGCATTAGTGCACCTTTTTCTTCCCACATTCCCACCAACGTATGCTTGCCCAGGAAAACAGCCATGCCCCTTGCCATAGTGTACCATTCTTCATTTTAAAAATAGAATAACCTTCCAGGGTGGGGTCAAAGTAATAAGACCATATGAGGTATGAAGCGGACCTCACTTAGAGCCAGTTCCAGACACTCCCCAACCCCTTGTTCTGTCTCTACTTCACCCACAAGCCTCCAGTCATTCCCCTCAACTTCCCCATCCACACTAGCTTCCAGTTCCAGTCTCTTTCCCAAGCTTCTTGTCCAACCTCAGTATCCTCAACTCCTTGTCCTTGTCCCTTTACTCCACCAGTCCTGGTTCTTCCCCTGCATTCTGGCTCATCAGCTTTCTATCCCTTTCTCTACTTCCTGCCCCTTGCCCCAGTAGTTCCAATTCCCATTCTCCTTGCCCAGCCAGTTCCAGATGCAGCCTCCACCCCCATCTCACTATCTGATTTCAGTCTCACTCTCCAACTCCTATTCCTGGTTTCTATTTCCCCTGTCATCCTCCAGTAGCATCTATTTCCCTCCCCTTCCTCTTCAACTCCCAGGTTTAGTTCTTATGCCCTTTGCATCTGAGTCAAGCAGCTTCCTCCTTCATGTTGCCTGGGCACCTGCAAAGATGTCCCAGAGCCACTAGCAGCAGCCATTAGAGGGAAAGGACAGCTTTGTGGCTGTAGCCCTGGAATGAGGCATGCTCAGTCCTCTGTGAAGATGATGCAAGTCCAGTCAGATCCTCACTAGGAGCTCTGAGAGGTTAAAGCAGAAAGTTTCATCCCTGACAAAAAGCTCACCTCCTGCCAAATTCTTCCTGCTCCAAAGCATGGGGTGCTAGAGCTTTTCAGAAAATGTTTCCAGAGTTTTTTAACATTGAAAACAGCGGGTTTTTTTTCCCCTACACTCCTGTGAAATGCTGAAACATTGTCATTGAAATTTTCCCAAAAAGTCAGCCTGAGGCTAGCCTGGAGAAATTCAGCCAAAATGGTTACATTTTGGCAAAGTTATAAGCAATTGAAAACAGTGTGTTGTTATGCAGTGGTTCTCGAAATTATTTGATCGCACCCCCCTTCTTTGTGTCTGTAGTAGTTTACAGGACCCCTACCCTCTGCTTCTGCCACACAAGTACAAATATGGCCACCCAGCTCTGAAAACCGAGTAGAAGTAAGGGTGGCATTGCCACACATGGTTTGATATTGCCACCCTTACTTTTCCACTGCTGCTGGCAGGGCACTGTCTTCAAAGCTGGCTGCCATGCTCCTAAAGTTCCCCCCCCCCCGAATACATTCCACATATCCCCAGGAGGGATATGCCCCCACAATTTAAGAACCTCTGTTATAATGGGACACTTAGAAAGGGACAGGCAGTCTTAATAATTGGAAGTACTAACAGCCCTGCCTACAGTATGCTAGTATCAAGCTATTGATACACTGGTTCCGCCTGCAACACTCCTTGCCCTGACCAGTGTAATTTGGTAAGGTTTTCAGATGGGTTCAGCATCCATAATTGGAACAGACAGTTGTGTTTGGGGGGGGGGGGGCGACTTCTGTTGTTGGTTGATTGGTTTTTGGTTTTTCTGTTTTTTTCCTCTTCGGAGCTCAGCTTTCATTTAGTCACCAAAATAAGTGACCCCCCTTTTTTTTTTTTCCAAAGATTCGTTTAATTTTTGAAAACTGGCCCATAGCTGTCCCAATGGAACTGCTGGGAGCTGAGCGCATTTCCAAAGCTGGCCCTATAAGTGTACACATGCACCTGCGCACTAAATCCCAAAGCAAAGCAACCAACATTGTGGTCCTTAGAGGCAGCAGGATGGGATTGTGTAAATGGCCAAATCTTTTTATAGCCAAGCCCGCCTTACAATAAAACTTTCAGAAGCTCCTTAAAGACTTAGGAGGTTAAGTCATATAATTGCCTAATGCTCATTGAAATCAGTGTTGGGGCTTTTCTAGCCAAACAGTTTGTGGTAAGTGGCGGTGTATATCTACCTCATCTGAACCTTCTGTGCACTAAATGTTGGTGTAGACCCTGCACTAAACATTCTTTTAATGTACCCCCATTTCAAAGTGGGGTAGATCAAAATGCAGGATGAACCATTTAGTGCACAACAGCAGGGTCCACGCAGACACTTAGCATGTGGCCGGCTCGCGCGAGATAGATTTTACACCCCAGCTTGCCACACGCTGTTTGTGAGGACAGCCCCTTAGCTAAGCATCTAAGTTCTTTTAAAAATCCTACTAGATGCCTATCTGCACCTTCAGGAACATAAACGCCTTTAAAAATGGGCCCTATCTATCTGTCAATTTTAAAAATAGGACCGAAAACTTGCCGAGGCTTGTGGAGACGTCTAGGGTATATAGAGCTATACACCTCAGCTAACAGCAGGCTGCATCCACACTCACTGTTGTGTGTAGCTACACGCAGCAGCGAAAGGCTTTGACAGGGGGAAGGCAGAGGGGGAAGGCTCCAGCAGCAGGGAGGCAGCTCTGACGCATAGAAACTTTGCAACCTGCCTAAAATAACCGTTGGGGTAAGAAATTACATTTTGTAACCCGTTTCTTAAGTATATTGATCTTAGCTTGCATACTTTTATTTGCTCAGTAATCTGCTTTGTTCTGTCTGTTATCTATTATAGTCACTTAAAATTCACCTTTTGTAGTTAGTGAATGTATTTCTTGTTTATAATATAACCTAGTTTATTTAATTTCTAACTGTGGGGAAAGGAGCAAGAAGTTGTGTATATCTCCCTCCACACTGAGGGAAGGGGCAAATTATATAAAACCTTTTGGTTTGTATCCCTTAAAGGGAGTGGGCACCAGAGTGCATCTCTGTCTCTCTGTGCAGCTGGGTGTTGCCCTACCTGTGTGCTTGACTGGAAGAGCCTTGTGAGCCTAATCCAGCAAGGCCAGGTAAACGGGACCCAGGCTGGCAGAATAGGCTGACTCAGTGGCACCCCAGCACATCAGGTGACACCCAAGGGGCCCAAACCTGTCATAGCATGTTCATTGGTGTCAATGGAAAAATAATTCCAATCTCATGATTTTATTTATTGTGATTACCAGATTCACTTTTTACCTGTGTGAAGGACAGATGGATCCATGGGACTGTTCACCATGCCCTGCAGTCTCTCATAGCAGAATATAATTAGTAGTAGAGAGTGTACTCAGACAAGGCAGTTCTTGTGCTGCTTCAAGTGTAGGAACTGGAACTGTGCCTTGCCTTTACAAATTGTTGCCAGCTTCTTGTGATCTCCAGGCCCAATCCGGTTTTAACTTCAGGAAACAATTAGCAGCATAAGGCCTGATTCTCCACTGCCTCATACCTCTTGTAGTAATATACACATGTGCAAAGTGTTACCAAAGCACAAAGTTAACATTTATACCCTTTTATGCAGGTGTAAATTACTTCACAGAGTGCAAGGCCGTGGAGAATCAGGCCCATTGGGTGGAGAAGTTACAGGCTCACCTGCTTTACTCAAGAGTTAAAGGTAAGGCAAGGCAAGGAATCCATGTGAGAACAGGAAGAATGAATCTGTTTGCAATATTTCAGCATCACAAATTTCAACTAAAAAAAGAGAATGTCACAACTCTTTCTTTTCCATTTCAGCATGCAGCGAGCCATTACCCCTGAAGTTCCAGTGAATCAAATGTTTTCTGTCATTTTCATATTTGTCAGCTGTCTTCTTTCCAATGTTTTGGTTCCATAACAAAGAGTGACTTTTCTGATGTTGTTTCTGTGTTTGCAGATTTTTCATGCCATTTGATATAGCCTAGAATATTAGCTACATTGTGCTAGTAACAACTGGCATAAAATACATTTTTTTTTATTTTCTAAATACACAATATCAGATCTGATGATGTTGGCTCATATCTCAGCCAGCCAGTTATAGCAGCGATTTAAATCCCCCAGTATACATTTAGTCATTATTCAGGTTGGCAAGGTTCCTCAAATGTGTGGTTGGCCCCTCTGGGGAGACTACAGTCTCCTACCGGAAGATGCAAATAAGACCAGGGAATACTGTAAAAGAGATTTTTTTTTTTTCTTGCTTAATCCTTTTCAGTTGGGGAACAGATTCAGCAAAAGCAAAATACATTTTTTTTTTTTTTTTTTTTTTTTGGAAAATTCTGCTTCTGCTGAAACCTAATTGGAAGTGACTAGAGATGGGAGCACTGGTTAAGATAAAGCATCACTTAGAACTAAACATTTGGGGGAGATTAAAAGTTTAGTTATTATGTTTTGTTTTCATGAACTTCTGAATGTGTAGATTGCATGGAAGATCAAAAGTCACAGCCCAAGACAAGTCATTCTTACAGTGTTTTAATGCCAATCAGAAGGGATTAATATCAGAAATCTCAAGAGGGAGTTTAATCTTATAGGATTTCTAGCTGAATTTTGTGAATCTGGGAAGTTTGGAGCAGCTTAAAATAAGCATTTGGACTGAATCCAATGCTGAAACTTGTGGTCTGCACATCACTAGACATAGCCCTAGGAGGAAATAGATTAACAAAGATACTCCCATTCACTAAATGCAAGATATTGTTTCCTGGTTGGAACAGAGTTGAAATTATCTTGCAACTTCTAATGAATATGACCTAATGGGAGCACTGAAAGAATTTCTTTGATTTTAAGAGAAGACTACAACATTTGATAAACCATTTCTAACATTTTTGTTAAACTGTGCACATCAGTTTAACATCAGTCTTCCACCAAGAAGGACATCAGTGATGGGGGGTGGTAGAAAATCTTTCCCATTCATCCAGGAACATTTCAATCATCGAGTCTGGAAATCTTAAATTATTTTTCTGCTGTAAAGTATATTACAATGTTTTTAGAATTCTTCTCAATGGCATCTGCTGGCAAGTAATCTCTGTGAGGAGTTCCCCAACGACCACTTCAGCTAGATAACATGTGTACAAGCACATTTTGATGGCTGAGCCAGCTGCCAGTAATTATGAAAAATCCATCTTGCCCAGGTTTGCCTTAAAGCAAAATTTTATTGCCCAGTTTCATGGAGGTGTAAAAGGCACGAAGAACAGATATGGTACCATCTGCCTAGAATATGCTAAGCAGAGTAGCTGTTTTTTGTGAAGCACAGAAAAGACTGTTTCATATGCCTTCTCTGGTCCTTACATTAGATCTTTGAAAAATCTGCCAAGCGTAAAAGCTATTTCTGAAGAAATTGTTTTAAACATCTCCCAGTGGTTCTGAGCCTAGCAGGAGTTTTATTAAATTAGTGGAAAAATAAATTGAATATGGGGGAAATAATCAGCCACTATTAGATCTTTTCTAAAAAATAAATAAAAGTTTTTTCCCTTTGCTTCTGTTCTTTGAAATGCAGTCTTTTCAATTGCCAAAATGCTAATTGCATGACAAAATGTAGTATAATCTGTTTTGAGTAATTAGTCAAAAACTGAACACCTAGGAGAAGTTGGGCTTTAACCAGAAGTCAAATAAAATTATATTCTCTCAATAGGTACTTTGGCTCTCACCACTGTAGTAGCTGAGCACTGATCTTCAGAAGAGGTTGCACTGTTCTCTGTCTCTCTTCCCTGGCAAGTAGCAATCTTAAATTTTATTCTGTTCATTTTTTAAAATATTCTTGAGAATGAGAAGGGTATTTGTGGGGAAAGGCAGTGATGAGCTACCAAAATCTTAACAACCAGTTCCCTATAAAAAGTTCTGATTTAAGGGATGTGCCCCAGTATGTATGTATTGTACCAACAGGGTTACCATATGTCTGTATTTTCCCGGACAGCGATTTAAGAACCAAAGAGCATGACCTGTCCGGGAAAATACAGATGTATGTTAACCCTGCCTAAAGTTATTTTTTAAAAAGATGGGCATGAACTAGACATGAGCTCCGTTTCACATGTGTGGGTCCCTGCCACTCCCTGGGGGTGTGCTAGGGTGACCAGATGTCCCGATTTTATAGGGACAGTCCCGATTTTGGGATCTTTTTCTTATATAGGCTCCTATTATCCCCCCCGTCCTGATTTTTCACACTTGCTGTCTGGTCACCCTAGGGTGTGCACATGTGTGGGTCCCAGCAGCTCCCTGCCCCCCTCATTGAAGCAGCTGTGCAGGGTTACTGCCCTGGGAACTGTAGGGCACCAGTGGACGTGGGGCCAGATGCAGACAGGAGCATGAGGCAGGGGTTGCAGGGCTGGGTGCGGGGTTGGCTGGAAGCAAGGGGATCCAGGGCTGGCTATGGGCAGGGCAGGGGGTGCAGAACTGGCTGGAGACTGGAGGGTGCGGGGTTGGCTGGAGACAGTGCAGGGGCTGACTGGAGGTAGGGGCTGGCTGCAGGCAGGGCAGGGAGGTGCAGGGTTGGCTGGAGACACAGGGTGGCTGCAGGCAGGGCTGGCTGGAGACAGGGGCTGGCTGCAGGCAGGGCAGGGGGTATGGCAGGGGCTGGCTGTGGGCAGAGAGTGTGGGGGTGTCTGGAGGCAGGGTGGGGGGTGGCTGCGGGCAGCATGGTGGGTACTCACGGGGAGAGCAGCAGGACGCAGCCCAGGCCCAGCAGAGCAGCCGGGGACCCACCAGGCAGCATCAGGAGCCCCAGGGCCAGGGGAGCAGCAGCAGCACCAGGGCTTGTGCCCAGGGCCAGGCGGCAGCCCACATGGCTCCCACAGCACAGTGCCCCCGGCGGCTGGAAGAGGAATTACATCACTTCCTGGCCGGAGCCCATCAAAGCCTCAGTGCCCCCTGCAGGGAAGCGGGTTAACAACTGTTTCAAAATTTAACAGCCGGTTCACGTGAACCGGTGCGAACTGGCTCCAGCTCACCACTGGGGAAAGATGGAGTGAGGAGGTAGGCTTTGCATTTAGGTCTGAAAACAATGTGATCAATGGTCATTCTTCTCTCTCTTAGGAGAAAGTTCAATATTCTGGAGTAAGCTTTTGTGAAAATTCTGCCTCCAATAGTCCTCCTCCAGCTATCAGTATTGTTCAACAGTGGAATGTAGCTGTTTTAGGATAGCCATAGTCCCAGAGAGAAAGAGAGAAATGCCAGGTTCCGAGGCCTTCCCACTAAGAATACCCTCCCAGCCACTTTAGATGTACTAATGTAGGGACTGGATTATCAATTCAGACTGATCTCAGTGGTCTCTAATGTTTTACTCTTTACCTGCCCAGTAGCAGGTGCAAACTAATTATAATTTGTCATTCAACATCCAAAGCAAAAGACTTGATTTTCCGTATCTCCAAGTTTTTAACTAAATGCTGACATTTATGTCCATGTATTTGCATAGTTCCATCTTATTTATAGTAATTCAGAAAATACCCTATTTTTCACAATATAGAAAAGCTTTGACATAATGGGCAGGCGTATCAACAGAGAAAAACTTTTGGTGTAGGAATTGTTTTAGAACGTAATAAAAGTTCAGTTTTCAGAATGAGGTGGAGGGAAAAAAAGCCAACCCAAAACCAACAATTTTTCAGGAACCTGCAGAACGGGTATTATTTTTTCATCTGAAATAGAATGACATACACAAACCTGAAAATAGTTTTACAGTGGGTCTAATCCACTTTCTGAATACACTGTGACAAAGATATAATCACCATAAATAGTCAATACACATTGTTATAAAAAGTAGGAGAAAAAGTAGCAATGCAACAGTTGTATGTCACTGTTTTTCTTCATTGTGTCTTCCCAGTCTAGACCAGTTCATGTTAATTGGCCAATTAGGTCAGGTTGAATTCTAATCCCATTTGGATTGCCCAAGGAGTGGACTGTTAGATCTGTCATTTTTCTTTCCATCTATCTGAGGTTTTCTAAGATATCTATAACCATGAGAGAGTCCCATTCTACCACTTTTATAAGGAGCTACCTTCATCTCAGAGCTGCTAGGCTTGTCTTACTCTTTCAGAAGGTTTCTGTTTGGTTTCTGCGACAAATCTGACTGTCATGGTACTTCAAAATTCGCACTATGAGACAGATCCACAAAAGGGACTTAGGCTCACCATTGCAATTCCTAATTTTCGGTTCCAGCTGCCTAGTAGAGTCTACAGTCCTGAGTCAGGTGCCCGGGCTCTCTATGCCAGTGGTTCTCAAACTAGGGCCGCCGCTGGTTTAGGGAAAGCCTCTGGTGGCCGGGCAGGTTTGTCTACCTGCTGCATCTGCAGGTTCGGCCGATCGTGGCTCCCATTGGTCGTGGTTCGCCACTCCAGGCCAATGGGAGCTGCGGGAAGCAGCACAGGCCAAAGGATGTGCTGGCCGCCCTTCCTGCAGCCCCCATTGGCTGGAGCGGCAAACCGTGGCCAGTGGGAGCTGTGATCAGCCAAACCTGTCGATGCGGCAGGTAAACAAACCAGCCTGGCCCACCAGGGGCTTTCCCTGAACAAGCGGCAGCCCTAGTTTGAGAATCACTGCTCTACGTAATGCGTGAGGAGAGTTGGGCACCTAAGAATGGGATCCACAAAAGCCAACACTCTGAGGGGAGATCTGCCTAAACTAGCCAGTAGGCAATGCCAAGAAGAGGGTTGGATCCAAAGCTTTGTCACTTGAAGAGACTTAGCCATCATATTCTGAGCTGCAATGCCCTAACCTCTGGGCTATAGGGTATTCTGGGATCTCTCTTGCTGAAGCTCTTCTCTATGTATAAATGCTTAAATATTCACTGGGAAAGAGAACGAGTGAGTGGCCCTGTAGTGGTTAGAGCACTCCCCTGGAATTTGGGTGTGTCAGATTTTAGTTATATATAAAGGGATGTCGATTAATCGCAGTTAACTCACATTATTAACTCAAAAAAAATTAATTGCAATTAAGCACAGTTTTAATTGCCCTGTTAAATGATAGAATATGAATTTAAATGTATTACATATTTTTGGATGTTCTGCTATATTTTCAAATATATTGATTTCAGTTAGAATGCAGGATACAAGTGCACAGTGCTTACTTAATTAATTTTAGTACAAATATTTGCACTGTAAAATGATATAAAAAATCGTATTTTTCAATTCATCTCAGACAAGTACTCTTTACTGTGAAAATGCAAATGTAGAATGGGTTTTTTTGGTTGAATAACTGCACTCAAAAACAAAACAATGTAAAACTTCTGAGCCTACAAGTGCACTCAGTCCTACTTGTTGTTTAGCCAATTGCTAAGACAAACACATTTGTAAATAAGAAGAAGGCAAAATTTCCTGTAAATGTAAATAATGTCACCTGAAAGTGAAAACGGGTGTTCACATGGCACTTTTATAGCCAGCATTGTAAGGAATTTATTTGCCAGATACTCTAAACATTCATATGTCCATTCATGCTTTGGCCACCATTCCAGAGGATATGCTTCCATGCTGATGATGCTCATTAAAAAAATATATTTAAATTTATGACTGAACTCCTTGAGGGAGAATTGTATGTCTCCTGCTCTGTGGTTTTACTCAAATTCTGCCCTATATTTCATGTTATAGAAGTCTGAGATGATGTCCCAGGACATATTGTTCACTTTAACAACACTTTCACTGCAGATTGGACAAAATGTAAAGAAGGTATCTGTGATGCTCTGTACCTTGGGTGGACACCTTACACATGTTCATCCTTATGATATGATTGTGTGGTATCCAATACAAAGTTTGTCAGCTGTCTTCAGAAGGCTCATGATGTATTGAGCATTGTTGTTATAGTAATGTTATAGGTTGTAATTTCATATATATAGTTATGAGGCTGAAAATGTGTCCTCATGGCTTAAAACAAGCCCAGACAAAAACTCTCCAGAAGCAGAGGTGTTCGGGGAGACTTTGGCAAACTAGTAAAGTGAGGGGCAGTTCACACCTCATCAGGGCATGTATGGGACAAACCCAGCCCAGCCTCACAGGAACAAAGGACACTGGCCTAGGCAACAATAAAGTAACTGTTGGATTCTCGAATGAGTCACCCCCATTCCTTTGGTCAGTTTGGGACTGTGATGAGGTAATGCTGACCTGACTCTGAAGAGGGGAGGGGGGACAAAGCCAAGAGGGAAGAAAGAACATAATAAAAGGGAGAGTCTTCCTTTGCTCTGCAATGCTCTTCCTCTCTCTTCCACCTACATCTATAGACACCACACCAAGTGACTGAAGTGCTGATCAAAAGAGAGAGCCTGGCTGAAAAGCAACTAACCAGCACGTGGTGAGAAGCATCTAAGTTTGTAAGGGCATTGAAAGTGTTAAAATCAGCTTATAATGTGTTTTGCTTTTATTTCATTTGACCAAATCTGCCTTGTTGTGCTTTGACTTATAATCATTTAGAATCTAACTTTGTAGTTAATAAATCTGTTTGATTGTTGTACCTAAAACAGTGTGTTTGGTTTAAGGCATGTCAGAGATCCCCCTTGGGATAACAAGCCTGATACATATCAATTTATTTGTTTAAATTGACAAACTCATATAGGCTTGCAGCATACAGTGGGCATACCTGGACACTGCAAGATGCAGGTTCCTAGGGTTGTGTCTGGGACTGGAGATATTGGCTAGTATCATTCAGTTGCATAATCCAAGAAGCAGCTTAAATGCTAGGGGCTCTGTGTGAACATCCCAGGAGTGGGGGTTCGCAGAGCAGAGCAGGGTAAGGCTGGCTCCTAGAGTCAAGGACTGGAATAACCTAACAGATCCCCAGTCTGGATAAAACCACACGGGAACGTCACAGAACCAATGTGAGATTTCTAAAGATAGCTACAGCACTCAACCCAAGGTTTAAGAATATGAAGTGCCTGCAAAAATCTGAGTGGGAAAAGGTGTGGAGCATGCTTTCAGAACTCTTACAAGAGCAATTATAGAACCCAAATGACCAAAAAAGAAAATCAACCTTCTGTTGGTGGCACCTGACTCCAATGATTAAAGTGAACATGCTTCAGTAATCCTTCTTTTGGATTGTTATCGAGCAGAACCCATCATCCACATGGACCCATATCCTCTGGAATGGTGGTTGAAGCATGAAAAGACATACTGTGCCATGTGATTGCCTGTTCTCGCTTTCAGATGACATTGTAAACAAAAAGCGGGCAGCATTATCTCCTGAAATTGCCAAACCACTTGTTTGAGTGGTTGGCTGAACAAGAAGTAGGACTGAGTGGACTTGTAGGTGCTAAAGTTTTACATTGTTTTGTTTTGTTTTATTTTTGAATGCAGTTATTTTTGTACCTAATTCTACATTTGTAAGTTCAACTTGCATGATAAAGAGATTGTACTACAGTACTTGTATTAGGTGAATTGAAAAATACTATCTTTTTGTTTTTTACAGTGCAAATATTTGTAATGAAAATTAAATATAAACTGAGCACTGTACACTTTGTTTTGTGTATTGTAATTAAAATCCATATATTTGAAAATGTAGAAAATATCCAAAACTATTTAAATTGTATTCTATTATTGTTTAACAGCATGATTAATTGTGATTAATTTTTGTAATCTCTTGACAGCCCTAATATATATGAACATCTTCCACAGTAAAGAGTGAGAGATCCCCAAACCAGAATACCCAATGATCAGGGTAATTTCTTGGGAGATAGGAGGACAAGTGTGGATTTGACCCTTGGTCTACCACATTCTTGTGATTGCTGTTACTTCTAGGTTAGAGAGCACGGGGAGCATGATCTGTGGGGCATGATCTGCTGGGTGGTTCAGGATTTTTCCTTTTTTTAATTTTTTTAATTGAGTATTGACTTACTTATTGTGGGCATCATGGATTGGGCCCTACCAAATTCACAGTTCATTGTGGTCAATTTCACAGTCATAGGATTTTAAAAATCGTTAATTTCATTATTTCAGATATTTAAAGCTGAAATTTCATGGCACCCTGCCAGTAGCTGCCACTCTCTGGCCTCCGAGCTCTGAAGGCAGTGCAGAAGTAAGTGTGGCAATACTGGGACCCCACTACAATAACCTTGCAACATTGCCCCATGACTCTCTTTTGGGTCAGGACCCCCAGTTTGAGAAATACTGGCCTCCCCCATGAAATCTGTATAGTATAAGGTAAAAGTACACGAAAGAACAGGTTTCACTGAGTAGACCACATTTCACAATCTGTGATGCATTTTTCAGAGCCATGAATTTGGTAGGGCCCTAATCATGGATGACGTATGTTTTCAGATGAAATTTAGAGTGATTGGAACAGCAAATAACCTAATACAATCACAAACAAGTAAAAATAGAAATAAGTAAGTCAGAGTTGAAGTTACTCGACAAAATTCTGCTCTCATTTACTCCAGTATGTTTCCATTTAAATCAATTGACTCACTTCTAATTTATACCAGTGCAATTCAGAACAGTTTATATCCAATATCTAATTTAAAATATAACTCCCCTATTTCTCTATAATTTAGCTTCCTTTTGACTTAATTTATAAAGGCAAATGTGAAACGCTCTGGAAAGAAATGTGGCAAATTTATGATGAGGCAGATGAGTAGAAAAATGCTTATCAGAAAAGGCAGTTGGCAAACCCTGTGAGGTGCTGAAAGCTCTCCACTCAATGGGAGTTGAGGGTGCAGAGCACCTCCCTGTGGCACAGAGCACTTCACAGGATCAGTTGAAGAGGAACAAAGCAACATACAAAGGAGCAAAATTTATTTCTTTTTCAGAAAACTGACAATGTTAGGCACATCCCAAATCCTTAATAATAACAGCCAGAGAGTTTCTAACTCACTTAATTAGTTGATTTAACTGCTATACACTTTAGTAGCTATTCCCTTTAGACTTAGATTAATGTAAACCATTTAATATAGAAAGCCAATGAGTGCAGTATCTTCATGAACAGTGATAACCGTTCCTTTTGTTCCCTTTGTGCCTGAGATCATAATTCCAGTGTAGAATTTGTTCTGTTGCTGACAATATAAGTAAAGAACACATGTCCCTTGTATTCATTATTGTCTATAAAGCAAGATATAGACTGGAAAATATTAGTCAGGATTGTGACCTTCCTTTGGCTTTCACCATCCCTGGCTAATAATGGATACTTTTCTTCACAATTGAGCAATAGCAGTTCTGCTACCAAGTGCCAATGCATTTTTTTTTTCAAGTTGTTTGAGGTATTTCAAATAATAGTATAATGGTAAATCTCAGGCTCTGATCTATTCTTTAGAAGCTCTTTATGTCAGTCCTCACATCAATAAGAATTTTGTCATCTCTCACAACACTTTTTTTGGACCTGGCTGGTGTAAGTCTAATGGATCTCTAGTTTCCTGAGGGAGTTCTGTAAAATCACAGGTACATTTTCTGCCGTGTCCGTCTTCATTTCTTTTAGCAGTTTTGGCTATATTTACATTAAATGGTAAATTTATCAATTTTTAAGGCCAGACTGAATCATGTGATTATGTAGTCTGACTCCTGTATAACATAGGCTATAGACTTTCATTCATTAACCCCTATATATAGCTCAATAACTTGTATTTGGCTAAAGCATATCTTCCAGAAAAGCATGCAGTCTTCATCTGAAGACTTCATGAGATGGAGAATCTACCAGAAAGCTGACTTATAATAAAAGAGAACACTCTTTGCTAAAGCAAGATAATATATTTAATTCATTATAATGAGTCCTAGTTATATTAATTTAGGAGTGGGGTCTCAAGGTATGTTTAGTTCAATAAATAAGTGGCAGATGGCTGAGTGGGTTAATTTGTGCCATCCTAGTTAAGTCTTGCCCCTTACAAGACTGCCCCATCACTAGGGAACTCAAGGGACTTGACTATGACTAAACACCTCTTTGAAAAGCTCATATGCAGCCAAATATGTTGATCCCCCATTAGATAATGCAGCAGGTTTTGGAAATGTCCAGCTTTGCCATTGAAGGGAAACATTCATAATTATATTATGAAATTAACATTTCATAATTATATTCCTGCTATCCAAGTAGTCATCTGGCCTGAAGAGACATTCTCTTACTTAGAGAATGACAATGCTTACCTACTTTTACCATCAGCTCAAGTTTCACTGTGTTTTTCTGTAAATATTACTGTACTTTGCCATCTGGTGAAGAGAAAATATAGACTCAAAAGGCTCAGTTTGACTTGTACCATTTACTATCTGAATGACGTGTGAATTTCTTCCCCTTCAGTCCTCAAAATGTGTGAAATTTACTTCCTCTGAGTAACACTAAAGCCTCAATATTATAGATTTAATGTATTTAACTGTTTAAAAGGGCTGGCATTATTTACTAAAACTTTTAGAAGCATGAGCATTTGTAACCTGTTTCCTTGAGCACACTTAAGCTTCAACCTTTGCAGTAAATAGTAAGTTGAAATACATATTATCTCTTCAGTCTCCCCTTCTTCATCTGTTTATGTCTATCTTTAGTAGATTATGAAGTCTTCAGGCAGGGACAGTGTATTTTATATGTTCTCAAAAGTGATTAGTGCACTTTGCCTGGTAAATAAATAGGAATATTCACATTTGATGTACTTTTAAACCAAATGATGTATTTAAATCTTCCCCCTGTTGAAGAAAATTCTTTCATATTGGATGTCAAATATCTTAAATCCCTAAGGACTACATCATCGTTTTATGATCTGCCCTGAGCAAGGTGCAGCATGTAGTTGCACTTGGTCAGGAGCAGTCCACAAAACAGATTGATACAGGGTCACAGTCTGTCTCCTAGTCTGTCCTCTGCTCTGAGGAGGACACATAAAGAGCACCAGGCCCATACTCAGCACAATGTAAATCACCTGCTGTACAGGCCCAGCTATGTTGGCTAGAAGATTGGAGTATGGAGGACAGTGCTCGGTCAGGTCCCCATCCCTTTCTGACCATAGTGGAAAGTAAAAGCTCTGTGGAGCCACCTTCCTCCCTCATGAAGGAATGCAGGAACCTCTGCCTGAGACAGGTAGCCCATGTAAGTAAGTTAGGGGTTGCCTTATGCCACTTTACTCCTTTGCATGTGCTGTGTACAACTACTGATGATCTAACCTGAGTTTTGGTAAAACATTACATTACTGTAGTTTCACGATGTATATACAGGGCGGATACAATATTCAGTTCCTCCTCTGTCCAGAAAAAAATTTGTCTGCATCTTGCTGTCATAAGTTTCTTTGTCTACAAATGTCATTTGAGCATCTCTGAACATGCTTCCTCCACTCCTCATATTTTGATATATTTACATTTACCTGAATAGTGTTGTTCTATCATGATTTCCAGAGCACAGTCTGTGGAAGACTCAGAACACAAACTTGCCCTGCCACTGAGTCCAACCTTCATTTGTGGCAGAGAGAAGATTCTGGGGCAGCAGGAGACAAAGGAAGGGGAAGTCAGGGAAAATATACTGTTTAGATCCAGGCCCCTGGAGCAACAGCAATACTTTTCTGTCTTCCACTGCCTTGGGATTTCTCTCCTACTTGGGATCCAGGCAGAGGAGAAGCACCCAGGGCAGAAAGACAAGAGAAGGAGTGTTGGGGAGATAGTACTGCCAAACCTGGGGAAGGAGAGAATCCCCAAAGCAGTGAAGGATACAGGAGTCAAGACAGTAATAGGAAATGAATGACAGTTCCCCTGTGTTAGGGGTGAAGAGAGCCTAAGTGGAGTATCTGAGCAGCTGAGGAGAGAGTGTGTGTGCATTGGAGGTTGACCGTTTAACCTGAAATGATCTCACACACACACACACACACACACACACACACACACGAGTAGAAAGGAGTTAAAAAGTCAAAAGATGGGTTAAAATCATGGTTTGATGATGTTTTTAAAATATGAGTTTGGGGGTCAATCTCACGATTTTTGGGCATCTGACTCATGATTTTTGATATCTTGAAGTTGATAATGCTTCAAGAGGAGGCTCTAGTCTTATGCATCATTAAATGTTCAAAAGAAGATTTAAGTTTTGCATAGGCCTTATAGCAACACTTATTATTGGGGACAATTTCAGCCTATATAAATAACTGTTTAAGTCACTGGAAAATGTGTAGAATTGCTTCTAAGATGCCTTATTTGGATATTGTATTCATTTCATAACTTGGCCTAAAACATTACTACTGGTTGAAACTGTGGAAGATATTGTTACAATATAACTGCACCCCCCTTGCAGGGGGTCCCCTGGGTAAGCACCAGCATTGTATATCACTAACACCTATATATGCATATGTATGAGAAAGGTGGCATTAAGGAGGATTCAGCATTGAGTGGCCGCCTCCCATTTAGTGGCTGGTAACATCTGCAGGGAGGTGGTGCCCCCTCAGTGACACAGCTAAGCGGTATGTGCTGACTGCAGCCCCTGATTATCAGCACACATGGATTGCAAACAGCAACACCCGGCAACTATAGCCTATGGAGCCCCCTCAAATGATGTATAAAGAAAAGGCAATGCCAGGCCACTTTTATGAGGTGGGTCAACACTTCTGCTGGGAAGGGGAGGCATCGGGATATGCCCCCACCAAGCACATCTGTTTACCAATACCTCCGCGTGTGTTTGGAGGACCGCCTGCCACAGGGTGCCCCTCGATTTGCTGTTGCAACCTCATGCGCAACATTTTTTGGTGTATTGGCCTGCTGTTATGCAAAGTAGTGTTAATGTCTTTAATTATATTGTGTTTAATTTTTCCTGGATCACGCCCAATGATTTTCTTCCACTGACGCACACCCAGGAATAACTGACTGTGTTCCAGACAGATTCCTCCTCCTTTACAGTGTTGCAGCACACGTTTAATCTGAAAAAAACTGCCTTTGCCACAGCCATCTGGATTGGGCATCTATGCAACAAGGGGATGTGCTATTCTATGTTACTAATAAAGCCAGAAGCCACTGCTGGATGGTATATGCAATTGTTGCTGCCCTAACAATTTTGTTTGTGCTATATTGCTGTTTGTGTAAAAGGCCAACGGTGACACTAGTCACCGTGTCAGAGGGAGGGGGGAAACCTAAGTGTTAATCCCTCACAACAAAATGGTGATTTCGGAGTCAAGAGGGGGAATGTCACAATATAACTGCCCCAGGGGGTCTCCTGGGTAAGCACCAGCATTGTATATCGCTAATGCCTATATATGCATATTCATGGGAAAGGATTTGGGGAGGGATTAAAGGTGTGAGTGTGGAGCAAAAGATTCCTTTGCAGGTTGCAAGAGGCTGAAGGGGGAGGAAGGGAGAAAGGAACGGGTTAACTTGACGATCCAGCTAGATCCGAAGATAAGAAGCTGACTCCAGCCGCCCAAGGCCAATGCACACAAGCAGACTCTCTGATGCCAAGAAAGATGGAAGCCGAGATTCCAACCCCAACCAGCCCTGAGAAATGAGGATTGAGCTGAACAGAACTGCAGGGACTGTGAAAACGAGTGAGACTACAAAGGTCAGCGAGTGGAAAAACAACAGTCTGGAGTCCCTGAAACCGGTGTGTTTTGGGAAAGCTGAGGAAGCCATGAAAAGTCGGTTTGGACTGGTACAAAAAGATCAGGGGACAGAGGTCCCTGAACGAAATGCCCCCAGAAAATCCAGGGCTTAAAAATCCTCTCAAGAGCCAAAGCAAGCTGGAAATCAACAGTGGACCCTGCAAGGCCTGTGCACAGGACAGAACTCTCGTCCACCCTTCCCCCTCTTCTTACATTACACCTGGGCTTGGCCAGTCCTGGGTTGTCCATGTGTGAGTATGAAAGCGGGTAAGGGCTTGGGCACTAACACTTTCTTCCTTCGTTTAAGTAACATGGGGAGAACCCAGCACTCATGGGCTTGGGCACTAAATGCTCTCTTCCTTCCTTTAAGCAATGTGGGGAGAACTCAGCACTCACCACTGTTATTTTATTAATGAAGCTTTAAACTTAGTCACTTGATGTGGCTCCTTCATCTCCTCCCCTAAAGATCCTGCGGCCTCAGCCTGATCACCTGATGCCCCAGGTAGACTGGTAACATAAATCTGTCACAATATCAGTCTGAGCAAATTTGTTTGACAAAATTGGAACATCTTTAGGTTTGATGATGATTAAATGATGATAAAAGTGATGGAAAACCATAGTTCTTTGAGATCTTGACAAGTAAAAAGCTTTGTTTTAAATATCTTGTTAGGCTCTCACTTAGGAAGAAGCAACTTAAAATTTAAAATGTAATTATACAATCAAACTTGTTAATATTGCCCACCAAAGAGACTGCTATTTTTCAGTCTAACAGTGCACTTAATAACACAGATGAATAACAGTGCAGTTACTATAGAGCAATTCTTGTGGGACCTGAGATGTTATTTTTCATTAGGACAGGTGACTTCATTTAGCTTAGCACAAATTTCACTATAATTTGTTTATTAATGAAATACATGTCATGAGGGAGAGATGGCCAGAGGAGGATAATTTCATTTTGAAACAACTTTTGAGGTTTCAAAATTTGTTTTCATTCTGTATTGAAATGAAAATAAACTCTTTATAATGGTTTTGCAAAACAGAATTGTATCAAAACTATTGTTTTCAGATCGAAAAAGTCTTTTGATTTGGGGCTCTCTTTCCCTCCCTCTCTACACATAAGAGAGCAATAGTCCTTAGAAATGTCCCCACAGAGTATCTTTGCAAAATGTTTCAGTTAAATTACAGGTTTCAGAGTAGCAGCCGTGTTAGTCTGTATTTGCAAAAAGAAAAGGAGTACTTGTGGCACCTTAGAGACTTACAAATTTATTAGAGCATAAGCTTTCGTGAGCTACAGCTCACTTCATCGGATGCATTACACTTCATCAAATCTATTCTGACCATCTCTACCATTGACCCATCACTGATGTTTACAGTAATCAACCTTAACACAAGTTATACACACTAGGGCCTCATTACTACAGACACTTACAATGCAGAGGAACCTTCCAAATGTGAGTTGTCTCAGGAGCATTCACATGTGTAAAGATACTCTGCATGTAGATGTTTAGAACAATTTGACTATCCAGCAAATAGCTATCTGTAGTGATATCTGTATCATCCATTAAACATCTCTAAAACTGCCAATTTAAACCTTGAAAGTTCTTCCTTTGCATATTGTCTGTTGACTGGAAGTTTTGCAAAGGAAGGACTTTCAAGATTTGACCTACAGGTAGCATAAAACTCAAGAATACAAAGGGCTTGAGCGTGCTCCGCTGCAGTCAGTGGAAGCTTTGTTGTGTAACTAAATGGGAGTGGTATCAAAACCCAAGAATTCATAGTTCACTAAGATTCACATGACACAAGACTGGATAAAATCTGTATGCATTTAAAATGAGAAAGTTGCATATTGCACACAAACATATATTTTCATTATAAGCTTTAAACAAATCAGCTTTGCCTGTGTCTGTACAACTTTTTGGTTTGCTTTCCAGGACTATGGTAGAGAATATGTTTATTGTAATGAATATTCATGAAACCAGTATGTTTTAAGACAATATTGGACAGAACCTAGAGGGAAGTAAAAAAAATTGAGTTTTTGTTATGTTTTTCATTTCATAGTTATGAAAGAAGTAAGCTTATAATAGCTATGAACAATAAAATTCCTATGTTATCGCCACCTCTGGATTTCCAGTGCACCATGGAGAAGATCCTCAGCTAACGAAAACTGTCTTAGGCATCGATGAGCCTATGACGGTTACACTCGCTGAGGCTCTGCCCTTGTCTCTTCTTTCTAGCTTTTCAATTAAAAAGATCTTTGAGGCAGGAACTGTCTTCATTTTTTACTTGTACAGCACTGAGCACATGGTCAGTACTAAACTAAACCCATGAAATACCAAGAGACATTCTGCTGAATAACTTACAGAGCTACCTGACTATGTAGAGGGGAGCATAATCTGCTATGCCCCTTGAGCTTTGTAATATATGGCTGATCAGCTTCATCAACGGGTGCATAGGGATGTCAGAAGCACAAGTCCACCAATTCTTCCTCTTCTTTTTGGCAAGTGGCTGCCAAGGGGGAGCAGATTGGTAGCAACACCTACTTTCCTCCACACACACAGTCTGCAATTCTAGAAAGCCCTTCTGCAGGCTCTGTAAAGTGGGAAGGCTTTTTACATCCCTCCACCTTCCTCTCCTCACTGCATGGCAGTGTTGCGGAGCCCATGATCTAGCCCCAAATACATTATTCATAAAAAATTAATATCTGCATGTTAAAGCAAATGAAAAACTTCCCAGGAGGGAAAAAGTCCTAGTAATGTACATTTATTTAAAATCCATGCCTGTTATAGCAAAAGACCCCATTAAGGAAAAGTTGCCATATCTACATATTTTTTGCATTAGTCTGAGTAATTCAATACAAAGTGAAAAGTGGCTCTCTCAGAAAAGGCAAAAGACAAGATAGATGACTTTGAAATTCTATACAATTTGGTAGGCTGGATATATTTTCCATTAAGCGTTATGCGAAGAGAAGGTTGAGGTTAGGATTTTATTGCCACTGCAGTCGGGAAGATGCACTAGTTAATAATGTTACAGATACTAAATATGTTATTTGTGTTTATTGCACACAGTTAAATATGTGTGGTAGAAGTGCAATAATCCACTTATCCTAACTGCAAGCTTTATAATCTGTAGCCTCTTCCCATCTCTCAGCAAAGGTTTAATGGCAGATGCTTAAGTGAAGTTTCTTACTACTATGATAGTGGGGATTATTTTTGTTTTTGTTTTTTTTTAACCAAATACACTGCATCATATATATAAGTATACCATTAAAAATATAAGTGCCCAAAAACAAATGTACAATTGACAAAATAGATGAATAAACTATATTTGATGAGGCATTGTGCTTGCATTTAAAATTGTGTCAGTTAACTTAGGTCCTGATCTAAAGCCCATTGAAATCTAATAAGAGTTTTTTCCAGTCCAATGGCCTTTGGATTGGGCCCCTACTGGTTAGTTCACAAAATGTTGTTATTTACAGTATGTCAGTCAGTCATAGCATAGAAAAAGCAAAAACTTTTATTTGAGCAGTACTATACATTTAGCAAATATTCAATATATGAAGCTAAACTGTCTGAACAATGCTTTATGAAAGTCACAAACCTTTTTCACATTTGTTTCAGGTGATTTCACAACCTGTGATGTAACTTTTCACTTTTATTTAAAAAAAATGAGAGAATGAACTGGAAAATCATATTCTTTTTAAACACCCTGAAATTAATGTTCTCTTTATATTATGTTTTGACCAGAAATGTTTGTAACAAATGCATATACTGCAAACAGCATACATAATTGCTAGATAAATAACACCCATATAATCTTTTTGAGCCAGGAGTCAAGCCTCTGGCCTCCAGTTACAAAAATAGGCCTCATCCACTTGAGTTAAAGGAGATAGTATGGACTTGGCAGAAGTATTAGGTCTCATACCCACTTTATGGGCTAGACACACACATTTATATTACAAGGCAAAAAGCTAGCGTCTTCAATCTAAAATACTTATAGAAAACTTATTAACATAATATTTAAGCACCTCACAAACTGTACCCTGTACAGTGCTATTATACCTATTCTGTGGGTATGGGGGACTGAGGCACACACAGGGATGAACCATTCAGTCCAAGATCACACACGTAGCCTGCAGCACAGCAGGGGACTGAACCAACATCTTCTAAGGGTCAGCCTTACAACCTTGATCCAGGACCATCCTGCCTCTTTAGAAGCCTTTCTTCAGAATTTGCATTTCTTCCACAATTACCCTAGGGGAAGGACTTTTTCTAGCGCTGAGCAAAATAATTTTATTTCTATGTTAATTTGAATCATTGTTTATACTGGTGAAAGTTGCAACCATAGCTTGACTTAATGTCAGTTGGGATGGTGGTTTTGTGGTGAGTATGGATTCCTTGTCCACTTGAAACTGGACAGAGACCATCTGATGAATTTCACACAGGTCCTCAAACACATGGCAACACCTTCCAGTTATTACTGTCCAGGGCAGCAGCTGAATTTGTGTCCTAGACATATTCAGGTTTTAAATATTTTGCAGCTTCATCTTAAATTTGGGGTAATTTTTTTTCAAAAGTAAAAGGAGGACCATGTTCATCCCAAAATGGATATTTTTACTTCTATGTATGTCACAAGAATTGTTAAATTCTGCTTGTGGTATCAGATTTCATTCCTTTCACTGAGAAAAGCTAGTGAAAGTGCCAAAAAGCACTCAAAATTTCTCATTGGAGTCTGTTTTTGAAGTTTTTTTGTTGAGAATTGCAACTTTTAGGTCTGAAATTGAGTGACCAGGGAGGTTAAAGTGTTCTCCGACTGGTTTTGGAATGTTATAATTCTTGATGTCTGATTTGTGTCCATTTATTCTTTTCATAGAATCATAGAATCATAGAATATCAGGGTTGGAAGGGACCCCAGAAGGTCATCTAGTCCAACCCCCTGCTCAAAGCAGGACCAAGTCCCAGTTAAATCATCCCAGCTAGGGCTTTGTCAAGCCTGACCTTAAAAACCTCTAAGGAAGGAGATTCTACCACCTCCCTAGGTAACGCATTCCAGTGTTTCACCACCCTCTTAGTGAAAAAGTTTTTCCTAATATCCAATCTAAACCTCCCCCATTGCAACTTGAGACCATTACTCCTCGTTCTGTCATCTGCTACCATTGAGAACAGTCTAGAGCCATCCTCTTTGAAACCCCCTTTCAGGTAGTTGAAAGCAGCTATCAAATCCCCCCTCATTCTTCTCTTCTGCAGACTAAACAATCCCAGCTCCCTCAGCCTCTCCTCATAAGTCATGTGCTCTAGACCCCTAATCATTTTCGTTGCCCTTCGTTGTACTCTTTCCAATTTATCCACATCCTTCCTGTAGTGTGGGGCCCAAAACTGGACACAGTACTCCAGATGAGGCCTCACCAGTGTCGAATAGAGGGGAACGATCACGTCCCTCGATCTGCTCGCTATGCCCCTACTTATACAACCCAAAATGCCATTGGCCTTCTTGGCAACAAGGGCACACTGCTGACTCATATCCAGCTTCTCGTCCACTGTCACCCCTAGGTCCTTTTCCGCAGAACTGCTGCCGAGCCATTTGGTCCCTAGTCTGTAGCGGTGCATTGGATTCTTCCATCCTAAGTGCAGGACCCTGCATTTATCCTTATTGAACCTCATTAGATTTCTTTTGGCCCAATCCTCCAATTTGTCTAGGTCCTTCTGTATCCTATCCCTCCCCTCCAGCGTATCTACCACTCCTCCCAGTTTAGTATCATCCGCAAATTTGCTGAGAGTGCAATCCACACCATCCTCCAGATCATTTATGAAGATATTGAACAAAACGGGCCCCAGGACCGACCCCTGGGGCACTCCTTTTGTGTAGAGATTGTCCGGTTTAGCCAATGTACATGGCAGAGGGGTATTGTTGGCACGTGATGGCATATATCACATTGGTAGATGGGCAGGTGAATGAGCTTCTTACGGTGTGGCTGATGTGATTAGGCCCTATCATGGTGTCCCAGTAACTCTTTATGATAATGTTAAGACAGCAGGCCCATATCAGTAGGTTAGTGAATATTACTTTTCAAGGATGTAAGTTTGTAAAAAAAAAAAAAGAAAAGCAAATAACTCCCCTCTCCCCAAATGTTAAAAACTCAAGAATTCAGAATTAAGGTTAAACTTACAAGAAACTCAGGCCTTTAACGGAAGATAAATTCATAGTTCTGGTAGCCAAACTACCTGAGATCTATACTCATAGTGCAATTTGAGAAAATTAGGAACTGGTGCTACTTTACCCATGCATGCAAACAGTTTCATTTTCTCAGGGACCACAAAAAGTAGCAGGCCTTCATTTTTTCACTATTTTTCTATTATTTGTATTACAGTAATACTTAGGGGCCTCTCTGGAAGGGAAAACATCGGATGCATCCAATGAAGTGAGCTGTAGCTCATGAAAGCTTATGCTCTAATAAATTTGTTAGTCTCTAAGGTGCCACAAGTACTCCTTTTTCTTTTTCGAATACAGACTAACACGGCTGATACACTGAAACCTGTCTTTTAATAGACTGATTTAATTTCATCCCATACTTCTGTTGACTCAAAGAATTCCTGTGATAGTATATTTTGATTACAGGCAGAAAAGTTCTACAGTTGGGGACATCAATTAATGTAATGTGTTTGGAATTTTTGTAGAGTTGTAATAAAACAGTGGCAAGAGTCATTATGAACTGTTTTTTTCTGTGTTTTCAGTGGTTGAGTTGTTTCCAGAAGGCCACTATGATTTTTAGTTCTCATTGCATGTGTCTATTGTATATTTAATAAACCAATTGTATTGTAAATAAATCTCCAGAATTTTTTTTCTGGCCTTATTTTCTTGTTTTGGCTAAAAAATGTTGAAAAATCTTTATAGCAGATTTCCTTTTATAAAATGAGCATGGCCAGTACTATAAGTTCACCAAATACCATATGATCATGGTTCCCCATAAGGTATCCAAATTCAGATCCCAAGTATAGCCATTGATCCCAAGCCAGTAGGAACTGGCTTAGATACAGAGGTGGATCACTTAACTCAAGGGCAAGGACTGAGGAAGGCCTCCCTTGCATCCTCATTCTTTGGGTATGTCTATCCTTCAAAGTGGAGATGTAATTTCCAGCTCGAGTAGACATACCTGCGCTAGTTCTGGTCAAGCAAGAGCGCTAAATATAGCGTGTAGCTGCAGTGACATGAGTAACAGGAAGGGCTAACCTGAGTACATACCTGCCCAAGACTCTAGGTACAGACTTAGGGCTATCTAACCCCTTGCACAGCTCTATTTTTAGCAGACTAGCTCAATCAGAGCTAGCACTGGTACAGCTCCTCGAGCAGGAATTTACACCTCAAGCTCAAAGTGTACATATAGTCTTTGAGTGACATTATTTATCTGACAGATGAATTGACATTTATGTGCTTCAGAGTCAGACATGATCTGTCCTCTTGATCAGGAGAAATGGCTAACAGAGATGGTGAAGATGGTGCAAAAATGAAAATGGAAGGGATCTTCCTATATCTCAATCACTTATCTACCCATAGTCTTATACCATCACCGATCCATACCCTATCCCACATTCTAAGAGATAATCAAAATTACAATTGTCCAGTATTCCAATTTTCCTCCCCTGTTGCCCCAAGCCATTCAGGGCTCGGGGAAGATTTGTTTGTTTGTTTCCTTTTCTCTCCTCCCACTTCTATTAACTCCTTTCTCTTCTTCTCCTTTTTCTTGGCTTCAACTCTTTTTCCTTCTTTACCTTTCTTTGCTATTTTCAGTTGCACCTAAACAGTTGAGTCCAGATCCTTATAAGGTATGTAGGCATGCCACTCCTATGATTTCAATAGCTATTAGGCACCTAAATACCTTTTGAGGATCTGGTCCTTGAACAGAGATGAAGAAATGAGTTTTACAATGTGTCTGAAAGCAGTGAGATCAGTGATGATCTCATCTGGTCATGAATCCAAAGTCATGAGTCCAAACTCAATTTTGCACATCTCATGAGCTGCACTGTTGAGGGTAGTTTCTGAGGCACACTGCTGTATAGGGAGGTCATTGTCCTGAAAAAAAGATGCATTATTTTAAGTATCTTAGCCCAATTGCATGGAGACCCTTAAATATTAACCCTGTGACCTTGCATTTGTCATGGTATCCTATTGAGAGCCAGCAAAGCAAGAGGAGCACACAGGGGTTACATGCTGAGCATCTGATACAGCTGACAAGGCTGTGTGCCACTTTCTCAACTAACTGAAAAATTGGAGGCGCTCAATGGACTAACATTCCGTAGGGACAGGATAGGGGAAAAATATATATAACAACCAGTTATCAGTACTTTCATTCATTCATAGTGCTTAAAAGAATCAGTGAGAGAAAAAAAGGCATCTTTTAAAAAGTGGAAGTCAAATTTTAGTGAGATAAATTGAAAGGAGCATAAGCACTACCAAATTAAGTATAAAAATGAAATAAGAAAAGCCAAAAAGGAGTTTGAAGAACAGCTAGCCAAAAACTCAAAAGGTAATATGTTTTTTTAAGTACATCAGAAGCAGGAAGCCTGCTAAACAACCAGTGGGGCCCCTGGACGATCGAGATACAAAAGGAGCACTTAAAGACGACAAAGTCATTGTGGAGAAACTAAATTAATTCTTTGCTTCAGTCTTCACGGCCGAGGATGTTAGGGAGATTCCCAAACCTGAGCCATCCTTTGTAGGTGATAAATCTGAGGAATTGTCACAGATTTAAGTGTCATTAGAGGAGGTTTTGGAATTAATTGATAAACTTAACAGTAACAAGTTAGTGGGACCAGATGGAATTCACCCAAGAGTTGTGAAAGAACTCAAATGTGAAATTGCGGAACTATTAACTATGGTTTGTAACCTGCCCTTTAAATCAGCTTCTGTAGCCAATGACTGGAAGATAGCTAATGTAACACCAGTATTTAAAAAGGGCTCTAGAGGTGATCCCAGCAATTACAGACTGGTAAGTCTACCGTCAGTACCGGGCAAATTAGTTGAAACAATAATAAAGAGTAAAATTGTCAGACACATAGAAGAACATAAATTGTTGGGCAAAAGTCAACATGGTTTCTGTAAAGGGAAATCATGTCTTACTAATCGATTAGAGTTCTTTGAAGGGGTCAACAAACATGTGGACAAGGAGGTCCAGTGTACATACTGTACTTAGATTTCCAGAAAGCCTTTGACAAGGTCCCTGACCAAAGGCTCTTACATAAATTAAATTGTCATGGGATAAGAGGGAAGATCCTTTCATGGACTGAGAACTGGTTAAAAGACAGGGAACAAAGAGTAGGAATAAATGGTAAATTTTCAGAATGGAGAGAGGTAACTAGTGGTGTTCCCCCATGGTCAGTCCTAGGGCCAATCCTATTCAACTTATTCATAAATTATCTGGAGAAAGGGATTAACAGTGAGGTGGCAAAGTTTGCAGACAACAATAAACTGCTCAAAATAGTTAAGACCAAAGCAGACTGTGAAGAACTTCAAAAAGATCTCACCAAACTAGGCGATTGGGCAACAAAATGGCAAATGAAATTTAATGTGGATAAATGTAAAGTAATGCACATTGGAAAAAATAACCCCAACTATACGTGCAATATGATGGGGGCTAGTTTAGCTACAACTAATCAGGAAAGAAATCTTGGAATCATCATGGATAGTTCTCTGAAAACATCCACACAGTGTGCAGTGGCAGTCAAAAAAGCAAACGGGATGTTAGGAATCATTAAAGGGCTAGAGAATAAGATGGAGAATATCTTATTGAACTTACATAAATCCATGGTATGCCCATATCTTGAATACTGTGTACAGATGTTGTCTCCCCATCTCAAAAAAGATATACTGGCATTAGAAAAGGTTCAGAAAAGGGCAACTAAAATGATTAGGGGTTTGGAACGGGTCCCATATGAGGAGAGATTAAAGAGGCTAGGACTTTTCAGCTTGGAAAAGAGGAGACTAAGGGGGGATATGATAGAGGTATATAAAATCATGAGTGGTGTGGAAAAAGTGAATAAAGAAAAGTTATTTACTTGTTCCTATAATGTAAGAACTAAGGGCCACCAAATGAAATTAACAGGCAGCAGGTTTAAAACAAATAAAAGAAGTTCACTTAGCGCACAGTCAACCTATGGAACTCCCCTTGCCTGAGGCGGTAGTGAAGGCTAGGACTATAGCAGGGTTTAAAAGAGAACTAGATAAATTCATGGAGGTTGACCATTAATGGCTATTAGCCAGGATGGGTAAGGAATGGTGCCCCTAGCCTCTGTTTGTCAGAGGGTGGAGATGGATGGCAGGAGAGAGATCACTTGATCGTTATCTGTTAGGTTCACTCCCTCTGGGACAGCTGGCATTGGCCAATGTTGGCACACAGGATACTGGGCTGGATGGACTTTTGGTCTTACCCAGTATGGCCATTCTTATGTTCTTAGGTGCAGGCAATAAAATTAGGTTATTTTACCCTAAACCAATATCTCTTTGAGTATCTGCTACTTTATACTCTGGAAAACATGTACTTTGCAGCAAGCAAAGATTGGTTCTTATTGTGTGTTCTGAACATTCATTCCTCTCAAAACTGTATTTAAGGTTTTTAATTGTTCCTTTAGCTGTGTATCGGGTTCAGCCACATTTAAAATTATTTAATTACCTGTTTTATTTGGGTTCAGTGTGAGCTGTTTTCTTATTTTCTAGTTCACTGACATGTAAATAAGCTTAAGGAACATGATGTTTTCTGATGTCATGATGGTCACCAGGTTCATCGTTTCATTGTGTTCTCTTTTTCATTTTTATATGCAGACAGTTTTCTTGGCTTTCCTCTATTTGACCAGACATTGGTGTTAAAAAATAACAAACACAATATCAAAATTAGATACTGAGTTGGACATTGTATTCAGAATATGTTTCTTTTGGTATGTGGTTTTACTGGTTTGTGAAAGTTTAATTTATTTATTTGGACATAAAGCTTCCTTCTCCCCCCTTTAAATTCATGAATTCTAATGGATAAATGCCAGATATATTAGTCAGTCATTGTTTTTGGTAGCTTTTTGATACTTCATTTACTTTATCTTATTCTCTACCATAGCTGGGTTCTTTCATCCAAAGTGAGGCACTAATGGACAACTGAGACATATTATGAAGAGGTATTCATGTATCCATAGTGGAATTTTGCAACAGCTTCTATCATAAAGTCCTACTTTAGTCCCTATATTTTTGTGTGAAAAAATAATCTGGAGTGAAAACGGGTAAATTTACTATGATGGTAAAGAATAATATTCTGTGGAATATGAGAAGAAAATGTCTGTTTTTCCAATCGCTTAAAAATTGCTTCCATAAGAATTTTGAAATTTTGACTCCAAATCACTTGTTGCTATTCTATGCAAATTTCCCAGATATTAAAATTGCCTCAAAAGCTCATGCACTGGTTACATTTGAAGAAAACATGTTGCATCGAAAAAAACGTGTTACTGAAATTTGTTGGGAATGGATTTGCGCCCAGTCCTGAACCTGTGATTTTCATTAGGTGTTATGGGATCATTATTGATATCAATGAGATTTTTTTTTTACTATTGACTTTAATGCAAACAGCATCAGGCCCTCCAGCTTCAATCTTTAGTTATGCCCAGTTACCACTGGAAACTGGTTGGGCAGGAGCCATTTGCTAGAGCTGCTAGACTAAGTCTGCTCTAAACTACCCGCAGCTGGCTATGGTCCACAATCCCTGGTGTAAACAGTGCACCCTATATTCTTAGTCCTCCCAGAGGATGTGACCTGAAACATCCATTACACTGTCTCTGTGCCAGTTGGAGAATATCCCACATGATAGAAATCACCAGTTTGGAAAATATGGTCACTTTCTGGGCCCTTTTCATCATGGGAGCCTCCCAAAGAAAGAGAAGCAGGAATCAGGACAGAGTCTTGAATGTACATGTTAGCATTTGCTCCTCACTGGCTTAGTGCAATTTAGAAATAGTGCAATGTTCTGTAGGCATATGAAAACTAAGAGCTCCAGTGGTAGAGGTCTACACTTTCATTGCTCTAAAACCAAGTGCGACAAAGCTCTGTCCTTGCCTCCGTGGGTCCCGTGTTTCCTGGCAGATTTCGCTAGCCTCAGAGGCTCACTGTGACCCTCCACGTAATCCTTCTTTCTCTAGAAACAAGGGTCACAGTCTACTGAGCCATTTACATCATAAGCCAGCAAGGGAGGTGAGGAGAAGTTATCCTTCCTTGCACAGTCTCTGTTGTCTCCCAGTCTCCGTGATTAAACAAGGGGCAAAGGTGGGGGGGGGGGAGCCCGGGCCCACCCTCTACTCCAGGCTCCAGCCCAGGGACCCTAATAGTATCAGCTATGGTAGCTGACCTTTTAGAAACATGACATGTACAATTCCCTGGGCTACTTCCCCCACAGCAGCCCTCACTTCCTCAAGCTCCACTTCACCCTTATCTCAGGACCTCCTTCCTTATGCCTCATATGGTGTGTACTACTCAGCCTCTCCAACCGCGCAACTTCCTCCCACAGCTCCTCACATGCACCCCCACCTGACTGACTGGGAGGCTTTTAACTAGTTTCAGCCAGCCCCTGATTGGCATCAGGTGTCCCAATCAACCTAGCATTCTCCCTGCCTTCTGGAAAGTTCTTATTTGGCCCCAGGTGTCTTTATTGTCCTGGAACAGCTTTCATTTCACTTATCCTGGTACGAGGGATTTGTTTAGCCTGGAGCGAATCTCTCTCTCTCTCTGCCACTGCTCTTCCATAGCCTTCTAGCTTGGAGGGAGGTGGGAAGCCACTACTCCTGCTGCTAGGCCCTAAGCTCTCCCTGCTGCTCCAGCTGCTCCCCTGGCTGGGGCAGACACCCCCATCCCCTGTTCTCTGCTACCTGGTTGCTGGGCCCCCCACTCTGGTGGCTGCTACTGCTCCAACTGCAGCCCCGGGGGGGGCTGCTAGCCCACTCCCCAGAGAGGAGGAGTGAGGGACCCCAGCCACTGATGTTGTGGACACCACCACCATCACCACCACCTGAGAGGGGTCCTTTCTGCCTGCCTGGACCACCACCTGGAGTTCCTGGAGCTGCTGCTGCTGCTGTGGAGTCTGCTGCCTGGAGCTGCTGAAGCCCGAGGAGGAGAAGAAGAGGACCATCTACCAGTGGGGGAGCACCTAGAGACTTTGCAGATCACCGAGGAGGGGGCCCTAAGACTGAGTAATTTTCAAACTGTGCTCTTGTGGTGGGGGTCCTTACTGTCTTTGTAGGGACACAGGGGGTGTGGTGTGGAGCTGCCCCCCGATCCATCTGTGTGTCCCCCACAACCCCCACCACTACCACCACCACCGCTGCCCCCTCCACCACCCCCACTGGCTGTATACCATCTGCCCTCAGCTCCTGCCTCTGGACTCAGCTGCTTGCTCGGCTTACCACGCCCTATTTCCACCCTTTGGGCCAGAAGCAGCAGCCAGCTTTAAAAGACTTGTGCAAGTGCACGTGGGTGCATGTGCCCCTCCCCCCCGGACTGCCCACCCCACAGCTTTGACCTTTACTATCTGCCCCATTGCTACTTGTGGCTTTGCCCCCCCCCTTTTGCCCCAACCTCCCTTACTAGCTTCAGTTTATTTGCCTGCCCCGCCCATTTCCTCCTGCAGCCTCTGTTTGTATGCCCTGCCCCAGCCTCTGAGGCTAGCCCCTTGGTTTCCCTGCCCTACCTCCAGCCTGCTTAGCCCCTTGCTCCGTGTGCCCATGCCCCCTCCCATGCGCTTGTGCAACTCCCCATTTTAGATTCAACCCTCTTCACTGCACCCCGAATGTTTTTGTATCCCCCCCTCCCCTAGTGCACCAAGAGGAGCCGGAATTCCACCTTGTGTCGGTAACTGACCCCTAACCCCTGATTGCCCCCCGTCCAGCCCACCCCTTTTGGTGCCCTCCTCCCCTGCCTGCAGCCTAGCGGGCAGGAGTGGTCGACCTGCTTCCCGTCTCCCCTCCTCTTTTTGGTGTCCCCCCCTTTCCTCCTTGCTCATGATGGCGGGGGATGAGACGGGTGAGAACTCTCCAGTAGCCCCAGCTCCCCCTCCCCCGCCTGCCCCTCTGTCACCCCCCCAAGCTTCTACCTCCGCTGCCAAACCATCTGCCATCGCCCCCGCTGGGGCACCAGCAGCGACGGGCACCTGCTCAGATTTGGGGGGAGTCCCCCCAGCAGGCGAAAAGGGCCAGGGGAAGAAGAAGGGGAAGGGCCCCGCTAAAAAGACCAGGCCCTCCATGGCAGAGGCTGCTCCCAATGCTCCGGCCCCATCTCCAGCTGGGGCGTCCCTCCCCGCTGTTCCCTCCACCAGCGCTGCAGATGTCCCTCCCCCGGCCGCCAGAGCATACACCCCCCCGCCTGCCGCTACATCATTTCTCCAGCCCACCGCCTCCGCTACCATCTATAGCGGCCGGGGCCCCTTTCCCACCATGACCAGGAAGAACGGCGTCCGTTGCCTCCTGGTGCTCGCCTCACCCAAAGTGGAGACCTATGTGTGGGCATTGGCGAGGGTGGTGGGGCCCACGGCCATTGTGGCAGCCTCCAAAATGTATGGCAAAGTCGTCTTCTTCTTAGCATCGGAGGCCGCCACCCAGGAGGCGGTGGAGAAGGGCCTGGCGGTGGGGGGAGTGTTCGTCCCCTTAGAGCCGCTAGAGGACCTGGGCGTCCACCTGGTCCTGACCTACGTCCCTCCCTTTCTCCCCAATGCCGCCCTGTTACCCACCCTTTCTACCTTGGGAAAGCCCATCTCTGTCATCAGCCCTCTCCCGTTGGGCTGTAAAGACCCCGCCCTCTGTCACGTCCTCTCCTTCCGCCGGCAAGTGCAGCTTCAACTGCCACCGGCGGCGCGCGATGGAGAGGCATTCGAGGGGTCCTTCCTAGTCCCCTACCCGGGGACCCATTACCGGGTGCATTATTCCACGGGGCAGGGCCGGTGCTACCTCTGCCGGGCGATGGGGTACGTCCGGAGGCACTGGCCCCTGGCCCGGGAAGGAGGGGCATCCAGGACCCCCGAGCCCCGGCAGGGCACCGGCCCTGTCATCGCCGACGCCCCTGGCTGCCCGGCGCCCGAAACCACCCCTCCTCCTTCCCAGTCCACCATTGCTCCCGCTCAGGCTCAAGGGGCACGTCCCCCACTATGCCCAGACGAGCGGGAGAACCCCGCCCCTGCTGTTAGCAATCTGGCGGGGCCTGTGGAGGAGGGTGCGGCAGGGACATCGCCAAGCATGGGAGAGGGCCCACCCCAAGGGGAATCTTCCCTCCCTTGTGCTGCCCCACCGTTACCCCCTCGAGTCCCTGAGCCATCGCCTCTGCCCCCTGACACAACCCCTCCTAGCCAGCCCCTGGATGATGCCATGGAGGGCTGGGCCCTAGTCCAGGGGAAGCGGGGAAGCGGAAGGCTCGAGCTCCGCTCCTCCCATCTGACGCGGAGGCCCCCCGGAAGACCAGGAAGGGGGGCACCGATGCCGAGCCTTCCGCTCTACCCACGGGTGTGTTCCATCCACTAGAGCCGGCTGGGGAAGACGTGGCAGCACTGGGAGGCAGTATCTCCCCTCCATGGGAGTTCCTCCCCTCCAAGACCCCCGAGGCACCATCTGAAACCCCAGTGTGCCCCGAAGTAACCGTCGCGTCAGGTGCCGGCGGGAAGAATCCCGGGGTAGCGGAAAACAATTTTCCATCTATATATGAGGAGATCGAGGCCCTGGGTCTGACCCCGGTCACCCAGGGGGAGGACGACCCTATGCCAGCTGCCTCGATCTGGGCGACTTCACTCCAGACCCTCATTCCCCATGTTCCCTCCCCCTAACCGTTGCTTCTGCTCCCACCTCCGAGGAGCCCCTGGACTCCTCCATCAATCCGGCTGCAGAGGGCACCCCCTTGAGAGCCGCTGAGCTAGTTGAGGCGACGGCCAGTGCCACGCGCCTGGAACCTGAGCCACCAGGGGCATCCCTCGCTGGTGAGG